>NW_017263596.1:1320276-1324641 GCF_001500285.1 Mollisia scopiformis
GCGGCTCCTAGCTTACTTACTCTTATAATGCCGAGTTCCTTAACAAGGCTAAGCTAGCCTTACTCTAGCGAATTCAGAGCAAGAGTGAGCTACGGGCCATGTTCTTGATCGCAGTAGCAGACGGGAGCATGCAGTTGCATTCTAAAGCGATAGCACTCTATAAAGTGCACGCTTAGGACTTCTTAAAGCGTTTACTTATCCTCTGTTATATTCCCGCTAGCCAGCGAGGGTATATACCACATCTCACTTCGACCCAAAAGGGGGCTAGGCCCGACATGGAAGGCGGTCGCGACGACTTTCTGCCGACTTCATCCTCACCTAATTGGGGATGCAGGGGGGGTAGAACTGGCTACACGGACCACCGTGTACGCGCACAGGGACGTCGACGCGTCTTACTCCTCCTTGCCTGCTTGCTTTTGTATCGATCCTTTAATAATAAGTCGTGCTAGACCTGACGGCGCCTCTCGTCTAATTTGCATAGAATTTTTAATTTATAATAATGGATCTTCTCTCTTTTAATCCAACCTATAACGTCTTGATTTGTACGAGCTGCAAATATGCAATCTAGTCTAGAGCCGTTCCAGGCCACTTGTACGACCATCACAAGGCTACTATCCCTCTCGGCAAGGTCCAGGAATACGCCCGTCTCTTTACCCCGGACTCTCTCCTCCCTGCTCGGGAGGTAAAGCGGCTCCATATCCCGACTAACACCCCGCCCATCCCACATTTGCGGATCTATAACGACACTTATTACTATAAGTTCTGCCCTACTAATTAGCCGTATGTAATCCGGGGCGAGTAAATTCTAATCAACTACTTGAAAGAGGCCTATTAATGGAGTCTAAGTAAAGGTTTTGCAGACCGGCCATCTAAATCACGCCTCCCACTTAGTATAGCTGCTTATTTCCCCGTTGTCTGCCAGACCTTCCACACAACAAGCTATACTCGCTACTTTCTCGTTAATAATGGTAAGCCTAGCTCCAATCTAGCACTGGTATAGCTTGTCGAAGCTCTCGAGAAACCACCCCTTAGCCTCCGAGAACAAGTGGAGCAGACCTTTGCTCAGAAGCTTCAAGCACCTAAGCCTGATATCACCTTGCGCCACAAGACTAAAGTCTTTCTATAGCTCGACCTAACACAATGGGAGCGATACTTCTAGGGTTATAACTTGAGTTGCGTCGCACGCCTCCTTGATCTACCATCGCTTCACCTCCTATTCGACCCCGATCAGCCAGATAATTATCTCGTCCTCGTACTTGAATCCTTTGACCGTCTTATTGAATAAGCCCGTGAATCACTCCAAACCGACCGGATCAATATCTTTAATTAGTAGTGTGTTAGTAGCTTCCTTACCCGCCGGACCACCAACTTCTCATTGGTACACAAGCTTTAAGAGGGCACCTACACTACGTATAAGAAGGTGTGGAAGCAACTGCTAAGCTTCGTTTATCGGCGCGTCTGGCGGAACTAAGGCCCTGAGCTTTCATATCGTCTGACCGATGGTCAGGTAATAGCCCTCGACCGAGTAATGCAAGCTGCGGCCGAGCTTGCCTAGGAACAGCGAAGCACTAGTCTGGCGGTAGTATAGCTTTAGTAAAGTCTCGATTATACTACGATCCAACTATGTATCTTATTGCTAGACTATGCTTTGTTCGACACAATTTACGACAGCATCGTCGTCGTCTTTATAGCGGTTCTTAGTATTAGAGATCCTGGATTATTAGTCAATTAGAGTGTTACATTTAGCGATTCTCTACATTATACCCCATACCTCTCTGCCTTTATTAAGATAGCCTAGCTCCTCGTCATTCAAAGGGCAGTGCTTGTAGTAGATCGAGGTAAGGTTCTATATGTAGCTAACATGTTGAATGTTATACAAGAGCGCTTTATGGTATATGGCACGCATTCCCCTGTGAACTAAGCACAGAAGCTACGTAGCTTTGGAAAACAGATCAATGAGATCACTACTTCTCTAGGATATATCTCCTGGAGCGACGACGGCGAGCACCTCAGCTACAAGGGCCTGGAGCTAGGGATGACCGACTTGAAGAAGTTCCTGGCGACCCAGATAGCCGTTGCATAGTCGCTCCTAGAGGAGCTGCTACGTATACATCTAGACGAAGAGCGAGACGAGGTTGTTCCACTAGTTAATCTTTTCCGACTTAAGGACGATCCGACTAATAGCAAGCCCGGCTAGTGCTTCCTGGACGACCCGCGGAATGACCACCTCCAAGGATATAATCGATGGCTATTTAATCGTGTGCTAGACGAGAGTTGGCTGTAGTAAGAGTTCCTGATCAAGGGTACGAAGGCCGTGTGGCGGCGTAAGGCTACTAAGCAATACCTAAAGCAAGCCAGCACCTTCCTTGAGCTATTGCTCCTCCTTATCCACATCCTAGGGGGCTAGCCTGCACGGGGAACTAAGCTTCTTAGCCTATAGCTGCGTAATACTGTCTATAGGCTACAGCGGAATATCTTTATAGAGAATGGCCTTATTGGCTTTGTTACCTTCTACCACAAGGGCTACAGCGTCTCGGGGTCAACCAAAATCATCCACCGGTATTTGCCCGAGGCAATAAGTGAACTCTTAGTCTACTACGCCTGGATCGTCTAGCCATTCTGCGAGCAGCTATACATGCTTGCTCTAAACGAAAGCCCTAGCACACCAACTTTCCTCTAGGCGATCAAGAAGGGAACTTATAGCGAGCTATGGCCAAGTAGTCGCCTAACGAACGTCCTCGCACAGCAGTTCAAGCAATATCTCAATACTGATGCAAATATCCTTCTTTGGCGGCACGCAGCGATTGCTATCTCTCGCCGGCATCTACAGTAAGCCAAGTTTCGGAAGGACTACGGAGCAGACGCTCCCGGAACCTAGAATAACGCACAAGCTGTACATACGGCTAACACAGCTAGTATGATCTATGCTAGAGGGATTAAAGAAGCACCTGGTCACGTTGCCTCTACACGTGCAGAGTACCGGCAAATTAGCAGAGAGTAGTATGCATACCTAGGGTTTTCTGGCTTTCAGAGGCTGGCTTAGATACAACCCACGGTTTCACAGACATCCGACCTCAGATAGCCCACCGAATCCTTAGTCAATCATCAAGCGCTACTCAAACGCAAAGTCCTCGGTGAATTGCCAATTCAAAGTCAAATAACTAAAAGCAATAAATCTAATATCCATTTACAAGACATGCAAAAAAGGGAGTCTTTACGCTAGTACTCTCAGAAACTAGTACGTTTTAGAGACGAACTAGACGTTATATTAGACTCCGAAAAAAGTCCTGTGTTTAAACGCCGCCGTTCTTAAGTATAGACTTGTAGGGTTGTTAGAAATGTATATAATTTATAATATATAATTCGCTAGACTACTTAAAAACACAAAGTTTCAATTGCTTCACAAATCCAAGCCATAGGCGAGATTATAGAAGCCTTAGCTCTCGAGGATAAGGAAGAGGCCATGCTAGCTACCCCCTATGCGGGGCCCCTTTTCCGATGGGAAAGGACGACGGCCATCGATTGATTGGCTCGCTTGTCTGCTGACTAATACACTTTCCGGTCGGAAAGTACGGTGGGAAAGGAGACCCTTATTTCGCATCATTATTTATGGAGGAAAGCTTCTATATAGTCCCCGTTATGTTTTCATATGATCCCCTGCACTGCGTGGTAGTATGCCGCACTTACAAGTCCTGTATTGTCCCTGGACGCTCAGCCCAGGAGCGGCACTTGAGGGCTGCCCCTCACCGCCTACTTGGGGATGTCTTAAAGACGGCCCTTCAACTCTTAAGCAGCTACGACTTAAGGACTGTCGAAGAGCTCAAGGAGCATAAGCCTCGACCTAAGGATCAATGTCAGCTAATTGAGCACCTTGCTAGCTATGATGGCTTTTCCTGCCCCCACTGTACGTATTATACCCGGCACCTTCCTAGGATAAAAGAGCACATAGCCTCTCATAAGGTGAAAGATGCAAAACAGAAGAACGGGCTATTGTGGAGAGAATGCAAGCTACAGACGTACTTTACTGCAGGGGGGCGTATTGATTATTTTATTGTGGTGGACGAAGAGAAAGGCGGGGTCTTCGGGATAGCTGGGGACTTTGCTCCATTAATAGAGCCAGAAAAGGAACTGTTTGTGAAGTTAGAGAAGGATAATGGTGATGTGACACATGATTTGGAGGAGCAGGCAAGCCTCGTCCACGATTTTGGGGGTTCCAGGGCAGAGAGGGTGCCATGGCTCGAGCGGACCGGCTTCCCATCTCACCTGGCCGGGCTGAAGGACGCCGAGATCAAGAGCTCGTACGCCCTCCCGCCGAAGAGAGAGCTGGATGCTGAGGCAGAGGCTGCTGAGGATCCTGACTTGGTC
>NW_017263596.1:1325316-1327714 GCF_001500285.1 Mollisia scopiformis
CCCGTCCTAAGCTTCTGCGCCATGCTCAGCCGCCAAGTGCGGGGTAGCGGGGTAGGGCAGGGGCAGTGGATGGAGCCGGGGAACTACAACAGCCACTTGTCGGCCCTGACCTGGACGGCCCAGCTAGTCCTCTTCGACTACGCCTGCTTCCAGGAGCAGGAGGACGAGGACCAGATCCCGGTCTTCTTAGCCAAGATCTGCAAGCGCTTCTTCCAGCAGCTAGCCGAGACGCCCTTCGGCCACATCCTGCAGTGGCGGCTCTACCTCTTCAAGGTCAGCAAGGGCGAGGTAGCGAAGCACCAGGCCCGCTGGTCCCTCGACGGCCAGACGGTTACCTACCGGGGCACCGAGCTGCAGCTGGCCCAGGTGCCGCAGCTCGTCCTGGCCGAGTACCAGGCCGCGCACGCGCTGCTCTACGACGAGCTGCTATTTAAGTCACGTGACCTAACCCCAATGCAGTCTTGGCGCCTCAAAGACGACCTCGACTTAGAAGACTTTAGAGGCTCTTGGCTGGCCCACCCCCACAATGCCGAGTTCTTAGACGGGGCCGAGCTAGCCCTGCTCCAGCGGATCCAGGGCAGCACTGAGCTACGGGCCATGTTCCTGACCGAAGCAGCCGATGGGACCCTGCGGCTGAGCCCGAAGGCGATCGCGCTCTACGAAGCGCAGGCCCAGGACTTCCTCAAGCGCCTACTCATCCTCTGCCATATCCCGGCCGGCCAGCCCCTGCGCGAGCCAGAGCTACTCTCGATCATGGTGCAACACAGCCCGCCAGCGCTATGTCTTCCTCTGGGAGAAGCTAGTCATGCTCTACACGCAGTACCACAAGGGCCAGCAGCAATCGGGCGCGTACAAGGACAATATCCGCTTCTTGCCCAAGGCGGTCGGGGACCTCCTACTCGACTATATCGCCTACGTACTGCCCCTCCGCCAGCTCTTCCTCCGCCAGCAGACGCCAGGCGCTCTGCTCTCCCCCTACCTCTGGGCCAAGCTCGACGGCACCGTCTGGCCGGACGGGACGCTGACGGCCTGCTTGACTAAGGCGTGTGCTAGGGCCCAGGTGCCGCGGTTGCACACCTCTAACTGGCGCCAGTTTGCGGCTACGATCTGCAAGGAGAAGTTCTCAGCCAAAGAGCGGGCCAGCTTCGACCTCGAGGGCGCCATAGCAGAGGAGCTAGCTGACGAGGAGCTCGAGCTAGCCGCTATAGCCGAGCAGAGCAACCATAGCTACCGTACGTTTAACCGAGCAAGTAGTGCTAGTCCTCGGGACCGGCTTAGGCAAAACGCTGCCTATTATGCTTAGTGCGGCTGTGGCCGGTGCCGGGACCACGGTCCTGGTCCTGCCCATGGTGGCGCTGCGGGGTGACATGCTTAGGCGCCTGCATGAGGTTGGCATCCGGCCCTTGGTCTGGTCTATGGGGTGCAGGCAGTCAGCTTCCCTGGTTATTGTATTAGCTAAGGCCGTGTGCACGCCGGGCTTCCTAGAGTACTGCTATGCGCTAGTTAGCCGGCAGCAGCTCGACCGCATTGTCATCGATGAAGCGCATCTCACCATCACTGCAAGCGACTACCGGCCTTGTATGGCCTAGCTAGGCTAGTACGTCCGACAAGTTAGGACCCAGACGGTCTGGCTGACTGCCACGCTCCCTCCTGTAATGTAAGAGGAGTTTATCGAGCATAATAAGCTTGTAAAGCCCTAGATCATCCGAGAATCGGTTAACTAGCCCAACATCAAGTACATGGTTAGCTCTGAAACCGGGCCTAGTACTCTAATCGAGAGAGCCGCTCATCTAGTCTAGGAATGCTAGCCTGTGCCAGCGATCTTCGACCACGCTCGAGACAAGATTATCATCTACTGCCGGACCCGGGAAGAGGTAGCCTAGCTAGCCGAGCTCCTCCGCTGCCCTATGTACACGTCTCAATCGGGGACCGAGGAGGAGAAAGCTGCTATTATCACCGGCTAGCTTAGTAATAGGGATCAGCCCGTGATTGCAGCTACGTCTGCTCTGGGAATCGGGTTTGATTACCCCTACATCCGATGGGTGATCCATGTCGGTGCACCTGACAAGGCTACAGCCTTCTCCCAAGAGTCGGGTAGGGCTGGCCGGGATGGGAGTAAGGCCTCTTCTATCGTTATGCTCAGCGCCACGTGGCAGCCGCGACTCGAGCAGGGCTTGTCCCCGGACGAGGCGGCCATGCAGCTGTACCTGACCCAGCAATACTGCTCCCGAGGCGTCCTGAGCCAGTTCTTGGACGACCAGCCGCACTGGCGCTGGTGCATGCCAGGGGAGGAGGCGTGCCAGGTCTGCAAAGAGCCCCACCATGAGGCCCGGCCTCTTGATTTGAGATTTGAGTTGGTGGCGCCAGAGGGAATAGCGTCTACCGGCCCTGCAGAAGT
>NW_017263597.1:0-5429 GCF_001500285.1 Mollisia scopiformis
ACGAAATATTTAAGCGAAATAATTAATTTAAGTTTGCAGCCGCACTAATTTAATACTAAAGTCGTGATCTTGCGATTCAGCAAAAAAGTGATATAGTCGAAGCTTAAAGTACGAAGAAAAAAGATTTTAAAAATAAACTTAGCTAATTTAATGTAAATATCGCAAGCCGTAATAACACTAACTACAACAACGAAACAAACGGCGACTTATCATCGATCGACGAGCTCCTAGCTCAGACTTCACCCAAAGTGATCTCGACGACATACCAGAACTCTAAAGATACCCTGCAGCATCTTAAGGGGCCTGCTCTTAACACAAGTGGTAGCCGTCTCGATCGAAAACAGCCGAGATTGGATAATAGTGGAGGCGATAGCCAAGGCACTCGAGGTATGCGCGTCGGCTCTCTATCACTATAGCAAGCAGTTTCCTGACAATACGCAGACAGACCGGTGATTCTCGAAGATCACGAGTCAGATACTCTCAACCCCGAAGCCACAGCCGAGCCGAGCAAGCCAACTGATCCACCTGGCCACGGACCATGGTTGGATGTCGAAGACGGCTGCTTTGTTGACGACGACCTCCGTCCAATTCCTCCGCTCGAGCAGGAAGATTTGGCTTCTACGCCCGCCCAAGGCCAGCCTCACTCTCGTCACCATCCCCCTGGGCCATCGCACGGCCGGATCAACCAACATAGTGACGACAGAACAACAAGAAGCGCATTAAATGTGCCAGTGTCCTATACTCTACCCCAACCGTTGGACGAGAATGGTGGAGGGAACGACGAAAACACCACTGAGCTTGGAAGAGACATGCAACAGGCTTTCGGAGAGCAAGAGAAGTCGTCGTCAGCTACGGCTCCCAGGTCCCCAGGTCCCCAACCTCAGTCTGCTGAGCCATCGCACCCTCCAATTGATCAGGAACATGATCAAGACGGAACTGGTTACGGCAGATTAGAGGAGCTCGGACATTGCTCTCCGCTCCGCAGTCAGGACCAGGAGGAGCCACAAGAGCAGCAGCAACAGGACGTAGTAGTAGACGCGATGCGGGAGGGCGACTATGCCTACGATGGGGAGTGGCGGCACCAAGATGAGGCTGAAGAGATTAATAGCGGCATCCACCAATCCGAGAGCAGCGATCATAGTCATGACACAAACGACGAGGACGACGGAGACCCACGACCTGCAAAGCGGCAAAAGCGCTCCTTAGTACACACCGTCAAGGCTGTAACACCTCCCCGTGAGCATAGCCAAGCGCCCCGCCTCACGCCATCCTCAACCATGCAACCTGAGATGGACGAGGCGCGGTCCCAAGCTGAACACGGGCATCTACCAACTCCGGCAGATGACGAGCACCACCACACTCCGCGAACCCCCCGAAGTCCCTCCGCTCCGGCAGAGTCGGCACTAGTTGCGGAGTATCAAGAGTGGCCCTTCCAAGGTTTCCTCAAACGCACCAAGATCGGGAATGAGACAACGTATAATCTCGAGTTCCAGTTGCTACACATGCCGGAGCACCTCCACCTCCCCGTCCTTTCCGAAGCGTTGGGCATGCGCTCCAATAAAGAGATGTCCGCAGAGGCTGCAACCCTTCACGACGTTAGCGCACATTCCAAGATGCATTCCGCAGCGGTGCGGCCTCGGATTAAGCGTGTTCGATGGACACCTGAAGAGGATGCGACAATACTCAAGATGAGGGAGGTGGATGGCTGCTCGTAGGAAGAGATCCATGCTGCCCTCCCGCACCGGACTCTAGGGGCAATCCAGGTGCAGTACTCTACGAAACTCAAAAAGTAGTCATGGTGATGCGCCAACCTCCTAGCAACTTCTATCGACTAGTCAACACTTTAAGCACGGTCTCTGCTGCACTCGAATGGACCAGCCTCAGCAGGCAATAGACTCAATAGGGAATGGAATTCGCCGTGTCATCGTGGGGAAAGGTTTGGTGCTGCGCACGCGCTAGGGTTGGGGAGGGGCGAACAGACGGTCTTACGAGGATTACAGAGCTGAGAGTGGATTTCATTGATTTCTGGGCTGGATCACGATGGAGTTACGCTGAGTAGTTCTCGACAAGTGTATCTCATCAACCATGGTGCGTATTCGTCGCGCCCATATCGGATTAGTTCTCGGAGACTATCAAGGATGCGATAAGTACCCAAAAGTGTCTGTGTAGAACCTAGTTCCTTATGGCCGTGCAGAATCTGTCAATGGGGAAGATGTCAGAGAAGGGGGAGGTATAATTGTTGCGGATAGAACAGGCAGCTGCCAAAGATAGGCAGGTGGATGGGTTCAATGATCACAGGTAGGAGAAATGTCTTTGTAGAAAACAACAAAATCACTCACTGTCTCCTCTTTCTCACTGACACAACACCAATACATCTTCCATTCAAAGCCCTGGATCTTCACACACGGCATTGGCTATAACTTGGCGTATATAATGGCATCCAGTCTGTTGACCTATCGCTATCGATGTGTCCGCGCTCAAGCTATGGTCGCATCTACTCGTTGGCTCCTGGAGCACGACCGGTCAGGTTTACCGAACACCACAACACCATTTGGGGGATGAGTTGAGGAGCTAGCTGGGTGAGGCGGTGTGTCCATGTTTTGTAGTCGATGGTTACATGAAGAGCAGTTGGCGCAATGCTCAAAGGCTGTACTTTGGAAGCTCAAACAACAACCACCAGTAAGCTTGCCAAATTTTTTAGGTCCTCCAGACAGGAAATCACAGCGGCCAGGTAGGAGAGACCTTGTGGAATGACTGTACAATGATCGCATCTTCTGGAACCACAGCTAATCACCTCTCCAAGCCCTTTGCAGAAGACGACACCCTTAATTGTCTCATCGTCGAGTAGTTTGATCCAACCGCCGTGAGTATCTTGGATTTTACATTCTTTTACAAAATAGTTCTTTTGTCTCGTAGCAAGTTCAAAGAACTCGAGCCCATAGATTCTATCGTGTCGGAGAGGTATTTTGCGCTGACGTCGAGCGTGTTCCTCGGCCCATTCAAGTCCCTGGGCAAGGTCACACAACAGGTCTTTCAGTGGGTACGCAACCAGTTCGGCCTTCTCCTTGTCCACACCTTTGGGTAAAAGTTTGAGCTCAGAATTTTCGATAAGAAGTTTTCTGGTCCTCTCCAGATTCGAATACGCTTTGGGTGGGGCGGGTTCTAGTTCATGTTGCTGGGCGTAGATAAGGGCCATATATACCAGCACCCAAAGTTGAGCAACCAACCATCCACGTCTCTCATCAGGTGCGTATAGAAGTATCGGAGTTGTGATAGATGAAGCAATCATTTCAATAAATCTGGTCTCTCTTGAGTGTCTCACACTGTCTTCTTGGACTTCGAATGTCGCCGAGGCCCCAACTGTCATAGGAGACTTTCCGATTCCAGCATTGAATCCAACAGTTTTTAGCGCCAGTGATCGGCCCATTCTGCATAGCGTAGTAACAGTGACATCCGAGGGATCCACTTCGCCTAGCTGAATTTCATAACAATCGTTCCAACCCAGAAACGTGCGAATAGCTTCTCTAATGTTTTCAAGTTGAGGGCGTGACTCTTCTTCCTCTTCCCATATGTGATATCTCTCGTCATCGGTGTATCTCGAAAGAGGAATATTATTCTTGGAGTGAACAAAGTGCCATTGAAATGCAGATCCAGAGTCGGTTACCCGTTTCGCGGTAACTACCAGGAGGGTATTGAAGCCTTTTAAGACAATGCCTCTCTCGTATTCGAAAGGGTAATCAACAGCAGCCAAATTGACCATGATATCGAATGGAATATCGAGGCCCTTAGGCACAAGGAGATCTAAATTTTCTGGTTAGTACGTTAATTATGCGTTGTTTGGCTTTGCGAATCTCTAAAAGAATTCGAAGGGAGTGAGTTACCTCTCTGGCTTCCTTTCGATTGCGTGAATTGACTTCGGTCTGAAATAGGGCCGTTTAAAACTACAATTGCCTTCTTGAATAAGCCATGCCAGCAACTTCTCTGATCCCCTATCGTCTGCCGTAAAAGCTGTAGTTTCAGAACCACATCGGTACAGGATTGATTTGTTCTAGCATGGAAGTCAAACTGAAAGGTAGAGAGGTTGAGATTCTGACGGGTTTGGTCGTATCGCGCAGCAGAACCATGAAAATGCGTATGCTACTTCTATAATGGACTCCGATGTACCGCATGCAGTGATAACGACTTTTTCGTGTTCCAAGTCAAGTAGTTTTACTGAAAAATGGCGTAGATCCCCCTCGAGCGGGTTGATGTCATGTGATGTCTTGGCATCCCACGCGGCTTGGACAGTATGCAACAGCCTAAGCTGTGAACCAAAATCCCCATGGAAGATTTTTCTTCCAGTATTATGATCGACTTCACATCACCTACTGAACCGCGACTCCCCATTCCTAAATTCTATTTCATCATTGACCATCTAATCACTCACCCACCCTACAAATCCTCCCATCTACCTCTTTCCGCCACTTTTCATTCCCCGCACAAGCCTCGAACCAAAACACATTCCCCGAAGCAACCCCCTCTTAATTCCAACCCTCTCATACCTCTCCCCCAAAAATCATGTCCGCTACACTTCACATTCAACCTCAAAACCCTCACAACCCTCACAACCCTCACATTATTCTCTCTCCCGAAATTAATCGCTGTTTGATCATGTGCTGGAGTCGTAGCGTTGACGACGTATACTGGGTATTCGGTTCCGCAACAGGGGGATGAGGCAGAGGGGATACAAGAATCGTTGTTCCAGTTGTTGAAAGTGTTGGAAATTGGGCCTGAGCTGTGTTAGTCGAATAGGTGGTCCAGATTGAGGTGATTTTTGGCAGAGTGAGGGGGAGTAATTTGGTGAGCAGGGGTGACAGACTCCACCTGGTGGGGGTGATGGATGAGAGATCCGTTTATGGAATTGTTGAGGAATTGCTATGATTAAAACTTGAAGGCCCTTTAGGAACAGCAGTCTTGTTTGGAGAGTCGACAATCTCACGGTGGTGACCTTGTCTGGCTATGCGTTCCGCGAAGTCTAGGTTAAGGTTCTGTACTACGGCCCGTATGTGCTTTTGATAGCCGGGTTCAGACTCCGCGTCCTCAAAGAACGGATCGTTGTACGTGCCATCCACGGACGCTTTGATTAGAGAGTGGAATGATTGACTGATATGGAGTAGATAGAGTCGTTGTTCGTCCAAGGTCGCTCGAGGTTCTCCTAGCTTAATAGCTTATCTAGCCGACTGCGGCAGGCTTTGGATTTGATTTCGATTTCATCGATCAAGCTAGGTAGTTCAATAGCAATCTGTCCGAGACAGGCTGGTAAATCAGTCAGTCAGTCAGTCATCAGTCGAGCTTATTCTCCAACTGATTGACTGATTATAATGAAGGCATCCAACTGACTCACTGATATCCACTTATCAGTCGCTGATCAGTCAAGAAACGTGACTTTT
>NW_017263597.1:5574-17965 GCF_001500285.1 Mollisia scopiformis
CAAATATCTCCCAACTTATAAGCAACTGTCAGTTAAACTTTTGGCTAACTGATAGACTGAAATCATTTAAAATCGCTAACTGATTGGCTTTAACTGATCACTTATCAGTCGACTGATCAGCTAGCTGACTGCTTTACCAGCCTGGTCCGAGAAGGACCTTGCTAAGTCTTTTCGTAACTTGTCAACGCCCAGGAGCGAGCGGGACAGATTCTCCCATATCCCTTGAGCGAAGAATTCTTCCTCCTTGATGTCGCGATCAGCCAACGACCATACTCCCGTTTCGGAGTCCATGTTTTTCAAAACATGCCATCCAAGACGAAACTCGACGTCTTGGTTCCTCGCAAGGGAGACATACATGGCTTCACTTTCGGAACCAGGGATCAGAGTATCCGGCTTTGTGATGACACCCAGCGTTCGATTGCCCTTTTATCGATGGAATTGTCGGTTTTGCTTTGCAGCGCCATCACCTTTGTCCACCCAAGTCTGGTTCGGTAGTTTTCAGCCACTTAACCCTGTCGACGATGGCGCATGTCAATCTTACCTCTTTTTGCTACTTAGTGCGAAATTTCCGGAACAACATACATTTCTCAATATAGACAGTGCTTCGAATCCTACCGATCTTGAATCTAGGCCAGCGAGTATTAACGATATACCAATCTCTGCCGCAGCTAGCGTCTCTATCGAGGGTATGCCGGCAGGCACAGATGTCAAGGTTGGAGGAGCTATTGGATATGCTTCGACGCTTGGAATTGGTGCGTCAGCAGCAGAGTTTGTTGCTGCATAGAAAATACCATGTACTGGAGAAGCTGAAGCTGGCACTGCAGAAGCTTAAACTGGGACGTCAAATGGTTATCTTAATGCTAAGTGTCTCAATGCAGATAGTAGTTGTTACTGGCGCTGGTCATAAGTAAACTGTGGCTTTTAGAAGCAAGTTTCATAGCACGACCTAGGCTAAGAAAGTATTGAGCAATGCTTCATTACAGCCCCTTTGATGTAACAAGTCCGTTATTGATGGCTGTGGGGTTTTTGCCTTACAGCTGCGAAAATAGCAATATAATAATAGAATCTGCAAAATTGTGCCTTCAATGGTCTGTTACTGGTGTCCGTAGAGTTGTGCTTGAAATGCAAGCTTTTGCCTCTCAATTCAGCTCCTACCCAACCAGTCCCTGGGAACGGTCTTAAAGCGAAACCTAAATTCTAATTTAGTTCGTTCTGACCACACCCACCATTAGCGGGGCTGCCCTAACTCACGCCTCATAGTCTGCTCACTAAAACAAAGGATTGCATCAACATCGAAAGCCGCACTCCTAGAAAAATATTATAAAGCCTTCTTAGACACTCAGTACAATGTCTCTTTGCATTATGAGACTATTAATCAAGTACTAAGCACTACGCACCTCACAACTTTTATACTTTGACCGGGAATTTTCACGTTTTGCTAAGTTCTATTATTAATGGCTTCGAATATGCCTAGGCTGGCTAGGCGTGCTGTGTGCCATATTATCAGATCCGCGAGGAGGGTGCGCAGGGGCTAGAAATCCTCTGTAGCGGGAACGTTCAGCGGAGCAGAAAATAAGCTAAAAGTATGTATTAACGTCTTCTACTTATTTTCCTCTCAAGTTATACTAATAGTTAGGAAAGCATCCGCTATATACTCAAAATAGTTTTCGTAATCGTAAACGATTTCTCGACTTTTTAGCTTGTTATTATATTGATAATAAAATTCGAAGTCGTATAATAAACTCGCCGAAACTCCTTTTAAACTACTAGAAACCTAAGCCTAAACTCCCTATTAGTAGCGTCAAATTTAAAAAGCAAGATAAAGATCCACAAGTTCTTTTGCTAGCAGAAGAAGCAATATTTTACTTGCGCTTGTCGAAAATATGGGAAGGATTAATCACCTTTCGAGTGATTATAGGTCGGGAAGATAGAATTTCAAGCATGCCCACAGGCATATGGCTTTCCCGGATTGCAGAATATATTCCAACGAACGTCAAATTGATACTTGTATCACCAGAGCCTTCGACCCTTGCTCGACTAAAGTCGCTATTATAGTCAGATATAATTAATGGCGGGGTATTTGCATAGTGCTTCAAACCAAATAAGAAGCAAGTCTTTGTCCAAAAGACAGGCTACCTATATATCAGCTCTGTAAGCGGATATTCTGGTGGTTTAAAGACAAATAGACGCCATTGGCTTTTTTCCATCGCTTTCCCATCGCTTAGACTGCAAGACAAAGCATTAGTATCTAAAATTATACGCCTATTTGCGGAAAGGCAGAATGTGGAGTCGAGTCTTCAGAGTCAGAGGCACTCTCCTGTGCCTTTATGCCAAATGCGACGTGTGCAATGAGATAGGGTAACGGTCGCGGCGTAAAGGAGAAATGAATCTGATAGAATATTTCGCTGAGGGAATGCTGATGTACGGCGGAAAACAGGGCAAAACGGTTGCCCCTCAGTGTAGGGTGAGATGAAGTCTATTGGCGGAGCTGGTTGGGCAGAACAACTAAGTCATCGTTGTCGCTTAAAAACAACCTTGGATGGTGTCTGACCTCTTGCTTGCAATTCGAGAGGTTGATGAGGTTATTCATTTGCAGGAAGAAGTTTGGCATGCGGGACTTTGCGAAGTGGTGGGGCTCGAATGCGATCCGATACTCTGCGCCTGCTACGACGGTCGCGACGTTTTCGAGCCGGAAGGGAGTGAAGAAAGCTGCCTCGACAAGCACCCATCCTCAAGACCACCAGTCGTATGGCAAAGAGAGGTCAGGTTCTGGTGCGCCTGATCATGTATGTACATGCCCTGTCTGCGGCCATAATCCTCTGTTGGACAATTGACTAACCAGGAGGCAAAGTATTTAATCAACTGCGTGTCGACGTCGAGTTCCAGCTTCAATGATCATTTTTGACGCCAGCATTGCGCCGAGCCTATCACGAGAGTACCACGACATCATTTAACAGCGTTCTCTGCTGCAGATGGAGATACAACAATGGTGAGGCATTTGTTAGAGACGGGTACCCAGAATTCTCGACTATAAATACATCTGCGGTTGAATCTTGGTGCCTCTGCTGAAGGAAATCCAAAGGGAAGATTGATCGACCTGGACTTAGCGAAGGAGTTGGACAGAGGAAGCTGTCCAGAGAAATAAAAGTCAATCCACCTAAAAGTTCACCGATATATCTATGTTCTAACAGACACGCTCTAGTAGATGCTCCCAAATCATATACTCTTCGATCGGCAAGTTGAACCACAACGTTCCGTCCTCTAAGTACTGGGACATCCGGCGAGAAAATGAATCATCCATTCCTCTTCGATCCTCCTCTTCTCTCACCAACAATATAAATGCATCGAATTTATTCTTGAATTCTCTCTCAAGTTTGTGCTTCACCATATCCTCCTGATCGTCCCATGCGAACAGCTCAGCAAGTTGACTAGGGCCCACATTTGAGAATACCCAATCCAGCACAGCAGTGATTTTCCAATTCTTGTCGACAAGAATATTGCCAAGGCGAAAGTCTCGATTAAGCAACTTGAAAGGGCCAGTTATATCTTCTTCTGAGACAAAGCGTGGCATCGCGGCTTTGATCGCCTCTAGGGATCGAGATTGAGACAGACGAGTATCGTAGTTCTTGAAGGCATATGGAAGCATGAGTATGATTTGATCAGGATTTGGCTGCGGAAACGAGCGGGGCAGTTACAAAGATGTTGAGTTTCGGAGTGGAGCATCGTGATCTACGGCCTCCAAACGTGCTTTCGAATCCCGAGATTCAAAATGTGGTGTTGGTGGATTTTAAGCGGCCAGGGATCTTGAAGCAGGTGCAAGAAAGTTGAGGAACATTCATCCCAACAAAGGAACATCCTACGATGATGCTTCTTGCGGGGATTTTGTTGGTTTGCTTAGCTGCGAATGGGTTGCATGACCGTAGCTATTATGATAATTTCAATGAATGAATCACAAGGGATTCTGGTCTTCAGCCTTAAACTTAGGTACATGCTCAAATTCCGACTACTATGCAGTTTAAGACCACAACTCTGTGCGTAATCTTTGCATCCATGAGTACTCATTGAAGAAAGGATCTAGAATTTGTAAAACCCAGAAAGACCAATCATCCTCCCATCGCCCGCACGCAAACAACGCATTGGCAAACTCCCAGTAGCTAGGATACCAACCTGAGGCCTCCCAGTCGATTATTATCAGCGAATATCCATCTCCAACGTCTCTGACTAGGATGTTTTTTCGTTGAAAGTCGCAGTGTGTGAAGAAAGGTTGATGATCTTTGAGGACGATAGTATGAATTAGGAATGGTACGAAATGCATTTACCAGATCATAATTTTTAAATATACGATGCGGGCTACGTAAACGATGAAAATCACGTGAAAATGTTAATTTTACCGAGCCGCATTAAGCGAAGTTTAAGCACGGACTTCCTTAGTTTTGCAGACTTCGAGGCTGACGACGGAAAAATATAACTCCACACCGAAAAAATACAACCCCTCAAAAGAACAACGCGTTGCCTCATTTGGATTAGCCGCAACAATGGCGTCCACACAGACGTTGACTCGCAACGCACGAGACTTAAACTTCCCCTCGTTCCTTTCCCAGCACCACGATTCCTCAGCCATGGCACAAGTTCAGGGATACCCCCCCGCTCGTCTGATTTCTACAGGGGACTACGGTCGTCCTGATATGCTGATTCTTGCCTCGAATAATCCCGAATGTCAATTCGACTGTACGAAGCATCCCAGCTCTACATTCCGAACCAGAAAGAGGGCATTTCCCGTTTACCATGTCGAGTTCGCACGACAATACGAAGCGGAAATTCATGAGAAGATTGTCGAAATCGTACAAACTCACCTCCTAAGCGCGTGCCTGTGGCGTCTACATGTACTCAGATGGGGCTTCCAGTTCAGCGCGACGGCCAATCCTATCGTGGTACACTTGCTCGCCGTAGGGGATGTTGCTAACGAGCTGGCGCTGGCGATTGTCAATCAAATCAGTGCTACCATCGCAACTTCATGGCAGGTGGGCGAGCCGTACGTATCAAAGTCATCACCGCAGGTGTAGGAATTCAAGAGTATGAAAGCTAACGAGTCACTTTTCGTTCAACAGAGTCTACGTGGACCTTTGCCGACCACCACCGCAGGACCTCCTCTTCTTCAAGGCCCCCAAGCTGCGAGCTTCTGAAGACCCTGAAGGATGCCCTCCAGAAACCCGTGCAGGACAAGATCTCAGCGGGTCTTGGTCTCAAATGTACACCTCGCCGCCTTTCCCCGGGATGTCAGTTGGAAAGAAGGATGAGACGGCAGCAGGCTCGTTTACGGGATATATCAAACATGAAGAAAATGAGATTTACGGCTTGACCTGTGCACATGTTCTCGACCCTAGCGGCAAGGTTCTAGGTGTTGACCGGAAAGGGACGTATGTCTACACGCCAGGCGAAACAAGTCATCTTGTTGAGATGCCGGCTATGAACGACGACACGGCAACCAAGAAGGGATGCAAAGAGAGCTACGACATGTGGTCCTCAGCAAAGGAAGAGGAGACAAAGAAGTTAGAGAAGCTTAAGGTGCTTGAGGCGCTTGGCGTGCATGAAGGCTCCTTTGCCGGGACTTCAAGAGCGGCGGAGACTGCTTTGCGGGCGGCGGAGATGTCTTTGGAGCATTGGTCGGAGATGGTAAAGCAAAGCGAGAGTTGGACCGAAATCCAACCCAGAAAAGCCATCATTGCAGTTTCGGATCCAAATACACCATCAACCGCATACGCAGGCCGCTTGGATTGGGCAATCTTTGAGATAGATGTGGGTCTACAAACCAAAAACAAGGTTAGTCTATCAATCCTTTTATGCAAGTCTTCCAGACACTGTAGATTATTCTAACAAGATCAAAGCATCTTCCTCATTCTATGTTCGACTCAGATTCTGAATTCCTAGAGCTCGACTCGTCACACCGGAACGCTCTCGAAGCCCACTTTGACTCCGGAAACATCGGACCCATCGGACCCCAAACCAATGCAGACGAGCGCAATCCTAAGGATAAAGCAGAGGCATTCCGTTCAGCGGCTTGGCGATACTTCAGACCAGGTCCCGAGTTCAAGCCACTCCGGCGAGACGACCCGAAATCAGACGAGGTCTTTTTCAAAGTGCCAAGTCGTACAACCGGATGGAAGCAAGGCACGTTCACTGGGATCAAGGCTACTCTTGCCTCTTCTGAATTTCCAAACATAACTCGAGAATGGTGCTTTGTTAGCCCCTCTCCATACGATCAGGTCACGAGACCCGGTGATTCGGGAGCCCCTCTGATCGATAGCAATTTCCGACCCATAGCTATGGCATGGGGAGGTCTTGGAATTGGATATCACACTATTCACGATGTTACTTATGCCACTCCAATTCATGTTATTCTAAGCGATATCGAAACATGCATGGGTTGGGCTGAAGGAAGCGTCAGTTTCTGCTAATCGTCGGAGGTCGACGTTACGTTGACCATGAACGCTTGAGCCGAAGATGATGTTGCTCACAGTAACTACCTTCGAATCTCGTTTTACTACGAACTTGGAAGGCACCATTCTTCACCGGTTGAACTATCGCGACCCACTACTGGAAGGGCTAGGAGGCATAGACGGAGGGCGTATGGGTTGACCAAGGCATCAAAGCATGTTTCTCTTTTTTCCCCTTTTTTCTTTCCCCCCCCTTTTTTCGTCTTTCCGTAGCCTAGACACAAACAATGGATTTCTCAACTCAAGGAAATATGTGGGCACAATAGAGTGAAGTGATTAATTTAGATGAAGGAAATGATCGAGAAGTGTCAGGTGTCAGGGGGAATGGAGCGTCCTGTCGATTGTGGTTGAGATGTGGTGTCGCACAGGTTGCCGGCGCCGATTTGATTTGCTCGACACGATTGCACCAAACATGGGCAACATGGGAATCGTAACTCCAGTCTGGGATACGATCGTGGTTCATGAAGACGAGTGGCCACATGGTGGCTGGGTTACCTATCATTCACTTGGTGAGCATCAGTGCTTCTATGAAGGAATAGATAGAAATCACCAATTGGTCGCCACACGTTGACCTGAGCCCAGCGGCCATATTTAGAGAGCAGCTCTTGAGCCTTTCCAGACCCACCGCCGCCTCCAGGACGGGGACGGCCGTTGGGGATCACGATCGAGGTGAGCTACAGGGCGTGGAGTATATGTCGGCTCAACATTGCCGATCTTCTCATTGGTGACCTGCTTTGGATCTTTCCGTTCACGTATAAAGAATGATATTGGCAAAATGAAAGCAGCCCCTCCAGTAATTTCCTCTATGACTCTCTTGCACTCCTTGAAGTAAATTTCCTGGATGAATGCCTTCCCTTCTTCAGTCTTATCAACTACCGTAAATTACTCATCGGTCACCACAGTAGGGATATCGACGAATTAATAACCATTACCGATCAAAATTGACCTTAGTAGTAGGTCAGCCTAGATTCGTAGGCGCCAGTAGAGACAAAGGGTTAGAGCATATACCTGGGGATCAAAACTGCGAATGTCATGGGCTTCAATCTCATACTCCTTAGGACGATTTACGTTCGTCTCCCCCGTCGCATAGTCTATGGTGAATTAGCAATTATGTGGCGGCCCTCTGCGAAATTGCCTCACCAAGGTATCCATGTTCGCCGTCATTCGTACCATTCCACAGTCCTAACAGGCCAGTCGTAGAGGGCAGTACTGCTGTCATTATTTGTTGCAGATGCTGTGAAAAGTGGAGAACAGAAAATTGAGGAGTGGAAACTGGTTAAAAAGCTCGGGCGATCAACCGTCAGTTTTGACTGGTGATAATCAATCACGCGAGGATGTAAATCGTACTATGACAGGAGGGTGGATTGCAGGATTCTGCACACATTAGGATCAGGCATAGCAGTGCATCCATATTGAAGTTCAATGTCAATTCTCCATAGCAAACGATACAGAGTCGAAGCTCACCACCCCACCCTCCTTCGGCTGCGAAGGTGGCATTAGCCGAGAAGTGATTGGTGCTTGGTCGGATGACCCGACGGCGAGGTGTTTTTGCAGGACTGTTGCCAAGGGCCTGAGAGTAATCCTTTCCGGACGCAGCTGACTGCAGCGCCGGGATCTTCTTCCACTGCAAGGATCACTTGCCCCTGAAAGCTCGTATTGGTAGATCGGTTTTGGCTCTGGAAGTTTCAATGGAGAACACCAACCAGACGGTCAGGTTAACGAGATAGGGGGAAGGGCACATGTGATTGGATAAATCGTGAAACTCTATTAGAAGACGAAGAGTTAATTTTGTGGAAGAGAGTTTTTTCAATGCTTGCGAGCTCGCGATAGGGACGACACCAGAGCCTGCGGAGAAGTCTGAGATCTTACCGTGAATGAACTTCTCTACCACCTGCACTTCTCTGGAAAGCGAGAATGGACGAGTCCGGAGTTTATTCTGTCATTTGTGTATCGACTGCAGCACGCCGATTTCTCAATGTCATACAACCTGGGCTGTAGATTGGTTAGCTTAGAGGATGGCATATACCGAAGCGTCCACGAGAAAGCTTTTTGTTGCATTGGGAGAGCGGAGTGCCGAGGATTGGTCGTCAGTGGGCGAGAGTCATTAGGTATGGAGTAGCAGGTTATTGGAATTAGGAACGCCATGCGAAGACGAGGTGAAGACAATGCGGAGTCTGAAAGCCTTCCATCGAATAATTGCAAATATTGAACATCAGCGAAAAGCAGATAAAATACGGAGTTGGAGAAGGAAACTTTGAAGTGGACCGTCAACAGAGAAAGCCTGCTTTGCCTTTGACTACGAAAACAAAAACAAAAGACAGCAATCAACGGCCAAAGAATCCCGCAACTACTTGCAATAGCCTCGAGAGAAGAAGTAAAAGCCAGAGTTATGCAGAAAGAATTCCTTCTGTCGTTTCATGCCCATGGCTTATATCGCCCGCGGGGGTGAGGATACACAAGATTCGTAGAGAGGGAATTTGTAAAGACATCTTGACAAAATTATTACGAGAACTTGGTGATTGAACTCGACGTGAGAAATTATCGGAGATGAGAAGCGGGAACTCAACGGCCCAGAAGACTAGTCGGCGAGGTAGACAAGGGGAAGGACTTGGGCTGTGTGAAGTTGGTGATTAGAAGCGTTGGAAGACGAGCTGGGCTGAATCTGCAGATGCTCAGCCTCATCAGACAAATCTACTAGTTCTCAGCCTCATCAGACAAATCTACTAGATCTTAGCCTCGTCAGACAAATCTACCAAGTCATATACTTTATAAATCCAAAAGTAGAGCAAGACACGTACGTACATTAGTTGTGTTATACAAAGAGATAATGATGTGAATCGTTTAAAGAGAAGGCGTATATTGCAGAACGTTCAAACGCTGAGCTTTACAGATTCCTGCGGTCAAGGTGATAGGTGGCCTGAAATGGAAAAGGCTCGATGCAGCTCTAGAGGCTAAATTTCTGTACACGAGCTGATGCTACTTCATAATTGTAATCATATTACGGCAGCTGAGAAGATGTTATTCGGAGCTGGCCTTGAGAGGTACAAGGAGTCGGTCATGCTCTTCCAAGTCATGCCAGAGTCAACAATAAAGAGCAGATACTGGCAGTGCGTTTCTTTGAAGTTCTGCTGCTCTGAAAAAGAAAAACAATGTAAAGGTTGAACAACAAGAGGATTACTTGGAAGTGACACTGTAGAGCTTGAACGACGAAAGATTTACTTGGGAGTCTAGTCAGGAAAAGGCAGGCGACGAAGCAAAGACGTGAGAAGAGGGGTTACCGATGCTGGAGAGAGAAAGTCAACATCAGCAGCTTAACGAAAAGCGCACAGTGTCAACTTTCCCGCAGCTTAGTCTTGCAATTTAGTTACGACTTTTTTACAACTCGGGTTAAATGACATCGGGACGGACATGCGACCATTACCGAGATCTTGAGTGTAGAGGATTCTATGTCACGTGGAGATTATGACTTTGTCATTGACGCAGAGTATTGACGTCTATATCCGGATCGAGCCTGAAGAAGATGGACTGCTCGAGCAGCTGGGTCAAGTACCGCTAATGGGGCCTGTGATGGCGCCTCTGCAGAAGGTCCGCTCCTTTGTATATATCATTCCCGGCCCGATGGAGATGAAAGAATGTTTCACCTAGCGATCGTCCAAGAATGGCCTCGCTGATCTTGTCTGATTGTGCATCGTGGTTAAAACGCGGTGTTCAGAGCTAACATTTATTGAGAGGGCTGCTGGTCCTCCGAGAATATTCAATCGTTTCTCAGATTTCGAGTAAGAAGTCGGAAGCTATCCAGATTGAGAATAGGATTATTATCTATGACAACAATCAAATAAAATTCCGACCTTAAATCTCGGCAGATGTATATAATTCGATAGTCTTAACAATATCTACCAAAACCCGAGGTCTCACTAGACAATTTTTTTTACAAGGAAAACGAAACAACTATTATATAGGAACAACAAACAAAACTAGCTCTGGGCTTAATTAATACTACAGATACAAAGAGAAACAAAAAGAGAGAAAAAAATTTTAGAAGCAGCTGGATTTGAACCAGCGATCCACAAACTTAATGTCTCTACCCGCGCTTTCCAACTAAATGGTCCACCAAACTTTACAATTTAAATCGTGAGCTGTACCACTAAGCTATGCTTCCTTTGATATGGCACAATAATGCTTGAAATTATTCATATACGCTTGAAAGTTGAGATAAGCGAATGCCATTAAATGTTTCATCGCTATTTGAGCTGTGTAAACTGAAACTAAAACTCCAGCTACCTAAAAGGAATTTTTTGATTACTCTTACGCCAAACACGAGATGTTCGAGATAAGCGGAAAGTATAACACGAGCGTCGTTGTACCGGCCCTCGGGGACGCTGTCGCGTAGATCTAAAACGAAACATTTGATTCCAAGAGCACTGGACAAATGGTGCATTGATGACGGGATATCTGATCTCAAGGTAACCATATTGCCAGCTCGACAAGAGACTCGTGAACCAAATTCAACAATGATTGAACCCGGGGAGTGGTACTCAATAGACACAAACACGCAAAGTCAACCCACGCCAAGAACAGACTGCACATTCCGAGACGCCACACGTCCAAGTGAACCGTTAAACAGACCGATCAATTGCACCGAGAGAGACTGTCGAGCTTCAGGATACCGATGCACAAATGCATGAATTTGTCCAAATCTGACCTTGGATGATATGCAAAGGAAAAGTACAGGAGAGAAAGATTGGCAAAATTTTAGAGGAGTGAACCGAAATCCGTGTTGTGGATCCCAGACGTACATCTGAATGGATTGACTTCAGTTACACAGAAGCTCTCCGGCCAGAAAGCAGTACACAGAAAGAGTGCTAGAGTGACCTTTTAGACCACTCTTCATTTGGGCTGAGAGTTCTGGCGATCATACATCTCTTTATAACGAGGTGGTCGAATCCCACTGGATTTTGCTCTCAATGACAGCAAGATGCTTGCAGGCTTGATGTCCGGCGCAGCGGAGACACGGATGACATAGGTCGCCTAACGAAATCCCGGCTGTCGCTATGGGTGGGCTTATCCGGGGCACGTTACTTGTCAGTGGGACATGGTTCAACCCGCTTTCACAAGAAACAATGACTTTGCAAATTTTCACCGAGGTTAGCACCCGTTACAGATTCCGACAGGCAAAGAGATACAGGCGAGAATTGCGTTACAATTGATGTAGGTGAGGTCACACCAGATGAACTCTTATAGTGGAGAGCACTCTTGGCGCCTGGTCAAAGGTGGCGGGCTTCCACGGCTCAATAGTCGCCATAGGCAATTACATACGAGGGAAACTTAACGTTTAGAGTGGCTACTATTGCTAAATATTTCGAATACTCTTAACTTAAGCACTCCCCCTCAAGCACTTAAACAATACAATTTCTCTCAAAATTCTTAGCCAAATATAATCTTAGTATCTAATCTTCGGCTGCATTTGCTATAATATTAATATTATCGCTTTATAATATAATTACATTAATTATGCAAATATTAAAGCCAAGACTTAGCAAAACTTACATTTCATTATTAATTATTCTAAAAAATTATTATTAATTATTTTAAAATTTCGAAAATATTTTTAAATATATAACATTAAATTTAAATCCACGATTTGTGACAGCACGGTTGGACTCAAGTACGTAGACGAGGAATCGATTAGGCTATCTCTTAGAATCTAAAGGTAAAGGAGAAAGAGGGGAGAGGGGAACGCGAGATACATATAGAGGTCACAGGTCACGTGCATATTCTAGCCACGTGACTTCAGAACTGTGACACGTTCCTGGGACCCTGCGGGATCCCAGGATACGGAGGAATCCTGGGCGTACGTGTCCCAGGACACGTACGGTCCCAGGAACGCACTGGACTGT
>NW_017263597.1:20140-187154 GCF_001500285.1 Mollisia scopiformis
AGTATTAGAAGAATGGGACAAAATTCCTCAGGAATGGATCAATGGGCTTATTGAGCAGCAGGACTTCTGGGTACACGACTTAATTAAGCGATGTGGCTGGTCTACAGCTAATTAATTAATAAAATTCATGATTCTGATGCCCTGAACGCACGGACTTTTGTCCCCATGTTCGTAAGTAAGCACTACGCAAAATAAACTATTATTCTGTCACGACTCTCTCCTTACCCTGGTAAGGTCACGTGGGTTGGTATGGTGAATGAAGTAAGATAAGGCAATGATATTGTAGTTAGGAAAACTTAATCAAGTTGAGCACGAAGCTCCTTGTGACGGGTTGAACCCGATATTTGGCTGCACTACTACGTAGTGCAGCCTACACGTGACTACGCGGGCCTGCACATGACTGCGCGACGCCAAAGCGCGCGGGCCATTCTACGAACCAGCGAGAGCCCCTTTTAAAAGAGCTCCTCGTACAAGATAGAACTCTTCTCTCTTTAGTTAATTCTTCTTGTAATACAATCAGGTTCTTGCTTTGACTCATTGCATCCAACCCGTGACATGGGCCACTACTAGGATAAACTTCACAATTGCGACAAACTATATAAACGTTCGAATAACTACTTGCAAAGTCGTGGCCACTTTATTAATAAATATACTACCAAGTTTTACATTTTATATAAGTGTATTTGCTTTTGCCGGCCTTCTTCTTATCGCTACCGTTACACTTAAATCGATTGTGTTCGTTGTTCGAGTGTAAGCAAATACTGTAGGTACTACGGCAAGAACTTGGGACATAAAGGGCATAAGCATGATAATATGAAAGTTTTAAGTAGTGAAAGCGCAAAAAAGCTTTGATTTGCTATGAAATTTAAGTACTAAACATTGCCATCTCCTCTCAATTCCCTCAACTAGCTAGTTTTTGCACTCAATGCACTACCTCTGACCGCACTAGCTCTCTGAATCTCTCAGCATGCACCGGCTCTCTGAATGCACCAGCGCTCAGCAGCACAGCAGAACTGATAGAAGAGGAAGAGAAAGAGAAGTGGGAAAGAGCAGGATCTTATTCTCAGGGGGCTGTGGAGCTGCTCTAGCCTAATAAGGGAGCGCTCGGGTGCTCGGGTTTCAGGAAATGAGGGTATCCACAACTCTACCCGAGCACTCCCGCCCCTTGCTCTACCCACGGGCGTTCTTAATGAAGCTTAGGTAGCTCCACTTTTAGTTCCCCTTAAGTGGAAACTTTTGCGCTGTCACAATCCTCTTCCTTTCACATCACTCTGTGCATATGCTTTGGTGCAGCTAGAGAGCCGGTGCATGCGGAGAGATTTAGAGAGCTAGTATATTCTAAGAGCTAGTGTATTTATGGTGCTGGCGTGCTAAATGCATGAAGATAGCTATTTTATTGAGTATAGGAGGCCTGGAGGTGACTGAGGGAGCTCAGAAAAGATGCAAGTGGTGAAATCATAGCAATTCAACTTATTTTTTGCACTTGAAATACTTCACATTATCATATTATGATACCTGTGCCCTTTATGTCCCAAGTTCCTGCCGTAAAAATCCAAGCACGATCGCAAACTCCCAGCACCATATCCAACGAAAATCAACAAGTTCAAACCCCTCAGGTTAGTAGCTTTGTCAATATCGCAGGTCCCATGGATCCTTTTCTAGCTTCGCGTTCCTGCTTTCTCAGTCTTCAAGTCCTTGCACTTCTTGAAGTTGATGTCTCTTTATGAGTCCTTATGTGCACTGTAAGATGACTAGAATGAGCAAAGCTCTTATCGCAATGAGGGCATGAATAAAGCCTTTCCCCAGTATGAACCCTTTGATGCAGAAGACAAGCACTTTCCCAGGCAAAAGTCTGCTTGCAATGCTCGCATTCGAATGGTGGAAAACTGTGGTCGCGAATCATATGAGCAATTAATTGAGTTTCGTCACGAAATTTTGTCGTACAATCAGTTGCCGTACATTCCTTTAGATTGTAATCTCGATCTTGAACGTCTTTGTCTAACTTGCCGAAAATGGGCATTGACTTGTCGTTCGACATCACTTGAAGTGGTCTTCTGGGGGAGAAACATCCTTCCAAACTTTTCTCAGCAAATTCGCCTTTTTCTTTCGAAATCTTGTTCTGAAGATAAACTCGAGCGAAAAGTCGTTAATGATGATTAGCTTCCAGTTGTAGTGAAGTCAAGCGGAAATTAATAGCTGGCTGACGTAAAAACTTGTATAGCTCGAAAACGATCGTATCAATATCCGCTTTAATAGCAGCCTTCTTCTTTATGTTCGCTCGAAACATACTATCGGCAACTGGGAATCGAAGATAGTGCCTTCTAGCAGGTAATGGGACTTCAGTAAATCTCGAGATGTGATAATCAAAGGTACCACATGGAATCTGGTGAAAATCTGGTAAGTCTCTATCTCCCGCAGCAAAGATGACTTGTTGTAATTGCGGAGCAATTATGTGGTGAGTTATAGCGCTAAAGCCCCAGATAGATTAGAATCCGATATTAAATTCCCGTTTAGCGTAAAGCAAAACGATAGCTAGTCCCCATAAGTAGACGTTGCTTTCGGCAGACTCTAAGTGCGAGCTACGACAGCCAATCCTGTTCGTTTTAGCTTCTGTCAAGCTCTCAAATTTAGTCATGGGAACCACTTACACAAAGAACATTAAGAGCAAGAACCTTTCGTCCAAAGTAACTTTCGATGAATCTGACGAAGCTATGAGTGAATAACTCTTTGCTAGTTAACTCTGCGTCTAAGTCCATTTTGACATCCATCAATGGACACATCATGAAAACAAGGGGACCCCTAGAGTTGCGGCAACGCTTCATCTGAAGAGTATTATCTTTGAAGAGGTTCATTCCTAACTTCTCAATCTCTTTTACGAGATCACGGGCCGAAATTTGTCGATCTCGATACTTCTGAAAAAGAAGAGGAAGGCGCGCAGCTTTTGCACCATAATAGTACTCGTGTAGTGGCCTGAGTGGTTTCTCCCAGGGCCTTAAGTCGTCTTCGCTTCTTTCGACGATAGCCATCATACCGTACTTGGAACTCTCAACATCCTCGATGTTTTCCTCGACTTCGACATCTTCGTCGTCGAAATATCCGCCGTCCTCATCTATCGCTCTCTCGTCTACTACGAAAACTCCATCATAACTCAAGTCGTTTATGCCATCTTCTGAATTAATATTCTCAGTGACTTTGTCCTTGCCCTTCTTGGTGCAAGCATTGAATGATGCCATCGTAATCCGAGATCTTGGGAAAACAATAGAAGTTAGTAAGATACTTAAAATTGAACCACTTAAGGAGACACTGGTAATTTATACAAAGAAGACACCATATAATTGTAGCATGGCACCATGTTTGACAATATCAGAAGTTTGCAAAAATGTGACCTTGTAATTAGAGTCAGAATTAAGATATCAAACGTCTCAGTAAATCATTAAGTTTTGACCGGCTTTAAACTACAAAGCTCGTCGAAAAAAATATAATCAAGTGATCGCATCCCGAGGCTTGACGGAGATGTCAGAAGATGGTGTGCACATCAAGAAGAGCTTCCCCTCCTCCTCTTCTCTAATTCGTGTTCTCTCGAAGTGCTCGAGAATGTTTCTATCTTTATTTTTATTTTTATGTTCGTATTACCTAACTTTTAACCACTATTCTCCCACTCTTAAACATGGTTTATTTGTATACTCTTTTCACTTTCTGAGAATACTTTCTTTCTAGTGACTGGATTATTGCGTTGACTGCGATACACTGCTGATTACACTGCACCGCTGACTGGTTGTCCCGCTGACTGGTTGTACCGCTGACTGCACTGTAGTGCCGTTTGAGTGGCACCACTGACAACGATGCTGATTGTATAGTACCGCCCACTGTATACAACGCTGACTGCACTGCACCGCTGACAGCTCGTACCGCTGACTACACAAGGGGAAGACTTTCGACGTAACATATTTAATAATTCTATTATTCAAAGGAAAATAAAAACGAAAACAAAATTAATTTCATTAAGTATCTTTTAAAATCAATTTATATTACGTGTTATATAAATTTAAGTTTTTTTATTTTTCTAATATTTTTTTTAAAAGAAATCACGTGAATATATAATTTTTTTTTAATATTAGTTTTTAATATATTTAAAGAAAATAAGAAAAATTATTAAATTAATTCTTTAACAAGCCCGTATTACACGTCATACGAGTTAAAAACTATTTTACATCACGTGATTAAACACAGACTATATTTCCTCCTTACACCGGCTCTCGGTGCTTCTTGAAACCTTCTAAAATTAGAAATATTTACTCCGAGAACGCCCACACTCGGACAGGTGGGCAGAAAGATTTCGAGAAGGCCTTAGCGGTGAAGGAACTTGGCAGATTTTTGAAACAAATCTGCTGCCCCAAGCTGCGGCTGCTCCCGATGACATCACTCCATCGAGCATGGGATAGATTGCAAAGACACGCGATGTATTTTCTTATGCTCGTTTAAAATCCATGTTTGCTCGAAACGCCGGTCCCATATGCAGAGAGAGAGAGTTCACTCTTTACAGTACCAACGCCATTGCTGTATGCAAAAACCAATCCCAATGCTTCAAAGCCGCCGGTCGTGACTCCTTAAGAACTCCTCTAAAGCGCCTATAGACAAACCTCTAAACCCCCATCAATAAAGAAAACCATTTGTTAGTCGAAATCGAGTTTAGCAATTAAATACTAAGAGAAGAGAATCTAAATAATTTATTAATATAGGATAATCACTCCGAGAAAAAAAAATTTTCATACCTCGAGAAGATCATATCGTAGTATTATTTCCGAGCGAAAAAGTAAATCACAGGTCCCAGAACACCAATGGCACAAGTGATAATGACGGCGAGAGTAGTTGGCTCCATATGGACGACATTATTGCAGCAACCCCTAGAGGCATGGATAGTGACACCGGCTTGATGTGCAACTGGCTGGTGTGCAACTGCAGCTGGTTGATTTGCGGGTGGATTAGCTACTACAACTTCGGATAGATCGGCTATTGTAGTTGCGGGTGGATCGGCGGCTGCTACTGCTGCAGCTGCTGGGGTTGCGGCTGGGGTTCGGCGGAATAGACGTAGTAAAGGTATTGGTGACATGTCGTAGACTGGAGGAGGGTATTGAGGAAGAATCGAATTATTATCGTTGTTTGAGTTGATAGAAGAAGAGCGATGGTAGCTTCTAGAATCTTTGCAATCGAAGTTTGAGTTGATAGAAGAGGGGTAGTGGCCTTTAGAATCGCGATCGAGGTTTGAGTTGATAAAAGAGGGGTGGTGGCTTCTAGAATTTTTGCGATCGAGGTTTGAATTTATAGATGAAAAGGGGAGGTAGCCTTCTCCAGAATCACAATCATTAGAATTTTGAGTATACGAGTCGTTGCGAGCGCTAATAGAAGAAGGGTGGTAGCCTTCTCTAGAATCGCAGTCATCTTGAGTACTCAGGCCGTCGTTGCGCGCGCTGCTAGTCCCCGTTGGGCACAGACCCCCGTCAACCAGATCACTGTTTATGCTTTTCGGCATGATTGCTGAGGTTTCGATAAGACACCAAAGTGCTTGAATGTTTATTGTTTTGTATTGAAAACAAAGCTACAAACATGGAATTACTTTTAACTACAGATGGTAGTCAATGCGTCTCGAAGCGATCAGCTGACTACCACGACGAAGAAGGCTTCTGATTCATTGGTGGGCGGGTAGGTGGGCAGAAAAAATGAGAAGGGTATCAGCAGTGACGCGCAGGCTAATCAGAGCTAGGCCGGAACGCTGGCAGAAGATTTCGAGAAGGCTTTAGCGGTGAAGGAACTTGGGGCAGGGCAGGGCAGATTTTTGAAATACCTCTCTCCTAGGGTAAATAATTACACCCTTGAGGGTTTTGGAGCACAGACAGAGCTAGGGCTTAGGACCAATTAGTGAGCTGCGTTCACTCAGTTTGTATGTAGAAAGTGCTAGAAGTATAAACCCTCAGGGGTGTAATTATTTACCCCAAGAAAGAGGTAGAAGCGGCTGCGCCCGACGACTAATATCACTTCGTACGCCATGCATGCATGTATGCATGCCTGCATGGAGATCGACGGGATCGACAGGAACCGATCGACCGGAAGGAACCGAGATGAAATGACGGCACGAATCAAGTGGTAGCAGGTCTGATTGATTGAATTGACTGAACTTAGCTGTTGCAACACCAAATAGCTTCAGCAACCTTGTCTGCACTGATTGACTGCACATGCCGCATCGATCTATCCTTCACCCAACTAGCCACCAATGTAATTCCGATGCTACCAATCCAAACGCCATACCATGCTTTGCCTTGTCTTGTTACTACCCGATATGATCTTTAATATCACCGTCGAAAGGACCGGCAACGTTGTATCGAGAGACGAAGTCACGAACTTGGATAGACTTGTTAATATTGACTGCTTTCGAAATTGAGAACGTGAATGAATGGGCGGCGTACTTGACAGGTTTAATAGCGGTATCCAGCATGTCCCCAGCCCAGGAAGAGTAAACCGAAGACCAGCGCAGCGAGGAGGAAGAGTAAACCGAAGACTAGCGCAACGATGAAAAAGAACCATCTCTTTTGAGCTCCCATGAAAGCGTCCATCACTTGCTTTGCGTTCATTTCGTCTTCGTTTTCGGTATTGTCGTCGAAAGCGGGGTCGGTAAGAGGATTGTTTAGAGGACAAGGTAAGACTAGAAGTTAATAGTTATAGTAGACGAATCGCAAATTAAATCTTACCAGTGTGGTGCTCGAATTGGTCGTTGCTTTCAAAGTGCTCGAGTTCGTTATTGTTGTTTTCTTCAAGGAATTCGGGCTCGGAACCAAAGCTTGGATTATTATCGACTTTGGCTTCGGCTTCCGCGTTCGCTTCGGCTCTAGCACGTGAAGACTTTATTTGCTTCTCTTGCGACGACATCATGGTGGTTGGTTATTGCGTCGTTGTATCTTTCACGTCGTTGCGTTGTTATTTATTGTTTGAAAACTACAAAGATATTTCATAAATACTATACTATATTTTTCTGCACTATAAACGCACAGATCTTTTTGTACACCGCCCTCCATATTGCCCTGGACTCTCCCCGATTTATTTCTTAATTGGTGGGTGGTGGCGCGAAGCTTCGCGCCACTTACTGCGCCCAATCAGAGAGAGCTATTCGGACAGGTGGTAGAAGATTTCGAGAAGGCTTCCCAGAGTTCTCTTTCACAGCTTCAAGCCCCTTCCTCCAACAGATCAGGCCAAATCGAGTCACCCCTAGATGCGGTTGGGGGCCAAGCGGAGGGGTTGGAGCCGCATTCCCAGCCTCCCCATTTTTTTACTCGGGACGATACTGTCTGTGGATTGGCCAATGTAAGCTATGTCAGACGAACCTTGGAAACCGCTTGTTTTGAACGCCAACAACAGAGGTGAACAACTGCTCTGTGTAACGTAACTGTGCTTCAAATAGGTCATTGCCGACAGATGGATGCATGGAGTGCAGTTTCTGGGGTCAGCGGTAACCTACGCCCTACCCGACTGGGCTGAGTGCGGCTGAGAATGTGCGGGGTATCAGACCGGTAGGACTACTTTAGTATTGGTGATAACGACTCCACTGTCCAGGATACAGAGTTGGTTGGCAGTTGTCTACTTCAGTATTCGGCCAGCTTAAGTCGCCACAGGCTATCTCTAGCTATCAAATCACATCACCGAGCATTGCTCCAAGTCCATTTTCACACCGACAGTACTGGTGCTGCTTCGAGATTGTTGCACCAAACGACCGCTTCCTCATCGCACGAGTTCGGCTGCCGAAACATGCGCATCCTGAGAGCAACGCCACAGACACGGACCAGGAGTACTTGATCCAATGCGAAGTTGCGACCATGGAGTTCCGGCGGGCGAATGTCGGAACTGTCCCATTACAATCTTCCCGTAAGTTTTAACCCTCCTTCATCTTGTTTATAGGCATAGTAGTTCTAACCTCTTGGAGGTCTCGACGCAAGAGCACGTTTTTGCACAATGGACGTCATTTCAGACAGAGCTTGCCGCGTTTACCTTTCCACAGATGGGCTCAATCTCGCAATTTTCCACAGACACTGGTCCTATAATGGGCGCAATCGCTACATCTTCGATTGACGGCCTTCCAACTGCCGGCCCATTCCATTCCGGATGGGACTACTTCGTTGCCGTGGCGGAAGGTCTTGTCGCCCATGCACTCCAAAGGAAGCGTTCCGACACAGGGAGTAGCCCGTTTGCTACTCTTGGGCCTCTCGTCTTTCGAAATACCGTGCGCGACACGGAAATTTTCAAGAGCAGCCAAGGGCCGTTTCACATCAATCACATGGACATGGGCATACAGAACATTCTCATCGATGACGACTTTAATTTCGTCGCCGTGATTGACTGGGAACTTGCGCAATCGGCGCCTTGGGAAGTTAATCACTATCCCATGCCGATCCCGCTGATCTCCTCCGACACGGAAACTGCCGAGATTCTCTACGACGCGGGACACAAGGCCCATCGCAATATATCACGCCAGGTCGGGGCGAGATTACTGTACCGACAGAAGTTTAAGGACGCGGAACGAGCGCTTGAAAAGAGAGGCAATTCACTGCACTACTCAATTGCTGAGCTTCTTGAAGGAAAGGCGTCTAGGATCTACGGCTTGGTTGGAAAGATTGGCGTCTTTCATGGCATGGAGGAAGAGCTCACATACGAGTTGGTCCCGACTAGGCTACGGGCTTACAGGACCGGAAGCAGAACAGCACCTTCGGATGCTGGAAGAGGAGACAAAGGGGGCGATAATTGCCGCTATAATCTTAGACGACAAGTGACCCCACCAAAGTCCATATCCGTCTTCGGATCTGAGCAGTCGCTGCTCTAACCTGAGCCGAGGACGAGGGCTTCTGAGTCCTGCCTAATCCTGCCTGAGCAACCTAAGCACTCTCTGTCAGCCTGAGCAATATAAGTGGGGGTCCGTTCTGGCTCCCTGTGTCACGATCACGTTCCTGGGACCCTGCGGGATCCCAGGATACGGAGGAATCCTGGGCGTACGTGTCCCAGGACACGTACGGTCCCAGGAACGCACTGGACTGTTGAACGTTTAATGAGGTAAACAACCAGACGGCTTATTGGATGTAGGAATGAGCGACCAGCAAGTCACGGGACAAGTGTCACGTGATGTGCTAGCTCTGCCAGCCCGGCTAGCATGGCTAGCAGCGACGTGCTAGATTGTCTAGCACGGCTAGCGCGGGGAAGCAGAGGTTCTATATAAGACTGGCATTTCTGCTATTAGGTAGGAGCTTCGTGCTCAACTTGATTATCATTCTTGACTTCAATACTATTGCCTACTTTACTTCATCTACCATACCAACCCACGTGACCTTACTTCCAGGTAAGGCAGGAACCGTGACACCCTGGTACCCTGTTTTGGCTCCTTGTGATCCGGTTATAGTTCCACAGGTTGATCGTGTAGCCGCGAAGGAACTATAGGAACAGAATAATACTACTCTAGCACCCCATCCACAATAAAACATTTCTCACCCGATCACATAGGGCTGGCGAAAATATCATTCTGATCTGAATAGATGAAGATAGAATGCTCGAAGATTCCGTCTACGGCTAGATTATCGGAATACCTACGATACTTACGGCGAGAGCAAAGCTCTTGACCACACGAAGCACTGGGTTAGCAAAATGTTTGGGTTCTCTCACGCCTTCTTGAAGTTTCACACTGGCTGGCGTTGAAAGATGGTAAAATAGCGAAGATATCTTCATTCCTGGGGGCTCTTAGAGAGTACTGAATCTCGAGAATCTAGGGTTATCAGACTGGTTGCCAATGATTCGAGAGAACTAGACCTTGAAATCGAGTTTTGCGCCTGATCTGAATCTCTTTCAGACTGGACTAGGCGCTGTAGCCGTATTGCTCTGAAACGCTTCTGGGCCCGCAGAACACAGAGCCATGCCCAGAAAATTTGTACTATGGTAACCCTGCTGGTTCGCATATCTTGCTGATCAAGTGGGAGTTGCTTAAATTCAGGTGAATTTGTATCCACGCTACTCTGTTTCTTCCAATCTTCAAGGCCTGGAGCGTCAAGCCAAGCCATCCCTCTTTTTGCAATCACGTCAGAGACGAATTGATACCCCTCGGCCTGCACCGATTCAGGAATCGTGTACGTAATTTCACACAGCTTCTCGAATTCCTCATCCAGAATATTGGACTTATCGACAAAATGTATATTCGGAGAGAGAAATTCCTGTAAATACTCTAGGTAGTCTTGTTTTAGACGAAGATTCTCGATAGTAGTAGAAGTTTCAAGGCTCCGAGTCGTTGTGATGTAATCTTGATCGATAAAAAATCTCGGAAGAGGAAAACCGAAAGAGAATGGCCTTGTGGTAATCTGCTCCCAGTCAAGCAGTGCGATAGGAACCCCCTCTCTGTCGACGATTATATTTTTGTATGACATATCAAAATGGTGCAAGAAAGTTGATCGCGGAGGAAGAGTTGTTTCTTTGACGATGAGAGGGATGACGTAGCGAAGCGATTGACAATATTGAGGAATTCGTTCCAGATCAGACTTTGAGTACAATGAAGGCCAGAGCTGCAAATCTTGTCGCTTAGAGTGCATTGTTCCCTGGGATTCGAAGTCGTTAAACAGATCCCAAAATTGGCTCCGCTTATGTTGACGGGGATCCAGTGTCTCCGCCTGATATATTTCGACAAATCCTCGCAAGTAGTCTCGAACACTATCGTATGGCCCGCGTGGAATGTTATATTCCTGTCGATAGTCGTACGCGAACTGAAAATCTGAGGATGGTCCGAGGTAAAAATCGCTCAGAATAGGATTTCGTAGTGGGTTCCAGCGGCAATACAGACTTCCAATCTTGTCAAATCGGAGGGTTGAAAGTTGATGGACCCAGCGAGCAACATTGCGATAGACCCGTTGTTTCTGCCCCATGCTAAGTCCAGCTTCAATAACCGAATCAAGCGTATGACCGTCAATCTTCTCCATTAAGATCCATTCCAAGACTTGCTCAGGAAAGCAGAACACGTAGCTCGATATCTTTATATGCAAAGGACTCAAAGTGGGGATAGGGTCGCCTTGTACATAAACAAATCTCCTGTCATGATATTCGTCATGTTATCTCTACTAAGCTCGGGATAATCTATATTCCTCTTCGTTTCGGCAGCTCAAACAAACGGATCGAAGGTTTAATGCAAGAAGCAACTCCGAAACTGGTTATTTTGTTCAAGGAGCATTCGGAAAATTTCTCGACCTCCTGGCATCTTATCTACGCAGAGCATGTTTTAGACTGGCAGACTCCGGACTCTGTAACTCTACCAGAAGTCTGCCATACGGTGGATGATCCTGCCATGATCCTCTTTACCAGTGAGACAACTGGGGTTCCGAAAGGTGTCTTTATGCCTAATCGCCAGGTTGCAGGTATGCAGTCACAATGGCCGAAGCGTATCGATATGGCCAAGATAATCGAATCTTTTCTTTTGCCAGCTACTGTTTCGACGTATTCATCACTGACATCTTCGGGGGTCTTTCTGCCGGGGCTGTTGTATGCATTGCACCCCAGATAGCGACAATGGATGATCTCACCAGGCTGCTCAATGTATCCAGATCGACGTATGTAAACTTCACGTCCTCGGCGGCGTCGACGTTGGACCCACATGAGCTGCCTCATCTGCAGTCCCTTGTTCTAACGGGCGAGCCTGCAACAAGAATGCTTTTCCAAACATGGACATCCAGAGTTCAACTAACGAATTCTTACGGTAGGAATTCTCCCAGATCTAAGAAGCACGTACTAACTCATGCAAGCCCCACAGAAGCAGCAGTTATCACTTGGGTTGATGTCAGTCCTAATACTGATCCTCAATGCGTCGGAAATGTGGTTCCTGGTATGGAGGTAATGGTTCTAGACGACTCACTGAGAAGGGTCCCAATAGGGGTGCAAGGCACTATTTTTGCGGTTGTTCGGGCCTGAGGCCGGCAAGGTATTTCACTATCTTTGCGCATAAGCAGCTGTTCCATCAAAACCTCATCATCTTCCCGTGCCAATCCCAAAGTTCCAAAGCGACTCGAAACTTAAAACGGAAAGCATGCCTCATCGCTCACGGTTTTATCCACTGTTCCGCTGGCCTGTACACAGACCTACTGCTCATCAGTATATTCGACCTTCAATCATGGCGACGGCGAAGACAGATATGGCCAGCACACACATGCAGAGTACAAGCCACGCCCTGGCAATACCTCTCCTCACCGCCGTAAGAAATGATGGTACTGATATGCACGGAATAAGCGCCCTAAACATTCATTTCAGATCTTAATTTTTTGTAGAAGAAGATATTTCCGAGGAGGATCTCTACAGATACACGAGGCATCGCTGGGTGTCCGTTTATTATTCATTTTACATAGGTAAACGCTAATCAAACATAGATACAATGAATCACGCCGTCTATCAGAGAGGTACCTCAAATTTGACCTTCAACAACTCTTAAAAGCTGCAGTCGCAGCGATCTCTAGCCAGGGTGCCCGGTATTGTACGTCCTTTCGACACCTACTTATCATTACCCTCGTGACTGACTTAGACTGCAGGCACTAAAGTCCTCAAGTGTAAAGAGGGCTTAAATAATAAAGCCTATCTGCTCACTATGGATAACGGTGCGGAAGTCTTTGCAAAGCTCCCAAATCCGTGTGCAGGGCCTTTGTTTTATACAACGGCGTCAGAAGTTGCCACTCGCGAATTCGTAAGTGCTTAGCTTAAGCCTGAGAGCGGAAACCGACATTAATATTGTTAGCTGCGCGACGTGTTGAATATTCCCACTTCTCGCATAATCGCCTGGTCTGCCGATCGAAATAATCCAGTCAGAGCAGAATACATTCTCGAGGAGAAGGCCCCAGGCAAACCACTCGGGAGACTCTGGCAAGACTGGGATAAATGGCAAATGAAGGACAGAATCACTATGATAGAGTAAATTGTGGAGATTGAGCGGAAGCTTGGATCTACGAAGAGTGTGAACTCCGGCTGTATCTATTTCAGGGAAGATATTCCAGATTGTGACGCCCTAGTGACCAATCCGCCACTATGCTCATTAATACTCGAGCGTTTCACGTTGGGACCACTTGTTGAGAAGGAATTGTGGCGCGGTGAAAAGTTCAGCATGGGTATAAATCGAGGACCATGTGAGTCTTCATTACTGCATTACGACTAGTCTTGGTCTGGTGGCGCGCAGATGAGGGGCCGCAGGGGTTTGTTGGGGCGGTGGCCGAGAGCGAGAAGAGATTCGTTAAAGCCTATGCCCGTCCGCGTACGAATTACGCTCGCTCTCTTACGGAACCCGAATCGCCCGACGAAATGCTCGACCTCTTGGATCTGTATCTTCGACTGGCTCCGGTCATGGTGCCTCCTCAATCTTTTGACGATACGCACTCGCCAACACTGTGGCATCCGGACTTCTATCTTGACAATGTATTCGTTGACCCCGAATTAAAGCAAATTACCCGCGTAATCGACTGGCAATCAGCTGCAGTTCTACCGCTTTTTTACCAATGTGGCGTCCCAACAATGTTCAAGCATCAAGGGCCGGTGTCTGGTGACATGACTATCTGGCCTAAACGTCCAGAGAATTATCACAGCCTGGAACAAGACGAGAAGGAAATGATCGACAATCTTATAGGGAGCGAGTGTCTCCATAAATATTACCTTGCAAATTACGCACAACAAAAACCCAAGACATTAGGCTGCCCTGCAACTACAAGACGACGTACGAACGCAACCAACACGCATTGTTCAGAACGTATGGAAAGATTGTGATGTATTTTTCCTTCGGCGAGCGCTGATCAGAATTGTGAAAGGGTGGACAGATCTTTGCCTGGACTCTGGTCCATGTCCCGTAAGCTTCAACGAGCAAGAGATGGCTCTATTCGCGCACGAGGAAGAGAATAGGGGCTACGTCAGCGAGATATTAACACTCTTTCGAAACAATTGGAGATTGTCTCCAGATGGATCGATAGGATCAGCTAGATTTGACGAAATACAGAATGAACTAACGCGGATGAGGAATGCTTTCGTCGGGGCTGCTGACAACGAGGAGGACAGGCTACTCGCTCAGAAGCTATGGCCGTACCAGGATACTACGGACATCTAGAGTTGTATGGGCTCAACGACATTGTGTGATTGGTATGACGCAGCAAAAGGGAGCAGAGAAGGAGAGTGATTGAACATATGCGAGGCGCATTGTTTCTTTACAAAGGCAGGAGTTTGAGATAGTCTCCCTAATTGCAATGGTTAGATGGATGTAGGTTTGGTTAAATCACGTGTGATCACATCTTGCTTCACCAAGTACCGCCTCCCGGTTTTTGATCTTTCTCCAATTGTGACACGCAGAATCTCCGCCATCATTTCACATAGCTCACCATATCCCTCCGATCCATCAAGCAACTTTGAAACCATTCGATCTTCCGAACGCTGTCTACTCTTGCAAGTACAAGGAGGAACTATTGGCGGCAAAAGTAAGTGCGCTTGCGGAATTATTCGTTCCTCATGTGTGTCCCAGCATGAAAAGACGCTTCTTTAACACCAGTTTCAAATGAAGTCGCCTGCCGATCATGGATTTGACTTGTGAAAACGATGCTGCTATACTTGAGGAATTTGTAAACCGCGAAGTAAATATTGTCCTACAGCCTAAGACTATCGTGCTGACTCCTTTTGAGGGTGGAGAGGTTAGCAATTACGAACTTATTACAGACAATGCCGAAGATGACGAGAACGATGTTCCGGCACCAGATAGAGCAGTGGGAGCTTGTGTTAAGGCAGGCAAAACGAACGGTTGGGTTGAAATACCCAGGGGCTCTCGCTATGACGTACAAGCGGGAGAAGTGGAGCTCTATGTTGGTGAAGGATAGATGTGCGGGAAGTAGACGTGAAATGGATAGTTGAGAAATAGTAGATTTCATGACATAGGTTTGTTTCCTGACAACCTTCCAACTGCACAAAGAAAAGCTTTTTCGACAGCCAATGATCAAGGAAATCACAGAAGGTAGGCCCCTGAATGTATCCCAATCCGACTCCCTCAAATTCCGTATTGCCTCGATGATATGGCTAGTGCATGCCTTGAAGTTTAGATCTAGGAGGAGGTCAGTTGAAATATTATCAAGTGATGAGATTACATGACCTTAGATCTGTTTGGAAAAGTTTTTAACTCGCTGTGCTGTCCCGTTCCCTGGACCACAGGCCTCCAGAACGGTCCGAAAGTAATCATTTGCAGTGTGTATGTGTTGAACTTCCTTAGTTAAAGGGCGCCTGATCCTGATCTTTACCTGTTTCGATGCCAAAGGTACCGTTTCATGGGCTCGAAGAGTCGCCGTCACTTGCAATGATGAATCAAGGTTGTTTCTCGTGAATTGGGTTGAGGTCTGAGGGAAGGGGTGATGCTTTCCGTGCAGCACTAGTGAAACATTAGCAACAGTCGACGAGTGTGCTTGTTGGTTCAATAGTGATGGACCGCCTTCACCAATCTGGGGGTCCACCGTCGTGCTAGACATACCTCCACTTGTTTGGTGTTGATCGATTTTCTCTGAGAACGGTGTATCAATCGTCTTCGGCTGCAGGTTATTTCCCAGTGATGAATCGATCCTTGATAAGAGCCCCTTGTGCTGGTGTGTGCCATGTATTCCCTGAATCATATGGCCAGAGCTCCACCTGGAAGATGAAGGGGTTTCTGCGAGCATTGTAGCTGAATCCACTTTGATGATCAGCTTCTCGTGTCGATGGGTTGGACTCGTATTAAGTGCAGAGGGCATCGCAGACGAGGGGTGGATCTGGCGAACTGCTTCTGGCACTGGCGAAATATTAGCGACTGGTAAGCCAGGGAAGCATACATTCTACGAACCTGAAGGCATGCTTCTTCTATTATTCCACGATTGTGCGCCTTGTAGGAAAGGGTATGATGATAGGTTTTCGATCCGGCGGCGCTTGGTCTGGCCTATCTCGCCCTCCCCTAGTTCATGTGTATTCAACAATTGGTCTTCACGAGGCCATTGGCGCTTGAGCCTCACTTGCCCCATGTTATCAGACCGCCCTCTACCTTCCTGTTGCGCCTCTGCTTGGAATGCCTCTGGTACGACCTTGGATGGTAATCGACCAATACCGTCGTTAGTCGACCGAGCCTTGTTTTTCGACGATAAATTGACGTCCTCGTTCAGGATTTGTAAGGGTTTCGCAGAAGGGGTGTCTGAGGATTCGTTGAATGTTGGAGATGAGGGATGGATGTCCTGAATTGCGTCTGGCACTGAAGTATCAGTAACTGGCAAACCGGAGAAGGTGTATCTAACGAACCTGAAGATTCGGGTGCGCTTGCTTGGACAAGAATGGGAGGTCCTGTGCACAATTCTTCCACTGTCCTATTGAATTCCGCTAAGTACCTCTGACTCCGATAAAGTCTTTCCTGAAGTTCGAGATGGTCCTGCTCCGCAATGGCATCGACAATCTCCTCGAATTCTAGACGCAGCGTCGTCATTCGTCTGTCGGGGTGTGAGATGTAATTCGCCTCCTGTGTAGCAGCCTCTTCCAGGACTGTCTTGAACTCAGCTTCGAGCTGCAAATTGAGCTCTCGAGAGCATTTGTCGCACTCTGCGATCAGCTCTGCAAATTTCTCGAGGCCGCTTTTGAATTCTTCATCGCGCGTCACTGCTATTGATCGAAGCTCTGTTGCCAACTTGGCATTGATCAACGCTCTTCCGTTCCCTAGTTTGATCCTGTACTCTTTCCTCTTCTGCTCTGCCCCTATCACCGGCTTCTGAATCTCCCGCCCACGTCTGTCGAGTCTCTGGACTGCCCCAAACACGGCACTGAATGCTTCTACGAAAGCATCACGGAGGTGGACGTATTTTTTTCCGACAAGAACATGTTTACTGATATCGGCCAGATACGCTTCAGGCGGGGTTCTGTTGTTACCCGTGTTGTTATCAGACAATAGGAGGTGCCTGCAGCGTGGCCACTCTTTATCCGTTATGGAAGCTATTTCATGCTGGGTGTACCTTCCTCCATTTTTGATGACGGTTGGAAGATCAAGCTCAGAAATCCTTTCCTGGAACTTCTTTTCTTCGCACTTTTCTTTCGTCTCCTCTTAGACAACAGCGCCTCCTGTTGCACGTTTCTCGCTCTTGGCTTCAAGCCAAGCCTGGAGCCATAGTTGCATGTTGCTCCTTGGCTGGTTGTGCTCTTTACCTTTGAAGGTTTCTACCCATGATGGAGAAAGCAGTTTTTCAGTTCGTGTAGCCATGGGGGGGGGCGGAATGGGACGGGCGGAATGGGACGGGCGGAATGGGACGGGCGGAATGGGACGGGCGGAATGGGACGGGCGGAATGGGACGGGCGGAATGGGCAAGGGCGGAAGAGCGGAGGGCGGAAGAGCGAGGGCGGAAGAGCGGAGGGCGGAAGAGCGAGGGCGAAATGGTACGGGTGAAATACAGTGTATACCCTAGAAGAAAAAAAACCAGGATATTTGAAACCACTTAATTTTGCCGCTTCATGAATATCAAGTCCAAAAATGCACTTGAAAGTGATAAATGCTCCAAATTTTATTTATTGTAAGAGTTTCAAAGTACAGCAATAAGATCGCACCAGAAATGATAGTTGGATCTGACAAGAGGTCTGAGCGATTTCAGGGACTCTCCGTAGTGTGGGAGAAATGGCAACGCCCGTCCAGGGTGTCTATCGTGTCTATCCCTGTAGGGCGGGCGGACCAAATGGTACGAGTGAAATAATGTGGGGGAAATGGCGAGGGCGAGGCCAGTCGAGAGAGAGTCCAGGGTGTCAAACCTTATGTCTCTAAGTCTGTCCCTGCAGCTGCAGCTGCAGCTAATTGAAACCGCCATGCCGCCCCCTGCCTGCCTGCCTGCCTTCCTGCCTGCCCTCCCTGCCTGGTGATCATCAATCAATCGATCGATCGACCGGACGTGCGTGCGTGCGTGCGTCGGGTGCCACCGTGCCAGACAAACAGGCGTGTTGGGCGTCATCCTATTATTGGAGGCTACGATTGCAGCAACCAACTGCCCCTTAGGATGAGCCGCAGCAGGCCAACTCATATGCACAAGATCAATCGCATCGTGGTAAGTACAGCAGCGAGGGAGGGAAATCCATTGAGTGCAGCCCCTATTGTGAAGCCCTTTTAGAAGCTTAATAGGCGGGAGGCAGGTACTCTTTGTCCGCAAGTGAACTCTCGACCCAAACCCACTTCTGAACCATTTCTCTGATTGTTCCATTCATTGTGAAGATGGCATCTCCAGCGGACCCCATGCCCGTCATCAATACATTAACGAAATTCGTCGATACGTGCACAGCTTATCTGTCGACACTACCGCATCGAATCGAGCCGGTCGAAGAGCTCGTAGCTGTAATTTCAGTTATTGGCAGTCTGTTCTTCACGCTCACAGCTCAGATCAACCGTTTCCCTCGCCTCCACCTTTTATCCACATATTCATTGCTGGCTGAAGACATCCTGCACGCGATTTCTCTCGTCGAAAACAGAGTCAACCAAGCGAAGCATCTCAGGCTTTTCGAACCAACCGACGACGAGGAGTGGTCTCCATACGAAAGCTGGTTCTCATGTAATGGCTCAGAAGTGGCCGCCGACAGGTTGTGGCGACATATGTGTGTTGAAAAGTCCAGGGTGCGGGTCTTGATTGATGCTGTCACTTGGGTTGGACTGCGATCTTCAGAGAGGAATGAAGAAGAGGAGGTTGAGTATCAGGACATCAGAAAGAGACTTGGAGTGGTCGCTCCAAGACTAGTTGGCATCTGGAGAGATTATGTTGCAAGATTGAAAATAAAGTATCCACAAGTGGCCAAGAGTCCGGTTGTGGATGGTGCGAGTCGGAGAAACTTGGAGTTGGACCCGGTTTTGCAATCCGCTTGCCTAGACTTGCTTTATGTCAGCCTTGCAAATCTGACTGTATTCCCGCATCTTTCTCTGAGGCAGGATACTCCGGGACTAGAAGCTGAGACGATGGGCATTGATGAGGCGGAATTGAAGATTGATCAGATGTTGAAGGAACTTGTTCGGTTCTGAGATGAGGATAGGGATAGGGATACAGATGAGGATGGGAATCTATCAGAGGAGACGATGTAAGAGTCGCAGGTGGAGCAGGAGGGGAAATTGCCTAGAGGTATGGACGGTTGGTCTGGAACACCGGCATCATTTCATTTTCTGATGGGAGATGCAAAGTATTCTTCCGCGGACTCGAGAGAAGCCTTGAGGTTGAGATGCAGGAGTATCAATTTATTTACTAGTACGTACGGATCAAGGAGTAATGAAGAAATGGACTCAAGCATAATCTCCTCCCGATCTCGCTGCTGAGATTTGTGACTTCTCAGTGCAACAACCGCAAAGTTGCATGCCACTCTCGTCAACTTGCCGCAGAATAAACCCCAAAGCTTTTTTGAACATGGCGACATGATGTCTGGAAACACTAAGAAACGCTAAGGCCGGGTTGTCAGTCATGTTCTTCCACCTTCAAAGGACCTCCATATTACATATTACAAAGATTAGATTCTTTTTCCTTGGGTTTCAGTTGGATGCATTGACAAATTCTCTTTTGCACTGCAAGAGGAAACTGCGGACGAGGTTTCATGTGAGCACTTCTCCTGGGAATGTTCTTCATGTTTTCTCGAATTTCGTCCAGGCTTCCAAAAGGGTATTCTGTGGCATGGACGCAACTAAGCATAGTACAGAAGAGGTCGCCTGCTCCAGTCTGGCGCCTTGAACATTTCAATCTGAACTCGGTGGCAAAAAATATCATATTCATTCAGCACATCACGAAGGAATTTAGGGCATGAAATAAGAATACTAATTCGTATTTTCTACTAATCGGATCTTGCGATTTCCATTCTTGCTGGCCCTTTACACTCCGCCTACTCCCGGGTCAGAGCAAGGCTTTCGGCCATGAACGACATATCTGCATTGATGGTAAGATATTGAGTTTCAATTGGGGGAAACCAAGAACTTACATAGGAAGGTAAGCAGGTATTTTTGTGTCGTTGATCTCCTTTTCCACATCGATAAGAATGGCATCGACTTCCTCCTTCGACATGTTTAGATACCGGGTCATGGGAGCATATGACAACGATTCCAGTGCCGAAAGAAGGTTCTCCTGGCTGATCCTCCCCCTCCGTCGCTCGGCAGCATCGGTGGGCCATCCATTTATTGGCCACCTATAAACCGTTTCCTGCACATCTTGAAATCCCGCGTTCTGCATGTCTTGCTTGTACCTTTCCGCACAAGTCCAATCTTTTCCTGCTCTTCTGGCCGTGAAGCGAAGCATCCCTGCCCAGTCCGCTAACGCGGTCCCGAAGGCATATGTTCCTCCTTCGTCATAATTGAATCGAAACGACATATCTTGCATCTCAAAAATCCCGCCAGGTAGCAAGGCATCATGTGCCTGTTTGATGAGGCCGGCGGGATCATTTAAGCACGGAAACACTGAGCGACAGTGAACCACATCGAATCTGTTGGGAAAGGTCCAAGGATCCTCTAAGTCAGCCACCTGAAACTGTACATTTGTCGGAAGACTGCGAAACATTAATACAAGACTGGAATGGAAGATTGGTAGACTCACAATTGACGCTGAGGCTGCATTGGGCTAAGGTCAACTCCAATAACTTGGGCAGCTGGGTATTGACGGGCTTTGGCAATGGCCTGTCAGTTTTATCATGCCAGAGGAAACCGGTTCATACCAAATTCAATGGCCCAAATACCTGTGCCAGTCCCTACGTCCAAAATTCTCCCCACTCCTGGGAACTGAGCAAGTAACAAGCCTGGAAATGTCTGAATCCATAGTGCATGCTGCCAATCTGCCTCTGCTCTCAGAATTTGTGAATCTAGAATTTACGTCTCTTGACTCACCTAATCGATCTTTCTCGAGCTATCCACCCACGTAATAAGCTATTTGACCTTGATTGTAAAACTGTGAGTAACTAACCTCGTCATTTGGTAATAAGTATCCTTGTTGATGTCAGTGTTCTTGCACCGAGGGCAATGAAGCTTCAACTTACATCCTGGTTTGTATGCATGATATGTTCGGCCGTTCTCTTCAATGAACACACAAAAGTCCGGGTCTAAGGTTTGGATGGACGCTACCTCAGACCTCAGGTCAGCGATAGCCCCATGGTGGAAACCATCATATCTGGCATCAATATCCTCGTCGCCGACATTACTCTGGACAGAATTCGAGGGCACTCTTTCAGTTGTCATGGTGGTGTGTAAACTCGTCTCACGAAAAGAACCAAGGAGCAGGAAGTTAGTTGATCTTGAGAGCAAAGGCGACAGGAGTCTATGTATAACACTTTCGGCTTCACCACGACGGTAGCTTTGTGCTTGATTGCTGCTTCTTCCAGCTTGTCAGGATTGTGCCAAGCTCTGGCGCGAGATAATCACGGACTTCCTGGTATGTGATGGTCATGGGTGGACCGACCTTCCTTTGGCGTGGCGTGTGGCGTGTGGAAGAAGGATGCACTGAGACAGACATGTACCAGGTTTACATCGTCAAGGCTTGCATATTTCTGTTTATCGACGGATCGGCACACTGAGACAGACATGTACCAGGTTTTACATCGTCAGAGGCTTTCCATATTTCTGTTTATCGACGGATTGGCGCTTGCGGCGGTAGCCCGACAAAGATTTCGCCATCACCCTTGAGCAAAATGAATCTAGTCTTCGAATAACAATTTATACCTCAACCTGGAGACTTTTTTGCTTCTTTTATTCACGTAAACTTTGTAAAAGAAAAAGATCTCAGCCTTAGTCAAATTCACTCTCACTATCTCCAAATTCACTCTCACTATCCCCAAATTCGCTCTCATTATCCCCAAATTCACTCCTCTCTACCCCACAAACCTAGGCAAACAAACAATCCCTCCATCGACCCCGGGAGGTATAAAACCCCGCTCCGTCCACCTTTCGTCCAATTATACAACGTGAAAAGAAAATTGTAGGAGTATTTTATTATATTTTTTTTAATAACGAAAATTAATATTGTTGACAACACTCATCCGTAAATGGCAAGATTAATATCCCTAACTAAAATCCCGTGGTGCAACCCTTCCTTTTCACAAGGCGTGGTCTAGACGATGCGTGCATGCATGCACTGAACCCTTGGTACGACGTGCGGCTTCTGCCATCCATCCACGGCGGCATGCGAGAGCACCTGAGCACTTAGTGGCTGAGCCTGCCGCCTTTACGCGCCCTCGGCTCCGGAGAGAGGAGAAGCGGGAAGCGAGGCATCAGGCGTGAGGAGTACACATCCGGGGGCCGAGCCGTGAGCCGTGGTAGGTTACACTACACCACAGTACGCTCACGCTCAGCGACACGAAGGGCAGTTCTAGAATTTCATCCTTTTCCAGTCCAGGGGACATGGATGGAGCAACTCCTCCGAGCCTGGAATGCAGCTGGTGGGTGTGCACCGTTTCTGATCTATCAGATCCGATAGCATGCATGTGCATGTGCATGTGTATGTGCACTCTTGACTTCTTTCTTCTTCATTCATTCATTCGCAAGCCACATTCCCTTCCTTCCCTTGTCTTTGCCTCGTTCTTTTTCATGCACTGCTCGGTTTCCAGTTTGTGACCAACAATGTACACGGCATCCGTGCCGCATGAGTAAATCTTACAACAGGAGCGCACGGGCTTCGCTCGTTAAGCCTTGCTGTGCTGTAAGGTTACACAGTAAATGCGGGCATATCTTGGTAAGCAAGCTGTTGTGTACTTCTTTTCTTTTTTCCACCAGGTCGGCCACCCTCGAACCAACCCAATCACACTGATATTGATGATATTGACGGGGATACCTATCCCCGTATCATTGCTGCCGTGAGTGAGTGGACTGCGTGCGTGCGTGCGTGCGTGCTGTGTACTGAGCCAGCCCGTGTGGATGGATCTCTGCAAAGCATCCCATAATTAATGAGGTGAGGTGGGAGACGTGCAGTGCGAGCCCTGGAGCGAATTGGGCCCAGATCGCTTCATTACCTTACTATGAAAGAGGAGATTCATGACGATTCGACATCTTCAGCAACCTCAAGCAAATCGCCTGATGCAGCGACACCATCGGAGCAAGACCAACGATCGGCTTCAATGCCCGAACAAGCGATACGAGGGATGGGGACGTTGAATATAAATGCTATAGTCGACATGTGGAAAGATGCTGGGCTGGGTATTCAGCGCTTGGAATGGCCAAGTCTGTTAGAGGAGAGCAGGGAACGCCTATTTGAAGATGACGGCAGTGTGGCTGGGAATACCAACGCAGACGAGATGCCTGACCTGAGTCAAAAGACTGTGAACCTACTGGTGGCGATTTACGAAACAGACATAAACACCATGCATCCAATCCTTATTCCCTCACTCTCCGCACATGAACAGGCGAGGGACTACGACGCGGAGGTGACCGCTTACCGACCCTTTCTCCTGAACATTCTTGATAGAAGTGGAAGAGATTCACCAAGACGCCCCTCGCCTTGCCAGTGATGGTATCAATGCTCTTGTCCACAGTATGGTGGCTTTCACGTGCCTCGACACGGAAAGTCCTATTTTCTCCAATGGTAGGGAGACCATGCAGCTGTATGTGTCTATAGTATTTTCTCCCGCAGATACTAGCATCTTGCAGACAATTGGAAAATCTCAGAACTCTTCGAGCTGTATATGGAGATCACGTTCTCCGACCTCTCCTTCTCCTTATCATGCATGCAGACCATCTTGGCCTCCTTATTCAGCGCACGATATGTATTCTCTCACAGGTCGAAGCTCGTCTCGAGCGCCCAGACGCGATCAGAAGGTATTGACATGCGCTTGTTGCGTCTTCACAGCTTGTAAAGGGATGGGCAGGGAGAAAGCTGGGTGCAAGATGTTGGCTATGTCAGGTTTATTTTTATCATGTGACGGAGAGTGCGCAAATTTTTTGAACTTGGAAATGGGAGGGAAACAATCACTGGCACTTTGGACACCACCATCTCGGGATTTCCTTGGTTTCCTATAACTTGGTGTACTTGTGAGCAGGAACATGGCACCGGCTGTGGCGACAGCGGGGCTGGATTTTTCCAAAGATTGGATGGATGATTTTTATTGTTGTGGAATTAATGTCGAGGGAGCTGGCCACAGGGGCATGCTGAGACAAAAGCTTTTGGATTTGAGTTCTATTATGTTTTACATTATTTCTTACCAATAGGGGAGAATGGAAAGTCCGCGTTCAGCACTAAGGCTCTGCTATCCAGTTCTTGACGTTTTCTGATACTCCAAATTCCTCTGTCTTGCTGACCGCTCTAGTACAGCAGAATCTCATAGCTTTCACCATGTTGGTCTCCTTGCTTGCATCCATGAGCGGAGGTCTCAGGAGGGTCTGAAGTGAGAAGAACAATTGTCGAATTGGATGGTGCCTGGTGAATCTCGGCTATGTTAGGGGGACAATGCTCCACCCGCCTGTGTATGAGATTTAATACCGAACCGTGCCGAGTCTAGGCCTTTGATCGAGCAGAAAGAAATATTTGGGAATGACACCAAAAGCGTTCCAGGGTGTCTTGAAAGCTTTGTTGGGTGCGGCACGGGTATTGTTCGGAGCTGAGCTCCTCTTACTGAAAAGGAAACTGCAGTTGTGCCCGCATTCAGCAGAGCGTGAAGGTTGGACGCGCTTCTTGCAGGTCTTACTTAATGAAGGAACTGCAGTCGTGCCCGCATCTACTATACGGTATTCGGCAAAGCTTGATGAAGCTCATGCTCGCTACTTTTCAGTGGAATGAGCTGCAATGTCACAAGCCAGTCTGGGAATAGAAACGGAAAGTCCCGAGTCATTAATAAGCCATTGAGTTAAAGAAGCGCAACCTTCTGCTGTTGCGCTACTGCCAGAATTACCATCGTCTATGCTTCTTCAAGTCTTTGGAGAAATTATTTGTGAACAATCTATTGGTTGCATTTTGCGGTACGTTTGAGCACGATCCACAGGTAATTCTGGCAGCAGCAGCAACAGCAACAGCGCAACAAGTTCACAGCTACGACAAGGAAAGCGCTGGCGGCAATATTGTTTGTTAATCATCAATACTCATGATGGAAAACTGGTCGAACGCGTCCTTCCCACTATTCTGCCGTCTACCACTCGAGATCCGCACGATGATTTGGAACCACGTCCTCCCTCCTCCACATCACCAGAGTCTCGACATATCGGATAGCATCTACCTTCAGCATGGTGATCATGAGTACAACGCAGAGCGTCTACGCTGCTCTCGAGCCGCTCTTGGGACCTGCGTCGAATCAAGAACTCTGTTCATGAAGCAACATGCTGTTTTTAGTCGTCGCAAGGCACTCGTGAGCGGGATCGCACAGTCGTTCACCCGGATATATGGGATTCCCTTCACCGAACCGTCAACACCTCAATGCGCCGAGTATATCGGGCGACCAAACGTTGTACAACGGTGCCGCGATACTTATTTCGTTTCTCACGGTTTGGGTTGGAACACACGCATGAGGATATATATCGATGGCATCGAGGAACTCGTGCCTGGTTTGCTCTCTTCGATTCGAACGGTGGAGGCCCGCGAAGTGGATTGGATGGACCCCAATCTTTTCCCGAGCCGCGACGACGACGACGACGATTCACACGGATGGCAGCTCTGGTGGCTAGTGCGGCTTTCGGGACTGCAAAATGTTTGCTTTACAGGGTGTCGAATCAATCTCAAAGAATGGGATGGGAAGGAGGGATTCTTGACGAAGGTCGAAAAACATTTGAGAATGAGAATGACGGGCGAGTCAAGGTCTCTGAATGTGACAATAAGGGATTGGCAACCTTTGCAGCTTGATGTACCATTTAATTTTGATGCAGTGTCGCATTCAGTAAGAACTTTTCAAGTGGGTAAACCGGAAACTGCGGTTGGCTAGTAAATCAATGTATTAGGATGGTCTGAAAATGCAGGTCGATGATCCTCAGCGCCGGGTGATTCTGAAATGGAAGTGTTGGTGATTCTCAGTTCGTAAGGTAGTTCTGAAATTCAAAGTCGATATTGTGCATCGTACGTACGTCGGTGGATGATGGTCTGAACATGCAGTCGATGAATTCTTCGCACAGGGTGATTCTGCAATGCAAGGTCGATGATTGGACGTGGCTGTGGGTGTTCTGGCTGGAGGTCAATGGGGCTTTCCTTTGAATCGCTAGGTGGTTCTGAGAATGTCGGGCGGGGGTAGGGCTGAAAGCGCGAGAGGTCGATGACGTTTACCCGTGTCCAAGACTCCAAAGTCTCGTCGGTGGTTGCCAAACCATTGATTGTTGTTGGTGGTTGGGGAACAATTATTGTCGGCATTCTCAGTCGCACAAAGGGGCGGGGCGGGGCGGGTCGAAACGAAAGCAGCGTCGGTGGTGGATCGGCAGTCGCAGGGGCGGGTTCGGGTCGAACACTGCACTGTACTGTACGCGGGAGATGATTGATTTCTAATCAGCTTTTCAGCTGGTTCTGTCAGCTGGTTCTGATATGCAAGCCGCTGGCTGAATATGGAGGCCCAGGCCCCAGGATCGGTTCGGGTCGAGTCGGGTATCACAGCAGTCAAAAGGAAGTGGGTTTCACTTGCCCGAAAGCCACAATAAATCAATCATCCCCACACCGCTTCTTCGGGTCCCTGGCGTGCATCATGCATGTACGAAGTAAATTACGTCGTTCGTATGACGCTAATCCATTCCAAGCCACGTCTCGGCTGTGAACTCGGGCCTCTCGCGAGTTGTTCCCAAGAAACCGAGTCTGGAGCGGGAAGCGTACAGGACCTATCCGAAGACTAGACTAGGGGAGCTCCATTGGTTCAAAAAGCATTCGCGACGTACAGTACGTGTAGCAGCAATTTGAACGAATCAGTCGACAAGTTTGAAGCCACTGCATTCATTCGCTTCCAGACTTCCGACGGTTCGAAATGCAACAAACCATTGACTTTTTCTTGATTCAATTCCACAATTGGTGCTCTAAGAGCCAGGCTTGATTGGGACCTGGAAGGGATGGGAATGTACTGTACGTACGTAGATAAGTTCTTGGGTGATTCATACTCATACCACAATTTCGCTCTTGATTCTGCATTCCTTCCTAGGCCAAGCCATCCCATCCTGGTGTGAATGGGTGAAGGAGCATACTTCCATCAAACTTGGCCGTTACAAAGCTTTTCGTCTTCATATCCATCGCAGTCAGACTACCGAATAGACTCTGATCCATCTCCATTATTCTCGTTTTCCCCACTTCTGCTGGTAGAAGCTTCTGAAGCCGAGTCGTGAGCAAATCGATTGGCACGTCTTGTTTTGAGTGACACAATTGAATCGTGATGTCTTCAGCCTTGGTGGTGTAAGCTACTGAATTGAACATGGTGACTCTTTTTGTAGCGGGTAGACGGGTTCCTTGCGGGAGAATTGGCCAGAAGCAGTTCCAAGAGTCGGTGATACCAAAAGAAGTTGGTGACTGATCGTATAATTACTTGTCTCCAAGCCAATGCTTTTGTCTTTAGGGGGTTTGCTCGCTTCGAAATCCGACTTTGACGTTGGAGCAGCTGTATGGTGAGCTTCATCATGAAGTGAGCGATAAAACTTCTACTTGCATGGGACACCCAGAAATCTCATCCGCACAAACATAGAAGCAATCTAGCACTGATGTTGCGTCTGGATCTGCATCGCTCTTGCGGCGAGAACGAAAGGTTTGCATGACGGAGTGGGTCGCAAAAACCATCTTCGCAGAGGGCTCAACGTTAGTGAGGGCAGCACTGCCTTCTTGGTGGGTGGGCAAGACGTTGGTGATTACGGTGCAATTCACTGGGAGGTCGCTTGAATTGGTGGAAGTCGCAAGGTCAAGAGATCCCGGATGGCTGCTCATGTCATTAGACCTAGAACCCCACAGGCTACGTTCATGTTTGCAAGCAGCAAGGAGTTCATCTCTCGAATTCATTTTTAGCTAACTTAGGAACAAGAACGAACATTAAAGGAGAAACAAGCCACGAGGGGCAATACTGATCATGTTCAAAGCTGAATGAAGACTTTTGTCTCGTGGTCCCAAGCATCAATTCCATCAGGTAGCCAAGAGATCTCCTCATAGCGCTAGGCCAGTATCACCGACTTGACCCTCTTGTCTCGAAGCTGAATAATGGGCTCAAGGCTAGACTTGTCTGGTCGAATAAAAAGAATCGCAAGAACTCGGGGATCCATCATGGACAACACCTTTGCGTCTAGTTTCTGGGGTTCGCGATGATCTTCATCAATCTCTGTTAACTAACCGTCTTGATCAACAATCGAGGAAGTTTCGGACCGGTTCACGTCGAGGAGTCCAAGGCCGACGGATTCGAGCAGCATTTTGTCGACGTAATGATTGAACACTAAAACTGGTCAGAGCACGAAGAGCACCGTATCAAGTGTGACTGACCCGTCTTAACATCATCCTCGGCCCATGCCGGGAACTTCAAGATCAGAGAGGATGTTCGTCCGAGAAACTCTGCAATTGAATTCTGTGTATCGTTGAGGTTGACATTCGGGTTATAAACCTTGAGGTGAGAAAGCTTGACCCAATTTCTAGAGACTGCAAAGAAAGGGTCAGTGATGCTCTGACATTCAACTATCTCAACTTACCTCCATATGAGACTTCAATATCGTGGTATGTAGGATCAATCTCTGTGTCGGCATGAATCCTGAGAGAAGCCATGGCCACAACCTCCTCCTCGCCCGGCATCCAAGGCGCAAGGACTTTGGTCGGCTTTTGGTCACCACAGACCAGACTTGAGAAGACGTCAGAAGGGGGTGCTGTGCCCCGGGAGCGTGCAACCAGAATAACTTTTCCGCCGCCATCCTCAAACCAATAGGTGCCTCCAAACTGTGCTGTTAGTACCACCGGCTCGAAGATACACTCTGAATATGTTGCTGGTATGGCGTACGTCCAATGGCTACGGTAAACTCCGAGCTTAACACTACATCTATCTTCCTCGCAATAGGAAATCCGGGACAAGATGTAAGACTCGTCGCGATGTATCACAGTCAATGGCGCATCGTAAACATTGATCAAATGATTAAATTCCATCGATAGCTGGCCCATATTGAACGAAACGGCAAGTGCTTGCTGTATCCTTTCAAAATGAGCCACACACTCTTTCGGGGGATCTTTGTCCACCTGCAAATCTGCCAATGTCATTCGTCGATGTTTGTTATAAAGGTGGATATCAGCACCATGGATGTGCAGCTTCCAATGACCTGCTTCGATCGCGTGTGGAGGGTTCTGTGTGGTGCTAATCGCCGCAGATGAAGTATTCGAAGCCTCCATATGATGAGGCATATCTGCCAGACGCCGAAGTATGGTGACTCCCTGTGGATCTGCTGGAGGGTTGAAGATCGATGAATGCACTGCAGATGGAGTACCAGAAATCTTTTGCGGATGAGGCATACTCGCCTGCAAGTTTGTTGGAGGGTTGGGTGTCGATGTGTCTGTCATTGCGAGTTGGGGCGACAACCGACGTATATCTCGTATGGAGCATTGAACAGTAACGACGGAGAGAATACATGAAGGGGAGACGACGATCCTCACAGACTCAGATCCTATCTCTTGCCAGGTGACTAGCTTGCATTTCCTAGGTATGCAAGCGTGGCCAGGCCAGGCCAGGTGATGTTACGTCCGCCCCCACATCTGCTAGGAATGGTCTACGCTTCGAGGAGCTCGATCGAAGTGTGGTGACACCGCGAAGCCACTCACCGAACTCTCCCTCTCCCGGACATGCTGCAGTTACCGCGAATCGAAGGCAGCAGGTCTCAGTCCAGCGGAAGCGAGGCAAAAGAGCCACGGAATCGGATGTGTTCCGGAGTTGGGGCGTAGTCTGGATCAGTGTGACGATTTGATTTCCCGCGACCTCGACCTCTGTGAGACCTCTAAACAGTTCAATTTGAGACGCCTCTCTGCAGGGCAGATGTTTTTTGCCCAAAACAAATTCCTACAAAGATGTCTTTCGGATGCAATGTTGGGCTGAAAGCCACTCATGCTATCATTGGGTGGGATGTCGGCGTTTTGGGAAAGCAAAATCCTTGAGGCATTTGCAACGCCCGGCTATGGTACAAAGAAAGACATTGATAGGGCGAACGAATTTGCAAACTGACCAAACTCGTTGACTGAAACAACTGCTACGAAAATAGTGTTGGTATCAGACACTGTTGGCCGCCACCTCCCACCCACAAGCTGCTGTTGATGGAGAATTGCCTGTGCCTCTTTTTCCCACTCCTTATTGCTGGGATCTTGGAGTTTTTTTTTTGCCGAGTCATCCAGGACGGCGCTACGGTTTGGATTCAATTGTGACAACCTAGCCGCGTAGAGGCTGAGGGAAGTTGATCTATCACATTCGGGTACCAAGTCCCGGATTCGAGTATTCAACGATCAGTAATCCCTCTAACCTCTATCCCAGCTGCATATCAACTTATCTGAACACTTCGTGTTCTTACACCAACACGACAAACACCTGATCTCCGAGTTTGCGAAAATATGAACCCTCTTGCTACTGGTCAATTGTGTAAGCACCAGGACAGGCCTGAGGACAATGGCTGGAACAGCGTACTCATGGAGCCCGGCTATGTGATGGATAGCATAGACCCGATTTGGTCCTATAACACTTGTGCTGCTGTTACACAAGCAAGCCCTTCCTGCTCTCCGGTGTATCTATTCAGCGGAGCATCATCAGGCAGTATGGCAGTAACCTATCCACAAATGCAGCAGAACCTATTCGTTTTCCACCCATATATTGGAGCTAGTGAGAACGAAGTCAATCCAGCTTTTGCCAACAACTACGAGAATGATGGAAGCTGGGGAATACAGCACGCTGGAGACGCTCGACAGCGTTTCGTCGAAGAAGCTTGCAACCAAATCCCACCCATCAAGCCAGAACTTCGAACTGTCCCCACAACGAGTCCTATCAGCGGCAGCAATGAACTGAATTTTGGAACAAAAGTCGACACTCTTATGAAAGTTATTCACACCAGAATCCAAAGCACAACACCACAGAAATCTGCATCTACTTCCCAAGGCAAACCGTACAAATGCAATGTCGGAAACTGTACCAAGAGTTTCAAGTCAAGGTATGACCTTAGGGAACACTACCGAACCCATACTGGAGAAAAGCCATATGTGAGTATTACCCACCTTCTACGTTACAGCTTTATCTCTGATATTCTATTCATAGCAATGTACGAAATCAGGATGTGACAGCAAGTTTTCGGCCCTCGGAAATCTAAAGGTAAATACAGAAGACAATCTCCTCATCTTCGTTGTTACTAACGAAGAGTTTCTAGACTCACGAACGACAACACACAAATGAACGCCCATACAAGTGCGAAAAATGTGATTGGGCATTTACACGGAAATTCACTCTTACCGTACACCAGAAAACCCACGAGCTAATCCGACCATCATATTACGTCTGTCCCCTCGATTACTGTTTCAAACAGTTCAGGCGACTCGGCAACCTCAAAGTAAGCTTCTGAGTCGAGTCATGTTGTATTTTCCCCAAAAACCCGCGTGTGGTGTTACTCCACCAATCATTCCATTCTACTACCCCTTGTTCGTCAATATTCTTGCCCCCCCTCCCTTTCCTGTCCCATGTTCACACCTTCGCAAGAATAGAAAGCTGAAAATGGTTCGTGTTTATAGACGCACCATAACAAAACCCACGCCGTCACGATCGGCCGTCTGACGGACCAGTTTGCCTCCATCAAGGACGGCGACATCGAGTCTGCTGCGGACAAGGACAAGGAGCTGTGGGACTATTTCACCAACCTTTACAAGAACAGCAGCAAGGGTATGAAGCTCCGCGGTAAGGATCGTGAAGTCAAAGGTGCAGATGGAGGACACAGTATGGTTGGTACTGGCAGGGAGAACTGATCGTTGGTTGGTGCGGAACTTGTGGGTGCGCATGCCTCGTTCTTTGTCATTGTGTTGTTCATGTTTTCCGAAGGATTGCAGTAATGATATGAAACATTCATTTCTTTGAAAAACTCAAGTTGCTCTATCTAGTCTAATCGAATTCCGCGAAGCTGCTGTGCCAAACGTTCGAAGTGTCATCCAATTGGAGTAACTGTGCCCCACGCTCTCGTGTTGTCAGAGGCGCCCTCGCCTCTTTTCGGATAAGGCACTAGCTTTCCGTAAAGCTTTCGTACCAATGAAATCATGAGATGCTATCATTCGGAGCTTTTATCCGAGACACAAGCGGGCCTTCACTGAGATCGAATAATAGTTTGTTGCACGTCGTAAACTTTATTTGATCGGCATTCAAGCAGAGATGGCATCTGTTAGCAACTATCACGATTCGAGGAACTGTGCAAAATGACCTGATTCGTTCGGGAAGCTCGGATAGAGTGGATTGTGAGTAGGGAAAAATGGTACTTCACATGCGAGCAGGGGACCCGTCATTGCCACCACCATATTTGATACTCTCGCTGGCAGATGCCAGAGTTGTACCATGCCTAGTGCAATTTGCCCCTTGTTGGAAAGCGCATTCCACAGTTCTCGCATTTGAATGGACAATTTAATCGAGCGCGGCTATAGATGGTGTCAAATCCCTGCTCAAGCGTGCTGAAATGAGTGAGCTGTGCTCGTCGACAGTTGGGAGCAGAGACTAAGAATCGCATTGAACCAAATGTAAAGACAGAGAACAAGTAACAAACAATCGGACGAGAAGATGCTCAAGAACGTTTGGATCGATAGCAGAGTTAGTTGTTTTGTTGTTTGAAAAGGGGTTGCTTTGAAGACAACGACGCTTGCGAGCAGGAATAGAAGTAGCTATGGCTATAGTAATTTTGATAGAACTTTGAACTTTGTGACGACGGTTTTCTTTTGGACAATCACTCTTGATTCTGTGAACGCTACTCAAATGTCTGGCGATAATGCGAGTACTACTAGATTTTTTGTATGAAATAAGGTAATAGTGATATTTTCAAAGAATTTTGCTGTTCGTGTCTTTGTAATGGTTTGAGGGTTTTCATTTAGCATATAGCTTTAAATAAATATCTACTTGTAGCGAAATATAATATCGGTAACGAACAGAGATGAGATTTCTAGAGAAGAAGTCAAGTCGAAAACAAGGGGTAAAGTAGTATTGGAATTGGAGTTTGAAGACGTGAACGAGGAACTAGGGTTAAGTGTAGGGGTTGGTGGAGGGAAAATTGGCACGAAAAGCCCTTTAGAATCGTCTGGTGGAAAGATGTCGTCGAGAAGTTGAAGGTCGATATCGCTTAATTTCCGCGCCGCGAATGCATTAAGCTCTTCTGCGTTGTCTAATGCCGAAATATGCCAGCTTCCCATCACTTGTTACAGTAATCAATCCCTTAACGATACACAGATAATCTGGTAATCTTCGAAGATGACGAACCACACAATCCTAAGGCAAACTCCAAAACCCCCTCCGATCCAACCACCGAGCAAACTGCCCCACCTCGTCGCAAAGCATGGTGAGATGTTGAGGACAGGCGCTGGGTTGATGATGACCAACGCCCACTTCCTCCGATAGAGCAAGAAGGCTTCGCTAAGTCATCACAAATCAATCCGCACGGCAAGGAGAAAAATGTACAAGGCACATTAGAGAGAAGAGAATATGATTGATGCACGGTCCAGTATGCTCGTAGGAATTGGGGGTAATGACATAGCACTCAATCCACAGAGGCTTTGTCTGTGCTTTGCTGACACGTTTTCCATTTTACCTTTTCCTCAGAATAAGTTCCTCCACCCCCTTGTATCTGGGCATGTTATTGGAGTCCTCCACTGCTGCAAACGACTAGCTCCAATGTTTAATCTATTTCCTCATGATTCTGAAAAGGCCAGATTTCATCGAACTCCTTCCTCTGTTCTTCTGTATCGGCGCTTTCCGCCAGCTCATTTTTAATAAGTTTAGCCCTCGCTCTCGCATTCTCAAAATCCTCATTCAGTACCAAGCCGTCAATGTTAATCCCAATGAAATCGCGCACTTGCTGCATCTGCTCGTTAACGTTGTTCTGCTTAGCGTCCCTGTCGAGGCATTCCTCGATTTCCGCTGGGGGGTAGCGAACTACGCAATTATCTTCTGGAGAGGCAATCTCGGACCATTGCGCTATTGTCTTAATCAATTGTGCTTGGAGCGATGTGTTATCACCTTCCCATGGCCGACTAGCAGTATCATAAGGCTGGCTCCTCAAAATAAGGTTATACTTTCCCATTGCGTGGAAGTGAGCCTTGTTGAGCTCACTGGTGTAGCCAAGGTAGAAGTAGTGCACTTGCCGTCGCCGGTATCGCTCCATCTCTACTTCTTTGTCACTGCCGGTCATGTTGGCGAAATCTTCTGCAAGTTCTGGACGCCGGAAATTCTCGGAATCATCGTCACCGTAATTCTGGAAATGCTTCGGGATTTTGGCTGGTAAAAATATTGGAAGGATCGTAGCATGTTGCCAGTCGATGATGCCAGTGATGTCGCCAGAGTCGGAGATGAAGATATTGCTGGGTGAGAGGTCAGGGTGACGAATAGTAGGTACGTTCAGCTGCTCTACTTTCGGAACGAGGTGAGGAGCAACTTTTAGGTGGTCTAATAGATGACGAATCTGCACCTGTGGATCTACCTTTTGACGATTATAGAACTCCCTGTAAAATGGTCCCCGTGGATACCGCTTCTCGCCGAATCTCTGGAGCCATAGGATCTCCCTCTCACCAACTGCTTTCAACACCTCTTCACTACTCTTCCCTGAAATTAACTTGCTTAGCTAGCTTAGGATCATACAGATAGGGGCGCTCACAAGGTCCGCGACTGGCAGCGAGCTCATTTCGCTTTTGGTACCACCAGAGATACTCAGTCGAGGGTCCAATGCAGAATTTGCCTACATCTTTGAGGCTGTTGTCTTCGGGCATATCCACGCTCTTGACATCAGGATCCAAGGAATCTTTGAAAAAAAGACTACCACTAGCAGGAAACCGAATGCCAAACAGAAGCCTTTCTAAATCCACAATCTTCTCAACAACCGCCATCCTTTCTTTAAATGTCATAGTATGCCATGTATCCGCTAACTCCCTCCCTGAAACTCGCTCCATGATGATATATTCTGTTCCAAGTGGATTAGAAGCAGATGAGCTCCAGTCGAGGATCTTGGGAATTGGAATGCCATGCATACGTAGAAACTCCATCGTGGCAACCTCGCTAGCGACGCCGTATTTGCGAGGAATAGTACAAGGATATGGGAGGCGTGCGATGACCTTCAACCCATTGTGGAAAGTTGCTTCAAAGATACGGTATGAACCAGCCTCTGCGATCTTTGTGACGAGTGCAATATCGGTACGTGGTAGCCCGACAGATTTGGCAACAAGGTGACACAGCTCGTTTATGTTGAAGTAGAGTCGCCTCTCCGAAAGGCGCAGATGTTCATTGTAACTGGGGACACGTGTACGAATTAGCGAAAGTGAAAGATCAACCAAGATCGGTCGATTTTATACTTACTGCCACCTACCGGAAGTGAAGTTGAAGAATGAGTTGGTGGCGTCGTTGATCTTAGCCATCCCTTTCTGACGCCTTTCCATGCTGTATTTCCGCGACCGGACTGCCAATAAAGCTCGCTTCTCTCTACCACAAGGCATGCAGATAGAGCGGAGAGTTTTCCGGACGAGACTGTTTCTTTGCATTGCATTGTGAACAGAGAAAGTTGAAGTTGGAGAAGGTACCACGCGGTGGTTTGAATGATCCTTTAGCCGCCGCAGGCTAATCTTAGTGGGGCTATGCTCCACGCCAGGCTCCGTGAGACAATCCATTGGAGCATACAAATCACATAATACAAGAGCGCAAAATCCCAAGCAACTAAATTCTATCTAAACTCAATCCATTCTTAATCTTCGCAGCTGACTCACTGCCACACGACCGCCCCGTTAGCATATTTGATAAAATACTTCTTTTGTTTATTACTATAAATCCAATTCGAATTTGCATTACTCTCAGGTGCATACCATTCGTCGACCCCGATTATACTACAATACCATATGCCTTCGTTACCCCACTAAACCCATTCCGACGAGTTTGAACCTCCAGTTCCGATTCCAGTTTGGGTCCCGGTTCCAAAACCACTAGCCCCTCCTGCAGAGATTAAGCCCTCCCCAAAATCAACGCCTTTAAACTCCTTCGCAAAATTGTCTTAGCCTATAGCAACGTCCTCTACCGACCTGTCCTTCTTTACATACATCACTCCCATGACAACATGTGTCCCGCCATTCTTTTCGCGCCACTAGCAAATAATTGAATCCAAGCGGGGGAAAACATCACAAAAAGCGAGAACGAAATTTTTGGAATCACGCAACGAAAACCACATCTAGTAGCCCTATTTCTGGTTAATTGAATAGCCTGAGCCTGTGTGCATCGCCCAGTGCGATATAAGTTTAGGCGTTATGGCGTTAACGTGGCCTCAAGTAACTGCATGGTCCAATGATCTCCGCGAGCACGCTACATACCCCAGCAGATACCTAAGAGAGGCACTCCTGTGTATCGAATCCGCAAAGGAACAGCCGATCCCAATCCCCTGAGTGAAAATCATGGTTGCCACCATGAGCGCTATCCTCACCAAAATCGAGAAAGCCCCAGGCCACACAGCTGTCATGCAAGCCCTCACAACCATCCAGAACGACCTGAAAACAACAGCAACAACGGTTCAGACAACGGCTGCGACAGTTCAGCAGACCGCCATATCATCACAGCAAGTCGTCAAAATAAGCCAGGACACGAATGCAATCACCAAAGAAGTCGCAATGGCCGGCAAGCTGACATCGACGCTGCTGAAGGAAACGAACGACATTGCGAAAGCCATACACTCTTCCCCAACTCCCAGAAGTTCATATGCCTCAGTACTTAGCAGCAATGTCTCGCAAATTAGCAAACCAATCACAATCTCTACACAAACACCATCTCTAATCCAAGCACAGCGTGAGATCATCGTGAAAATCACTGACTCCACAACCATTGAGAACCTAAGAGCGAAGAACCCACGCACCCTGCAGGGCCACGTAGACCGCGCGATTGAACAGAGCAAGAACAAACACATTGAGAACATCTACATCGTATCGGCAAACTAATTGAAAAGCGGAGATCTAAGCATTAAGACTATTAATACTAAAGATGCCGAAATACTCAGACAGTTTGCTAACGAGTAGACAAGCAGAATAGGAAACGGTGCCTCGATACAAACCCCAACGTACGGCATTGTTGTACACGGGATACGTACAAGTTCAATGGACATAGAGAAGTTCAATCAAATTAGAGCTAAAGTATTACAGGACAACAAACCATTCATCCCGAGTGCAGACATCAAGTATATAGGATGGCTATCGAGATCGGCCTCCACCAAATCAGCTTCTTCCATCACCGTTGAATTTACAAGACCAGCTGCAGATGCGAACAAAATAATCGATGAAGGCCTGATCTGGCAAGAGAAGCGTTCCAGTGCGAGAGATATGACAGGAAGTGTCGCTTGAAGCAATGCTATAAGTGCCAGAGATACGGCCACATAGGAACCCAATGCAGAGCACTTGCTGCATGTGGCTACTGTGCAGAGGAACACAGCTCTAGAGATTGCCCCACTAAAACCAACAAAGAGGCGACGAGGAAGTGCGCTATGTGCAAAGGGCCACACGAGGCCTGGAACAGAGGATGCTCCGCGTAGATTCCATTCACCAACTAAGTCAACCTGAGTGTCCACCACTACCTGGAAGGCGACCGAGAAGAATTGATACCGCCCAGAACTTCCGTCGCACGATACAAATTATCGAATGTCCGTACCTTTATTCACAAGAGATGGGACAACCGTGTAAGATCACCCACCCTTTCATCTACTTCTGCTAACAACTGGACCACAGTGCGTACGATGGACAGTCATGGAGGTGGAGATCACCAACCTGCCGACACCTTCCACCTATTTCCGAAGCTACCAAACGAGTTACGCCTTATGATATGGGAATGCGCATGGCCAGGACCTCGGATGATTGAAGGCGTGACTTGTGAGGATGAGGAGGCCGAAGAATATACAGAGGCCACGAATTTCCACATTGCAGGTTCTTTATCTACTTTGCTGGAACAGGATTTCGGTACGAGAATTTTGGAAGGAGAGCGTTCTGAGGAGTGTCCTCCTCCTGTGGCCCTTCAAGTCTGTCACGAATCTCGAAAGCATACCTTGAGCCAATATCACATTGTGGAGTCGATGGCCGGCCCATTCTACGTCAATCCTTACCGCGACTGTCGGCTCGAGTCTCGTATCTGAGAAAATGAGTACATCCTCAGTCTTGGTATGCTCCCCTGACGAATCCCCGGCGGCCCCCCTTTCCAGCTCAAGTAAGCTTAAGTAGCTCCACATTCCGTGTGACCCACCTGGATTCAAAACCTCTGTGCTGTCCACCTGCTGCTCCTGTCCTCCTTCTCACTCCTTCTCCTCACCAATTACCGAGTGCTGTGAGCGGTGCAGCGGTGCAGCGATACTGCAATCCACCGGTACAGCAGTGTATCCAGTGAAGAAGTGTAAATTCTAGTCTCAAAGCAAGAAGCAAGTGAGCTCTGAGAGCGGTGTTGAGAGCTAATCAAGTGACAGTACGGTAGGAATGTACATAGATTTTGAAGAAATAACTTTCTACTAGAAAGTTAATGCTTACCAGATCCAATGGCTCATACTTGATGCCCTCAGTCCCCTCCGTAGGTCTCGGGTCTATCACTAACATCAATTACATTAATATTTCCGTTTTTCTCGTAAACCGAGAGGCTGGTAGGGAAGGCTGCAGAAGTGAGAAACCGGAGATATCACAAAGACCATGTCCAAGAAAAACCTGTTGCAATGGGGATCCTCAAGTTCATGTTGCACTGAAACAAGGGGAGGCTTGTGAAAAGTGATTCGAATTGATGGCATCCTGATATAACATTTGAGATAGTTATTACAGAGCATTGGACCCCAGCATTCAATGGCTTCAATGTTAACTTATGGATTGATTAAGCATAAGCGATAATGCTCTTTGATGCTTCTTCTCATCGCCTCTAGCTTTAAGATCAACATTGGTCCCCTTCTGTTTCTCTCTTGTCTTTGCATCAACAAAAAATCGAACTTGTACTTCATTGCCTTCACTCTGTCTTATTCCGGGCAAGCCTAAACGAGTTCGATTCTCAACTTCTTTTCTCGTGCTAATTTCCTTGCATTATTAGAGGTCAAAAACTGCTGTTCATTTTCCACTTGGCCAACACCGCATCGTTCAACGCCATCTTACATCTCCCTTTCTTCAGTACGATAAAGACTGGTAGACGTGTCTGTTATGCCCTGGAGTGCATGTTCCACCTCCTATCGCGAGTCTGTGGGCGCAAATGGACTGGGTATATTCGGGGATGAGTGCCAAAAATTAGAGAAGCTGAAGATCATGTTTTCAAAACAGATCTAAGAAACTTCATATATTACGAGGACATTCTACTGTACATTTCTACTCTCTGTTTGTACGGATTAAGCGGGGACTCACTTGATCTCTGGGATATTGTCAAGTGTCTATTCGAGTTACCCCGAGGGGCTAGCCAAAAGAATATTATAAATTGCTAGCTAGAGCACTTTAATACTTATAATCTACTTGAATAACTCATATGGACCCAATTATATGTGCATTAGTTGGCTATGGGTGTGTTTGATGTATTTCAAATAAGGCCTCGTTTATTGAGGGGAGACTTTTCATGAAAACGGGATCTTTCAAATCTATTCCGCACAGCTTCAGATGACTTGTAAAGGTTATTTGAGCTCAAACCGCTGTTTTGCAAGAGTCACAAGCTTGATACGTAGCAGGGGTGTTGAGCGTCAGCGAAATGTTGATTTGCTAAAGGCAGCTTAACTACCAAAATGCGACTTCTTGAAAATGATGCATGCTTTCCGCCACTATATGGGGAGGCTCTTGATAGTTGTGATGGACTGATTGTGGAGTATGAGCTCATCTGTGATAAAGATTGTTGAGAAATGGAGAAATGGAGAAGTGGTGGATCATAGTATGGAGTTATGCCAAAAGTTCAAAACTTTGAATAAGCGATTCGAAGCCCCATAACTGCTCAAAATCACTCTTTACTGATGGCATGTTGATTTCCAACTCTCCTTTCTTTGCCCCGAAGAATTTTGTTCTCGTCTCGAAATCTCCCCCCAAACGCATGCGCCCACCATTTTTGGAAATATTTCAAATTTGCTGTTACGCTCAAGAGGGCTTCTGTTCAGTTTAAAATGATTATCGTCGTTACATCTTGAGCGGTAGGAGTGGCTAGGGCTTGATTCTGCTAAAAGACAGAAGTTCGGAAATTTCTCCTGGGAAGGACGACACTCGCCATTCTATGCTGCAGACTCCTACCACTATCAGACATTGAGTAATCGATCATAATAAGGTACATGATGCTTAGAGAAGAGAGGAACTTGGATATATCGGCCCTGCTGAGAATTCCATATTTCGCTTGAGCCGGATGGCGACAAATCTGCATTTCATAGAATGAGCTGCTGCGACTACTACTCGTGTCTCCGACTCACTATTGCTATCATAATGATCGATTCATGCTAAGAGAACGCATCATTAAGTAAGTTGTAAAGAGGTTTGTGATTCTCGTAGCATCGATTAGTGGAATTTTGAAATTTAGCAAAAGCATTGGTATTACCAATCCTATATGTTCTAAGCTTTAAATTAACCTAATATGTTCGTTTCCAGCCGTCCGGCTCTCGCATGCTTCGAAATCGCAAAACCCCGACCGCTTCTATCATGGCGTTCTCACAACGCATTGTATTGATATTTTGCATCAACGCATACACATCCTATACCTCAGAGAATCGACTTTATGGATGTAATAGAGGTCTGGTTGAGCGTAAAGTCTATCGGTTGCGGATTACGAGTATTACGTCCCTCGTAGCTTTTTGCGCCAACCTCTACTTGATCATGGCTCAACGAACACTCCCCCGCTTGTATCCAAACTGCTCAAATAGTCTTATTATTACAATATCATCCTCCCGGACCAGTATTGTAGAGCCAAGAGGTGTCCTCGCTATGCTTCTTTATCACGTGCTAAACCATGACTTCACAATTATCGGGAATTTGTAATTTAAAGCACAAAGTCATACTACTAAGTGAGAATGGTGGTATATATCTAATACTTAGTTTGATATAGACTTTTGATGGTAATATTAGTATTTATGTAGTATCATAAAAAGAAGGGTTTGGGCGCAACTTTAGACACACGGGAAACTTTCAAATAGAGCTATTATTGTTTTCCATCTTATGAAAAAGTTGTATTAACAGTACTTTGATCATTTTATCTACTTGAACAGACGTGGAGAATCAAGTTATAAAATCTTGCCAATAATATATCTCACTAAAATACTGTAGTTTATAGGGAATCCTTTACCTGCACTTATAGTATCTGTCTTCATGGCTTCTGAAGATTTATATGTATTAATAACTCGGAATTATTAGACAGAACCTTGATAATCCTAATAACGCGACTATGCTGACCGGGGAAAAAATGAAGCTATTTTGCGCAAAGTGCTGAAGGAGGGCCCCGTTTGCTTTTATTCAAGAAATATCTAATCAAAACTCATTTAACGTAGTATATTTTACTTGAGAAAGTGCTGAAAGTGCTGAAAAGAAGTTATTCTCTTTGTGTTATAATAATATCAACTCTCACCAACACATAATCTAACCGGAAATCACCAAATGTTTGAGAAGGTGTCCCAGAACTTTCGCGATCATAGATTCTTGCATTCTTTAGCGATGAGACCTATTTTAAAGTAAGTCGTAGGTGAGATGGTGGAGGCCGACAGAAAATCAAAACCTCTCGCTATGATTTTTGGTCTCGCTTAACTAAAAATTACTTTTGGGTATGCCGGAGCATTGGAAGAACAAGTTTTCAAACACGCCAGAGCCATCAACAGGGATTTACTCGTAATTTTTGCAGTAGTCGGCGTTTGAACTTGATCTGATTATGGCTCCGGCAACTTTAAAACTTTATTTTTATATCAAAACTAGTTTTAGGTATGTCGGAGCGCTAGAATAATGAGTTTCCAAACACGCTCTGGCCATCAATCGGGATATTCGGCCACTTTTTGCGGAAGTCAGAATTTAAAATTTGTTGGCTTCTGGCTCCGGCATACTAAAAACATGCTTTCAGTCCAAAAACTAATTCTGAACATGTCGGAACACTGGTTAGTCAAGGATTCGACTACATTCAAGCCTGGAGATATACACACCAAGAATTTGTTAAGCAAGAATATTCTGAAACTTGGAGATTTCACCTTCCTTTTAGGCTGGAAGGTAGTGAGTAAAGAACCTTTAAGTTTGAGGGCGCCCGAAGCAGAATCTATTGAAGTTTGAGAAATACCGACAGCGTCATCGAAAAGTGCACGTTTTAGTTAGGAGTCGGTATTGAACTGTGCTCAATTCCCACCAGCAGCGGTATCAAAGGATAGATATAGACCAAAAACCAACTCCAAGACTGACGGAGCAATGGGTGGGAGAGAATTGGCGCATAGCGATCAATGGGGATGTTGTATGAGGGGTGGGAATTCGCCCGTATACGCACGGTGGGACTACCAGCATAGTTTATTCACCCTGGACGTTAATTTGAAGTATATAAGGGACTTTCTATAGCTTTGAATGAACCAGAAAATGTCAATTGGTCAAACAGCGCTCAAGTGACTACTCGACATCCATGATACTCGAAGGAAAACATTATATTGTGGTGATTACTGCAGTCTAGACTATCTGAAATACTTCATAGCAGCTCCAAGTATCCCATGAAGGTTTCTGGTCCCATCGCTTGCAACGGCGGAGGATCCCCGAGGGGTCGGACGTCTTACAGATTTATCATCACGTGTTGAACCATATCGATGATTCTTACGGGATAACTGTAACCTGTTGTCCTAAAAGAGTATATATGAGCTGTAAGTACTTCATACTACAATACGAGACTCTGCAGATAAAAGATGAAGGAGACCGACAGTGTTGAAGGTGGAGTCACGTGCGTTCAGGGGCTTGCGCCTTCGACTTCCAACTCACGGGGATTTCGCGAATAGAGAGATAAACAAAAGTGGTTTCGTGTGTGGCTAGGGTATCATGCCGATAGTCTATTCTACAAGTTTCAAAGAGTCTGCATGCATATCAGCGATTTCCGCTTAGTTTGAAGTTTTTGGTGGTGATTTCCATAAATTCCAAAATAGAGCTCAATGTTTGATACTATTCTGGTAAACTTTCATGGGAGCGAGCATAGACCTCCTAGACCTTCCTTTATAGGAATCGATTACATGGAGGAACGTTTGGCAGTGAGTAAAACCAAAACGATACGGGGATTTGTATACAAGTGACTGGGTGACATTTCAAGAGCTTCAATACATGTTATAGACATACTCGAAGCCCTTCATGGTCAAAGGGATCATTCCTCGGGCTATTTCCTGAAAAGTCAACTTTGCGACTTAGGGCACTTGGAGCACTTGGATCACTAAAATCTCGTCTTAAAGCTACGAGGAATTTGAGCATTACAAACGAATATCGATACATTCGGCGATGTTTTGACAGATTATAGGCTTCCCGCAGACCGTTCTGGATGATTCCTCAAATTGCGGATTTTGGTTCAGAGATTTTGGGACGAGAGACATTTTTTTTTAAAATGAACACACTAGAAGATCCAAGAGCAGCATTAGGACAGTGTATGGGTAAGAGCTTCATTGCACAAGTTTGGGTTCTTGATAAGAAGGTTTCAAAAGTTGACCATTTTCCACAACATAGACGTTATATCAGCGTGGAAATCGCAAAACTCAAACATGAATATCTGGACGGTTTAGGTACTGGAAATAGATAAGAATGCACTCAAATTCATCATCCAATGACTTAGTTTTAAACAGAAACAAGTTAACATATGTCGAGTTTGATCCGCGAGTCGTCCCATCATAGGCAAAAATCGGAACTTTCGATTTGCGGAGTTCCCAGTCACTCTATGTGGCAAACGGGCACCCATCAGACCACAATACCATCGCCATAGTCTAGACATTGTAAACATCAAGTCTCAGTTTTGTCGAAATCGGATCCAGAATCGTGTCCTCTACAAAAAAGTAAAATCAGCGAACAGACTTTCGGAGGTCTCTGTATGCTATTCACTGGATTCTTAGCAGATGTACATAGTGTTTAGAGACAATCGGAGCTGTCTCGGTAACAGTGTTGATCCTCGTGAAACACTTACCGTTGGTGATGTGGAATCTCGATAATGGTTCAGGTTTCTTTAGCCAAATCGAGAGATTCGAGAACAACTCGACTAGCGGAGAAACTAGATTTCGGCAGCTAGTGTAACCGAGAATCATCTCAATACCTAGGTAGATTACAATAACATGCAGCGAGGGAGGGCGGGCACATGCACCTGAGAATCTGTAGATGAGCATGGATGAGCATGGCTTATTTGCTTGGATTTCAAGTCTTGAAAGATTTCTTGATCGTAGTACAGTCTTTCTAACACATGGCAGATGTTCCTTGGTTCAAATTGCCGAGTTTGTGTTTTGCGCATAAAATGCCAACACTTGAAAAGTTCACATTGACGAGGCTTCATTGAACAAGCAGATCATCCTCATCTTGTTCCCATGTTACCATGATCTTCTTCACATAGTCTCAGCGGGATATGTTTCGCTTCCATGAAGTAAAGTGTCGCGATTTCCAGCCCAACCTCAAGATATCCCGCCATCCTCGCTACCACACGCCCATGAATTCCCATCCGTGCCGCAAATGAATCCCTCTTCCCTCGCAGCTTCACCCGACCTCTGTGAAGGTAACGCACCCCCCTGCTTTTCCAAACTAAGCCTCTCCCCCAGCGCCCGATAAGGTACGTAGCCCACGACGCCATACTGAAGGATGTTCTTCTCGATTACCAAGTACCTCCTTAGCTGGGTCTGACGGAGTGATACGACACAGTAAAAGGACAAAAAATCAGTTCGAGTACATAATAATCCCAAGATATGGTGCCTGCATCTGTATAGATCGAAGAAACACCTTGCCGCGGGGATAAACAGTCTGACTCGAGAATAAAAAACAAGAAAAGAATGAGAGTCAGCTACAAAGATACATTCAAAGCTCCGAATTGCAATTCGTATACTACTCTGAGTATCAGTGATCAAGCTGCCATGAAGAACCCTGAGAATGCTCAGGGCGTCGCTACCCCTGAATTGAGTAAGCGAGGCGCCATTCCGGATTAGGCAGTAAAAACGATTTCCGGTAATACACATTCGCTGTTGACTCGTGTGATTTTCGTGTTCAGGAATAGTTGTTTTTAAAGATGTAGCTGCCTTTTACGATATGTAATATGTCGATACTTGAGAACTTCTCTACTTCAAGCTTCAAGCAATCATGGTACCGCACGTAGTCACAAAGGATCAAGTCACACTGGAAACAACATGCATTCCGCTGGGATCATCACCTGTATCTGCAAAACACTGGAGCTTCTCCCTTAATATTCCCTAGAATTTTCCTCGTTCTTCTTCCAAGCTTCTCCTCCTCCTCGCCCCCTTCCAGTCTTCCTCCTCTCTCTTTCTCCTCCCTCCTCCCCGACCTCAAAAGCAGTATCACAAAGTAAACTGTATTGAGTAGCAGTGAGAGGCGGGCAGCAGCTAAATCTAGGTCGCAGTAAGTCAAACTTATGGCCAATGGTAAATTTCATTACTCTGTCAAGGGTGCCAGACTAATAACACCTTTCTTGAATTGGCAGACATATCCGTTGTTGTTTTCTCTTTCTGACTAAGAGTCAACCGTACGAACAGAGCAAGAATTGATTATGAAATATCTGGTAGACATAGCCCTGTCTTTTCGACTTACTTTTCATAGAACCGTCTGTGTCACACAATATTCTCCCTTTCAACGTGACGTTAAGAAAGGAAGAGTCATTGGTTCAGAAGGGAATAGTAATTTAGGCTGCACTTTTTTGCATTTGCCATATAATCATCCGTCAAACTGCGCTGTTTTGAAATAACTGTTTCAGAACTCGCACGTATAAACTCAAAGGATAAGGGCGCTCCATACAAAAGGTTTCTGACTCTATGTCTCATCCAGCGAAAACTCCCTGACACTTGCTACAGGCTTGTTTCCAAGTATTCCCGACCACCGCTCCCTTGAACGTTAGCTATCCGTCAAGAAGCTGCTTTGGATAACAGACAGGAATCTGTAGAGCTGCTTTTCAGCAACCTGATACGTGATTATGACCATCATAACAACCTTGTGAGCTATTCTTGTCCAGTTCAGAAACAAAATCCACTTATTTCCATGTTCGAGATTAATTCGGTTGAAGTAATGATATTGGAATGAGCTCCTTAATTTCGAACGCATGGGTGAATGGCCCATTAAATGCGAAAAGAAAACACAATGCCCTATTTGGATCATTGACCTGGTCAAGGAGGAAGAACAAGACGTTTGTGCAACCCTCGACCACTATACCAACAGTGTAGAGTCAAACAATCGAGTAGTCTGGGCAATCAAAACCAGATATGTCCAACAAACAAGACATCATTCCCTCGACATCCATGCGTCTTTGTGTGCCATGATATCGTACCATTTCAAAACCATGATTCTCCGCTTGATCTCGTTACCACAACCTGCAAGTGTTCTAGTCAGCAACGCTTCTTGGACGCCTGGAGCGGCTGCAGGAAATTTCGAGTCTTGTAGGTATCCTCTTTATTCTTCCTTTGTATGTAGCTATTCCTTTTCAATCCATAAACAGACGATCTCGTATTTCTTAGCCTGCGCTTGTTGCTCGATTCGGGGGTAGGAGTATAAAGGGGTTCGTGAAGGATTTGTCGTTGTAGACCTGATAGTGGTGAAGGTCGACGTCTTCAAATGCGCTAGTTTATTTGTACGGGTGTCTGTGTGCTCCACCTCACTGAAAGTGTGACAGTGATTCTGATGAGACTTCGTATGGGAGACTGTGTTTTTTGTATCCTTTTCGAGGAGGAATCTGCGCTATCGCATTAGAGTATGTATTAAAAATGAGGAGATCGTGCCATAACAAGAGCAAACTTACCTCCAACTGTTGCGCGCAATAGTAATCTCACCCCTTATTTTCCAACCTTCCTCAACGATGGTGATTGCTCAACGATGTATACTCGAGAACGTTTGCAAACCAAATAGATGAGTCGAAAAAATTGAGTTGCCATGTATTTGATTCGAGCGCTGAGCGGGTCGATGCGTGAAATCTAAGTGAGGATGTTGGAATATCACTTAATAAGTGTGATGTCACATGATATCATAGTAACTATACTATGAATCATAGACTACTTTAGGGCCCACAGGCCTATTCTGTGTATATATATAGCCAGCCCTCTGCTATATGAGCCAGCAGATCAGTCAATCAAAGCTATGCACACATACCATTTCAATAGAGGAGTGAGTCTGGTGGTTCGTTGGCTCGAGAATGGTTACTCACATTGATGGCGTTCCAACCGAAATAACTCCTCTTCTCTCGCAGTTGCTTTGCCTGGTTACCATTTATGCAGAGGACCATAGCTCTGCCATTTCGGCCCACAGCAATCGTGGGCATGGGAACTAGTTGCTGAGAATATATGAAAGTTTAGAAGGGTGCGAGATATATAAAAAGAGAGATTTCAAGAGAACCATAAATGAAAGGAATATAGGCGTTTAGAAGGAAAGAAGAGTAAGAGAATAGAAAGAAGAGGACTAGGAGAGGAAACAGATAGCAAAGGTCACTTTGTAGGCTTTATCAAGACGAGAAGATGTTTGGGTTTTAAAGATTCATTGTATTTCTATGTACAGGAATGTTTAGGACTGCCACAAGGAAAAGTGGCCTACCTTTTTAGGTCATATCCATTGCTTCCGCTTCGTCGGGGTTCTTCTCGGCCATGGTATCCTCATTCACCTCGTCACTCCAACTCTTCTTTGCCACGGATACGAGTTGCGCAGGGGTTCCGGATGTAGCCACGAGCGGTAGTAGAGATGTACCACCTCCAGTTGAATCATCAGCATCTTCTTCAGCTTAATTATATTTTTCGTCTTAGTTTTCCGACGCCGCTGCGGTTAGGACGATTGGAGCTGACCCCACCAGTTCACATCGCCCGGAGAATGGATACAAGGGTTTCACTGTTTCACTGCGGATGCAAATGTTTTATTCCTGGGCGTCCACTACCTCGTCTTCCGTGATCCCGTTTCTCGCGGGGTGCGGGGGTGGGGTGGGTAGCGGCAAGTGACGCCCTGCGGCTGAGACTGTGCGGGGCATCAGATTCGGACTACTGTATTGGTATTGGCCCCCACCCAATTCGTGCCTACAGACGATTCCTAATAATAATACGGTTACTGCCAGCGCATGGACTTTCTGGCTCCATACTCCATAGTAGTTTCAACCTCGTAGCTTTCTTTTCAATCTGAGTAACTAACTAACAATGGTGATCACAACGGCTATATTAAAGCACTTCGGATTTCTCAACGACAGTCTTGTCGAGGCTTGAGCAAATGTCTTCATGGCCGAACCACGTCCAATTATGAATAGCGGTCTGTGCTCAAGCTCGAGTATGCCTTGCGATTGCAACCTCGAGTGCACCGACCACAAACCACCTTCGTACGAATACACCATGGCCGATTCTGCTCACTCAACGAATACCGGTATGTATCTATTCCCTTTTTCAATCTCGAAAGCTAAGAAATACGCAAAAGGACGCACCGAAGCTCCCCAACTTCTACCCGTCACCGAACCCACACGCGTTCCTCCGTCGTTGGCAAAGGATGATCCCCTTTGCCTTGCACAAAAATGCAATCTGCCTACTTGGCTTTATTGCGTTCTTGTCGCTGTGTTCGTTCTCGCAATGCTCTGGATCGTTGCTCCATACTTCGGGACTCAAAAGTTGCTATCAATCTAACTCAGTTGCCAGCCTTGCGATCACGTGGGCGGCCCTTCCCCTCCCGGAGCTTGCGGAGAACTATTCCCGGCTATTGCATAAGATTGGAGTGCCATCCTCAGTATGTTTGTCGTGTTTTCCGAGATAAATCAAAGCGTACTAGCCACTCATCTAGGCTCTACTCTTGCTCAACACTTTTTCTTCTTCGTCGCCCAACTTCCACACATCATCCAACATCAAAGACCTTTTCCTTGGGCAATATGGAGCATAAAGGTTGTTTATAGGTGGGAATGGAATTTATAAGCATGGCAATGGCATTCATGGGCATAGCAATAGTGTTTGGGCACAGCACGTTGATCTCTGATTTCTAGATATTAATTTACATTAATGTGACAAGCACATGCACTACGCCTTCTCCTAGTAATTATCAACTCTCATCACTGGTGATCACTTATGCCCTTCTTAACGAAGATGTGCTGCTGAGACTGAGGCTTTATTTCCGGGCTGTTTATCAGCGGCGTTGTTTAGCTATAGCCAGCTCGATATGCTTTAATTGTTTATGAATAGCATGGCTAGTTGATAAACTAAGGGTGCTATACATAAAACACCCTGTTATTTATCAATGGCATATGCTATTCGTGAATAGCGGGGGGTTTATTTATAAACGGTAATTGTTTATTTATAAACTAGAACAAATATTTAAAAACGCAAATTTCTAGGCGGTGTACAAAAAGGTCTGTGCGTTTATAGTTGAGATATGGTCAATGGCAAAAAACTTTTCGTTAATTATTAAAGCAATTATTTTTCGTTATAATTTTAAAAAAAAATAATCATTGCAACGACGCAACGACACAACAACGCAATAACCACGCTTACCGCAAAATCATGTCGTCGCAGGAGAAGGAAATCACGTCTCCACGGGCTGAAGCCGATAGTCTCAGCTTCGTCCGCTTAAATCCTCCGTCTGGTCTCGTGTCTGAATCTAAAGATAATCAGGATCGAGTATCTCACCTTGAAAACAACAACGGACCCGAGCACACTGAGCATGCAGGTAAGATCAATTTGCGGTCCGTCAACTACGGCTGATAATTAACTTCTAGTCTTAGCTTCTCTCCCAAACAATCCCACCGACCTTGTCAACGACAACACGAACGAAATAAGCGCTGACGAGGTTATGAAGCTTCTCCGATCAGAACTCGAGGGAGGACGTGAAGAGCGACGTGAAATTATGAAGCTTCTCCGATCAGAACTCGAGGGAGCACGTGAAGAGCGAGAGCTACATGCAGTTATGGAGCTTCTCCGACCAGAACTCGAGGGAGGACGTAAAGAGCGACTACGCTTCGTGTTCATTATTGCGCTCTTGGTTTTACTTTTGAGCTTACTTCCGGGCCGTACTGAATACCTTCATTAAGTCTATCAAGTACGCCCATTCACGTTCTAAATTTCGGAAGCAGTATTAACAAGTCTATCCAGGTTCGCGACTTCGTCCTTCGACACAACGCTGCCGGTCCTTTGACGGTGGTATTAAAGACAATATCGAGGCATTGCATAGGCATCTAGGGTAGAGGGATGGCTGTGTTTTGGGTTCAATCGGAGGGCAGGGCAGGGCAGGAATAAGCATCGACGAGCATGGAGTCTAGGAGCATTAGAATTGCATTGCAATGGCATTACTCGAAAGCAAAAGCAATGCATGTATAATTCTCTTCTTCGTGGTTTCGCGAAATAAATGGTGAATGAGACCAGTCATGTGATTTTCGTGAGCGAGGCTGTCATCGAAGCACTTGACCTTCGGCCGCGAGTAGATTAGTCAGCTCCTGCGGAGCCTATAAGTCTCCGACGAAGTCAGAGACTCTAAATCAAGCCCTTTCCAACCTAAGATAGGTGCACATAAGCGTAGGATAGGAACGGCATTGGATGAGATACGGAATACATAGTAGCGCGAACAAATGAGACAACATGCTGTTTTGAATGTTATAGCATAACTTTTTACAGTTTTGAATGGTCAGCGTTGAGTTTGATCCTCTAAGGCTGAACGCATTCCAACGCTATATATGTACACTTGTCTCATAAACTACATTCCACCAGCATTTTCAAATTGTTGGACACAGTGAAATGGCGCAAAATTAGCCTTAATGATATACATCATGCTGGAAATGCAATCAGTGCGAATGTTTGCTGTAACTATTTTATAGTCGTCGTTATAGAACCTTAGAGGTTCACCAGCAAACTCGCATCCATGGACACTTTAAAGTTTCAACTCTCCCTTATCCCCACTCTTCTTGGAGAACTTCTCATACAGGCCAGGCAGTACTCCCGCAAGAATTGTCATTTCTTCTGTGGCATGTTGACACAAACCCTTTGGCAAAAAGTCCGGGACCAGTTCCATCCTCACTTGAGCATCCTCCACTCCTTCCACATCACCTAACCAGAATCGACTCCTCATCCTTACTCCCAACTTCTCCTTCTTAATCAAATGAATCAGATGACCATTATAGATCACTTCATTCGTTTCATCATCCCAATTTCCAACACGTGCACAGACTGCCAGTTCATATCCTTCCTTCTTGAAATCCTCTTCCCACTCCGTCCCAAAATATTTCTCGGGAGAAACAAAGCTTATTTTCAGCTTCGCAAGGTGACCACCAATGTATTCGTGTACCAAATGGTGGCTATCTATGTACATCGAGTCATTATTGCTAGGACCCTCCCTAGAAGAAAAAACGTGATCGAGAGGGTGCCAGAGTTTATATTTCTCGGTATCCTCGATCCAGCCGAACCACCAGGCTATCATTTCAGAAGTACAATTTGGCATATATGTTGTGGCGGCAATATGGTGCATGCCTTCAGAATTTACGGCATAGCCAGTCTCGGTTGGTGGATAGGGGTTCGTGAGGAGGAGTTTGGCTTCGGAGACGAGGAGGGGAAACGGACTTGATTCAGCGGCCATTCTGATTGTGGATATTTTGTCAAAGAAGAATTTATTCTGATCTGGACTTGCGATGAATGCAGTGTTGTCGATAACAAACGACAACCCTCTCTAGTTATATGTACCACAACAGGCCAACTCGGATGTCTACAAAGGTACCGAGACCGAAGTGTTACTTGAAGATCGTGGGGTGGGCCATGTGGGGAAGTGCGGGGTCAAGTTGACTAAGTGGATTGCTCCCACCCACTCATGCGCATGTATCATGTAAATGTCGAAAGCCATTTCTCATCTTCATTAAACAAGCAATAGACTCTAGCAGATATTTATTCAATCTTTCTTCATTTCATGAAAGGTAAGTTATCTTGAACTTTCAAATCCTGGACGCAATGTCTCATTCCAATCCGGTCTGTCTGAGTAGATTGGCCTTGTGAATCCAAATCCTGAAAGCCTTGCCCTTGAGGTAGAAAATGATGGTCGTCATATATACAGCAACATTTATGGAAGCAATAGTCATAAAAACAACGACGAGTCCATCAGAGGTAATCCAATCATTGATGACCCATGTCCAAATCCATGCGATCGCAGACTTGAGGCAAGAAATTGTGACCATTAGCTCGCCGGAAAGCTAATCTTGTTAGTATTGGAGCTGCACTAGAAAAGGATTGAAATCTTACCTCTTTGTGGCAATCAAGCGAGTACGCCATAGCAAGTGTGGCTCCCATTTGAGCACCAGCAGACAAGATACCGAATCCAATGATAGGGCCTGACCAATGTGTCTTCGCATTGTAGGTCAATGAAGCAATTAGAGCTCCGAAAAAGGTCAAGGCAATAGCGATCGCACAAGCTGGTAGACGCATCTCTGGCTCACGTATCCCATGATTTCGCTTTGTAGCCCAATTTGCAATTCGGTCAGCCAATGGACCACAAAGATACGTTCCGACCAGTGAGCCGATGAACGGAGAGATGAAAATGAGGCCTTGATCTCCTGAGTTGAACAGGTATGGACTCCATACATGTTAGCGGTACTCGAAGGACTAGACCACTCCAGACTTACGGTGGGGCAAACAATTGAGCCACAGAAGCTCCGAGAACAACATTCCATCCCAGGCTCATGCCATATACAAGACTAGACCAGAGTACCGTTGGATATGTCATCAGGACGAAAGGGCGAAGGAAGGTCTTCCTCAAGCTCACACTATGGTCAACCTGAGAGCAGAAGGCTAGATTCTTCCAGTATGACCTTTCTGGAACTTCTGAGACTTGCGGAGCACTGGTATCGTTTGATATTCGTTCAACCTGAGAACATTCGCTCTTCGTGCGGACTTCTTCTGGAATAGACTCTGCTGTCTCGATCCTTTGGCTAGGTAGCATAATCTGGGGCCGGACTCCAAGAAATTTCGTCTCCGGCATAGAGAATATCAAGGTGATTTGATTGATGAAAATCGATATGGCAATAATGAAGAATGCCCAGCGCATACTCAGCGTCTGTATGATGAACGCACTGACAAGAGGACCAATTTCGTTTCCACCAAGAACGCCAAGACCATAGATAGATATCTTCTCCCCCCTCTCGTGGAGGTAAAAGATGTCTGTGACTGTACTAGGGACTATAGCTTCGATGGGAGCCTCGAAAAGACCTAAGAATGCTCGGCCGACGATGAAGGGAGTGTAGGTTGTCTCAGCAGCAATTGCAAGCCAGATGCAGGCAATTCCCATAAGGAAATTCGAGGTGAGATACACTGGACGGCGCCCGTATTTGACAGCAAGTGGCCTAGACAATATCAACACTTTCTGATGCATTTGATCTGCATAGGACCTTCGGCTTCACTCACATCCATAATAGATTACCCTGGGAAAGAGTTAGCAAATTCTGGCTTTCTGAAAATGAAGACCAGTCGTTTCAAAGAATATCCAAAATCTTTGTAAAATGCAGGTGTACTTCCGAAAGGCTGACGTGCGGAATGAGAAGAAGAGAGTACTTACAATGCCTTGGCAGATCAATGTCGCCCCATTTGCATATGTGAGATATGTCAAAGACTTCCCAAAGAACTCTGACAGCTGTATCATTCCTGGGAACGTCAATAACGTCCAACACTTTCCACTCTCTTGAGTTCACCAACCTCCAGCCATCATCGGGCCCGTAACGGCTCCACTGCAATCTTAGTCAGTAACTTCATCTGGAGTTCAACATAAAGCAACTTACTTGAAAGCATAAGCAACACCATTCATAAGCACTACCCCCTTCTTACGAGTCGACCATCGGAGCGGGTCATTTGGATCTGTAAGTGACGGTTGCGGGACAAGGAGAAGATGACCATCTCCAATTTTAGCATGTTGAAGCTTGTGTAGTCTTTGTTCTGTTGCACCAGGCCCTTCTTCATCCATCAATATCTCTGTACCTGGTGCTGCTACAAACATTGAGTCAATGGTATCACTGCCCATGTCTGCTTGATGCGCTCGTTTGGCCATTGTGAAGTCGTATTGTGTTACCAACGTCGTGGAGTTGGGTGGAGGGAATGGGGTTTGTCGAGTAAGCTCTCCTTATAGCTAACGACATCAAGAAATGCATGTGGAATAAGTTGATTCAATCCGGGGATTTTCAATGGCCGACATTGTTTCATGGCAAGCTTCCCCGCAATTTCCCCACCCCCGCCCAAGCCACAAGATCTCAGACAATTCCGCGCTCGCATAATCTTGCCCCGTCGATCTTCCCAACCACCTGGCAAAAGCGGTGCGAGGCATATCTTCTATGATCCGAAAGTCAAATACTCCTTTCGGTTCGCTCATTCGCAATTGTAACCCATCTAGTCAGCAAAGCATCCATCTCATGAGATACACCCCAACGGGATGAGATAGAGTTCAGAGTTATCTGAAGAGAGTTAATCTCATACATCAGATTCTTGGTTTTGGAAGGGTGAGCTGTCTTTGCATACGTGCAGCTAAGAAAAGCTTGCATCGAAGGATCTGCGAGATGTCCTGACTCGCTCATATTCCAAACACTCTCCCATGTGAAATCCTTCGGGGTGGTAATCAGGGAGAAGCCAGCAAGGCACTGTGCGCTGTATATTGTTGCCACGGCGAATATAGCTGCCGGCAGATGAATACCACTTGAACGTCCCAAAGGCATCATTTCAACAATTTCTTGTATCGCCAAAGAGTGCAAGACGGCTCGCAAACTATCGGAACTCTGTGACCACACGGCAAGATCAAAACTTTCAACAGATACTTTGCTCGGCCCATGAAGGTCCTCAGCTATACCGTACGGTGCACATATGTTTTTGCTCAAAGCTGTAGAAGGAGTTGCTAAATCGAGGAAAATCGTGTGCCATCTGATCAACAATTCCATCTGGTCGGTCGATAGCGTGCTAGATGTTGACAAATATTGACTACGAAATTTCATGAGAGCTTGAGCAATATCGGCTTTCGTAGGAGTGCCAACAGCATTCCCTCGTGCTTCTAAATTGTCAGAGGCCAGAGACTGTAACCCTTCCAGAATGACTCGAAGAGTGAAGACTGAGGATGTGATACTGCCAGGTGGGAGTGGATGCGGGGAAAAGAGGTTGAGAAATAATTCCCGAAAACAACGAGGCGTGGAATCTTGCTTTTGCATTTCCCGAATCCAATCATCTGGTGTTGTTGCATCAAAAGCTGCATCGCTGCATGGGACGAAGAGGGGATTGGTAACATGCCGAGCACATGCGGCATAGCCGGAGAATTGAGCAATGTGTCCATCGAGCACATAGTGACCAAGCACACTGCTATTTTGGACCTCTCTGGCGGCGAACATCTTCCAACATTCCATCTTTTCTTCCTCTGGAGCATTCAGAGAGGGAACGATGAGGGGGCCGTCATTTGAGCTGAACACTAGAAATGGAGAATTAGCAGGTGAAATATGCAGATATAAGAAAACTCAAACGAGTCCTAGCTGACCAACATGCGGTGCAAAAGACATCGAAGAAGTGGCATGAAAGAACAACACGGAGAAATGGATCCAATCCTTATACTTACTACCACATTGTCTTGCCCAGTAGAATCCAAGTCCATGGAATGTCTGGCTTGTCATCCTTAGACTCTCGTTCTTCGACATCAGGGCATAAGTCTGTCCAAGGACTGCAGTCAAGACCAGTTGAACACCTTGGCAAGAGTCTCTTGGACCCTTCGTCGACATGAGATGCCTCCAATTAGTCGCGACGGCGATGTGTGCAAGTCTCCAAAGGGCTTCACCTTTCGGGACAGCATCTTTGGCTCCACAAAATAACGTGCCAAGTGCAATGATGTTCAGTAGTAGAGGATGACTTGACTCTCGAACGGTGAAAGTTGCCTCATGTAAGACTGGGAATGAGGGTATGAATTTATCAAAGAAAACATGCATACATGTGTCCAGAAAGGAGGAGGTGATACCCGTGTTTTGGATCTCGTTTGTCAAATTCGAAGATAGAACAGAAATGAGCCTGCTCATTTGCTGCATGGCTTGATGACCCTGGCCATTGTAATACACGTGATCTTCTCCTGTTGGCGATATCGTTGGGCTATTGGCACTGCCAAAGTTTGATGGGTCGAAATGCGTGACTGGCAATGTGACAGGCCAGCTCAAATCCGAAGTCAAAAACTCCAGCATGTCTTCGGAGTCATTCCAAAATGGCAGAGACCCATTTTCATGCTGATGAAGCGGTGCCGGATGTTCGATGAAAGGCTGTCGAGGCAAATTGGAGCTCATCCCTGAGGTAGCAGGACTAAAACTTGTAATGCTTCCGTCGTTGTTGTCTTCTGCGACAGGACCATGTTGAGTATGTGGACTACTATTTGTTACTGAGACACGTTGATGAAGTTTTCTGTGTCGTGCAAGGACATCCTGCCTGCCAAAGCCTTTTGAGCAATCCGGGCATGAGAATGGTTTGTGCTTCGAGTCTGAGAAGTTAGGCTTTTGGTTTGCAAATATGAATAAAAGGAGAACTTAACATACGGCTTCTTTCGTGTCTCTGCATAGCGGTCAGCGGTCTCACTTATGGCAACGACAGAGCTAAACATACTAACAAATGCTCTGCCTTCGCAAAAGCTCGTTGGCATGTAGCACAGCGAAACTTCTTTACAGCACGTGACTCATTATCTCCATGAGCTGGAGAGCCTTGATCGCTGGCACTCATAGCTGGTGTGATTATGAGCCTTCCCCATAGATCTCAAACTGGTCCTGGCTTTCCGATCTGGCTTTCGTCATTCGTTTTCGTCGCTTTTAGGATGGGATATATCAAATGCGGGGAAGATGAATGAGAATGTATCGAAGAGTAAGGACTAATTTTCATGAAAAGATGTACTTGTATCAAGGGGAAAGAGGAAGAATCGTCTCTGTCAGAATTACTTCAAGTTTGCACTCAAATCATGTTCTTGCTTATTGATTGAAGGCATCACGAAGAGGTTGGCATCCCAGAAAGCCGAGGTCCGTGCACTTAGCTTGTGCTCTACGCCTTCAACGTCTCAGTCCCGTTCAATTGCTCTTCTTCAACAGATCTTATTGTTTTCTTAATAAGAGTTTCCTTAAGAGTTTCAGGAACCAATTCTATTACACCATTCTCATACACATCTCACATCTCCTGAACTATAAAAAGATTTTTGCTGGCAATCAGCACAAAAATCATTTGATAGGTATTATCGGGACGAGGAGCGCGAGGTCCTTCAGAGCACCAAGCTATCTCGCTCTGATCTATTATTTTGCACTTGCAGGTCATGTCGGATGGAATCTTCGACGCCACTGAATCCTCGGAATCCAATTTCAGAGACCGAAGCATATCCAAAGCAACACATGAATCATGATGGCCGGGATATGATGATGCTGGACACTCATCTAGAACACGAACCTATTAGCCTGCTAGAAGGGTTGTATCTACATCTATTCCACATATGAGAAATGTCCATGTGGACTTCCACGCCTCTTTTAGCGGATGTGGAACAGAGGTCGCATTTCCCCACATTGCGCCCCCTTCTTCACCATTTCCCCACCTTCGCCTGCACCAGCATGCTCGGCAAACCGTCAGCGACGTGGGGACCACCCACCTGAAATTCGTTCCCCGCCGACAGAATCTGAGTTCTTTGCTTTAGCTTGGAGAAAGCTGCACTCCGCCACCGGTTCTGCATGACTTCAATCCTGCAACCGATAGTTAGTGGAGACTCGAATTCGTCGTTCGATGTACCTTCCAGCAACGATTATATAATTATTTGCCAGCGATCCTATTTCCTAGATTCGATCTCCTATTCATGAAAAGCTTGCGAAAGTTCTGCCATTTTCTTGGATTGTGAACCCTTGCCGATCTCAAGGATGGCCCCTCATTCAGATCATGAATCGGACGTATCGACAGTCGAAACCTCGCACGATGTAGACATTCCAGTCCTGATAGTCGGAGGAGGTCCAACTGGACTACTTCTCGCACACATGCTATCTCAACTAGGAGGTCGGTGCAATTGCTCTATAAAGAATATTTCTGATGATTAATAGTCAAGTCTCTAATCATCGAACGGTACCCCACACGTTTGGCTGCACCAAAAGCACATGCACTTTCGCCGAGGACGTTGGAAATATGCCGTCAATTCGATTTGGACGTGAATGAAATTAGAAGATTAGGTACGAATAGAGATGATGCTTACTGGGTAAACTTCGTGACGAGCTTGACTGGCAAGTATGTGGGAAGTTTGCCATATGAAAGAATGGACGCAGAAGTACTTGAGCAAACACCAACAGTAGGTTCATTATTGAAGCCATGCATAGAATCTTCATTAATTCAGAGGTCCATAGATGATCCATAACATTCCTCAGCCAGCGTTCGAACAATTTGTAGCTGCACGTCTGAAACGGGACGGGAAGGTAGAAGTGAGGAAGAATCATTCGTTCACGAGCTGCACGCAGGTAAGTGACTCTAGAGTTGATGAGTGTGATCCAAAATCTGACTATTTCAAGATAGGTGACAAAGTCTTTACGAGAGTAGAAGATCGTAGTCTCAATAGAACGTATGAGATCCGCTCACGACATGTTATTGCTTGTGATGGCGCCAAAAGTAAAGTGAGAGAGATATTAGGTATCGAATGCGAAGGGGAATCGTCATGTAAGTCGAAGAAATCCTAGAGGCCAACATCGCCTGACGTTTTCCAGACGAAACTATGATGACCATACACTTCAATGCAAATATTAGGTCTGTGGTGGGTGAGCAAGTCGGAATGCTGCACTGGGTCATGGACCCAGAAGTTTCAGGCTTCATTATTGGATACGACTTGGACGACAATCAAGTTCTCATTTGCAACTTTGATGTAAGTTGAACTTTCATACTATAATTGGCGCTTACTGACATTGAAAAGTCGGAGAAACATCCTGTGGGGAGTTGGAATGAGGAACATGCTCACAGAGTCGTGACAGCAGCAATTGGGAAATCCATCCCCTTCGACGTCCTTAGTTGGCGGCCTTGGATCCTCAGCAGAAAGGTGGCCGAACACTACCATCAAGGCAATGTCTTCTTGTGAGCCATATCTTAATTTTCACACCATGTCATCGGCTGACGATAACAGAGCTGGTGATGCTGCTCATGCATTCCCTCCAACAGGAGGATTGGGTCTGAACACAGGCCTTGCAGACGTTCACAACCTAGCCTACAAACTCGCATCCCTCCACCAAAACAACGCCAACCCCTCTCTTCTCTCAACCTATCAAACCGATCGTCGCCAGGTTGCTATGATCAGCGCGCAACAGAGCGTCAAGAACGGCAAGAAAATTTTTGGACTACTCAAGACTCTCGGCACTACCGACCCAGACATCGAAATTGCGAAGAAGAATCTATATCAACGCATCACGGACCCTACAACTCGTCTAGAAGTCCTGAAAGGCATTGAGGGCCAAAGAGAGCACTTCGATAACCTTGGACTACATATCGGCTACGTATATGGCGACACCGAGATTCCTGCCAGTGCGTCACTTTACGTGCCTTCGTACCGAGCTGGTGCTCGACTTCCTCATGCCTGGCTTTCAGGTGCTCCGAAGGGCTTGCATCTACCGGAGGTTCCACCCATTGACAATTCATACGTCTCGGAATTCAAAGCAGACGTGCTGGCACAGAAACAGTACTCGACATTAGATCTTTGTGCTTTTGATGCCTTTACGATATTTTACTCTTCGGCCTCTGAAGCACATTGGGAAGAAGTACTTGCTCAACTCCGGTTGAGCTTTCCTAAGTCCTTGAAGATCAATGCTGCTGTTCTTGGGAAGGACTTCGAACTTGTTCCTGGTGCTAGGAAACATGAGTGGGTGATGGGTTTGCAACTTAACCACGGCGCTGGGGTATTGGTCAGACCTGATCAGCATATCTTGAATTGCTATGGGAAAGAGACGAGTGTCGAAGAAGTGATTAAAGGCTTGAGGAGTCATTTGGGTCTTTGAACAGGACATTTGGCGAGCAACCATTCCAACGTACAGTACTTTAAAATGGAGAATGGACAAAAGGACGAGAATTGAAGCGCTGTCGTTGTCGAATTCTGAAGCGACGAGCGGCACCAAAAGATCCCAGAATATAGACCTAGTGGCTGAGAAAGCGAGTGTAAACCACACATGATTGAAACAGTACGAAGATTTTTGGTGTTCAATGTTAAGGCAGCTGCCCAACATTCAGAGGCTGAGATGTTTCCAGATCCAAGACAAGCTTTCAGGTGATCAAAGTCCCATACGAGATGAGGATTGATGTAGCAGCCAGAAATGGAAGGGAATCTATTGGCATGTAGTGTTAGAACAAGCTTCACTTCCAACGATCATATGAACAGAGAGCCACTTGGCAATTCAATCCGGAAGACGTTGCATTCTTAAAATCACCATCTCACCTCAAGGAAACGACAAAGCCATGATGTACAACCCAATTGAATTGTACTGATTACTGCTCCACACGAAAAAACTCCCTCGCAACCAGAGCAAGAAAGCAATCGCATCAAAGCACAATCAATAATAGGTATCTATGCAATCCCCAATCCAAAGCACCAAGCTATCCTTCCCAGCCATCCATCCATCCAGGCAGAGTAAGCTATGCAATGTACCCATCCATATGCCTAGCCATCCTTCCCTATGTACAATGCTTGCTAGGGTAGGCTATGCGTCTGTTGTTGAAAAATGTAGTAGAAAGAGGGCAAGCTATCCTTCCCATACCAGGGTAAGCTATACCATGCGATGCACCAGCGCCGAAAACCATCCTATCCACTCAAACGCCATATATCATCAGAAGAAAAGAGATAGTCCAGCCATCGACGTCTTCCACTTAGATGAGCTCAAAACCATCATCCTCATCGTTGGCCAAGCTCTTGATGTTGGATGGCTCACTCTTCACGATAGTCGCTCTCTGCTTTGGGCTCTTCTTCTTCTTGCTAGCGAGAACGGTAGTCTCGCCCTCATTGTCAAGAACCTCGTACTCGCCCTTCACAATCTTATCGGTCTGCTCAGCAACCCACTTCTTCTCAGCCAACTCAACAAGTCCACCGAGATCAACATTACGGCCAGCAACACCTGGGCTTGGACCCTTGTTATCGAAGCTGTACAAAATCTCGGCATCGGTAGCACGGATAGCGGTTTGGATTGGAGAGTGTGTGTTGTTGACGTGTTGAGGGAGTAACTCGAGGAGAGACTTGGAGAGTGCAGAGATAGTATGATCGTTGGCATCAACAAGCGCATCTGCCTTGTGGAGAGTACGAGTTTGATCATAGTGACCATGTGGCTTTGGGACTTTGTTGGCATGGGACTTGTGATCGGTGCTACTAGGTATGTCAGTCAGGATAATATCGATGTAGTAAGGTGGTACTAACGTCCATTGCTTCATCGGACGGACCTTCATCCGCTGTTGCTCACTGCCACCGATGAACTCATTGTCCCAGTTGATACGGACTCCTGCAGAGGGGCGTTGACCGTTGCTCCACTTCTGGTTATGCTCTTTGTCGCGCTTGTAGCCCAGGCGTTCAGAACGGAGGTCGCGGTGCTCGATGGAAGAAAGAGGAGCTGCAGATGTAGCAGACATATTCGAGTAAATTGTCGAGTTGGTTGTTTGCGTTGCGAGAATGGTTTGTGAGTTGCGAAGTGTTGACGTGATGTTGGCTTTATGAGTCAAGGACTAGTCCCCGCTACCTCTTTGTCCTCGATTCGCAATTTCCAAGATAGGCTAGAAAGTTCCAAACTGAGACTCTTTCAAGTCGATAAAGCGAGGTACGAATGAATGCGTAGATAAAAAGGAGTTGTAGGTGGTTATAAGTAAATCGTCTATCGAAACAAGGGAAGTCACAAGTCACCAAATGACTGTCTTCCCGAGTCACAGGAAATTGGTGGGCTTAGATATCGATGTATTGGGAAGGCGCAGACCAGACCACACACAGTCAAGTGGTGATTCTAATGACGAGTTTCCCGTTGCAAGACAAAGAGATTGGGGTGGCCGTGTCGGATCCGGCGAGTGAGTCAAACGAGGCTGACCTGATAAAGAGAGTTGGATAATTGACAAATGAATGGGATTATCCGTGGAAATGAAGATTGAACGAGATGATGATGATTAGAGAAAAGAGACGTGATAGCGGGATATGGTTGTATTCTTGTTATGATTGATGATTGGGAAGAGAAGGAAGAAAGGGGAGAGGGGGGATGGGACGCGTCTCGTTCTTATTTACCTGCTAAGAGTGTTAAGGTTATCAGACAAGGCACGCTCATGCTCACGCTCACGCTCCGAGTCCGATAAGCGATGCCGCCGTCATCAGCTCCTCACTGCCACTGCCTCATTCCAAGGTCAGTCAGTCAAGCTTATGACCTCGGTGTCACCGGACCCGGGGAGTCGAGCGAAACTGTAACAGAAACACATTGGCCTGTCGCCCAGGCACGAGTTGGAATGGGTGTGTGAGGGAGCTGGAATACGTGGAGGGAGATTGCGACTTTGCCGCGGGCTGAATCAGTGATGGAAGCTGGTGCAGCTGCAGGAGGGAGTGTTTCGGAAGCTTCAGCAGCGATAAAGCTCCATTGTGATGGAATCGTGCATTTCATGTCATGCACGGCGATAAGAACGAACTCGCTGCCAACCAGACGAGACATGTGTGCGCCCGCCCGAACCGAGGGGTAATTGAGGAGTCCAGTACATTGACGCGCGCAGAGTGCAGAGAACAACGCAGTCATTGTCTGATCCATGAGAATTGCTTCTTGACGGCGTGATATTGAATGTAGGCTCCAACATCATCTGCGCAGTGGCTGTTCACAATGTGAAGGCAGACCTCGATCATCGGATCACGTGCAGCCCCATCTAAATTTAGCAGCATTTCCTTATCATTATCAAACGCGTCTCGCCTTGCTTTGCTTCCATGTTTGTCGCTTTGCCTCAAGCTGGTCAGCATCGAACGTCACGCCCGGTCTAGGCCGTCAAAGTACACAAAGCACTTCCTTGCAGTCGGTAGAAAGGACGTCATCCGAAGAGCCTGTATGAGCGAGTGCTGCAAATGCCACCGGATCTGGGACATCACTTTCTCCAAGACCATCCCCACTCCAGCCACCTGCAGATTCAAGGTCAACTGACCCACCTACGCCATCAGCCTGTGTCTTGAGAATCTTCCTCTTGAATGACTGGAGCACGTGTGGGAAGGCTAGCTTGAAGCCTGAAATTTGAGGATTGAATTTTAGTTGAAGCTTAAAAATTGAAGCCTGAGGTTGAAGATATACTATGAATAGAGTTTATTTGTTAAAACCGTCTGGAACCATCTAAAACCTAGACGGTGGTCAAAACCAAACCAAACCAAACCACCCATTGGGAGCGCTGCCTCAGACTCCCTCATTATACCCTGAACGAACAACGTCCAAGTTCTCAACACCACGGCCACAATACACGTCCTACACCCAAAGCCCATCTCTCATCCTCGAGAACCGATCAGTTCTCGACCCCGCACATCGCACCACATGCCTCCGGATCGGGGTCCTTATGCTCTGCGCAGCTCTTGTCTCCCTTACAGTGCCTTGCAAATTATAGGGCCCATCATTTTCAGTTTACTTTGCTTATATGAGATGAAAACTCTGAAGTTCTTGTTCATCCCGATAATTTTGATTCAGTTGGGTGATACGGTTGCGCGCTTGGCGCTGGCGGATTTGATAATGAATAACGCTTTATGGCTCGGGATTATGTTTCTCCTGCGTCTTAGACAAGCCACGATCTAGAAATAAAGAAAGTTGTGCCGATCACTACTAAGAGACTTACTTGTGTCATCTTTCGACGCATACTCTTACACATTTCAGACACATGGCCGTCTTCCTGGCTGCGCAATCTTGCCTTTGTTTTAAGTTTGGAATTCTTCCCGTCAACACGATTTCGAAACTCTTTGCCTCTAGGAAGTATAATAAACTAGATTTATTTGCGATTTCTTCTACAACCAGAACATTTCATTTTTCTAGAATACCAGATTACTCGAACATTCATATTTCACCGATCGACAAGGCATAATGGAACGCCAGCCCCTCCACAATGTAGAGCCACTCAAATGCTGGCATTGTGATTGGCCAAATTCGATGTATAGTGAGTTTTCTGTGGCATGCAACGGATGGACTCTACCAACTCGAATCCAAGAGCTCGAGACTGAAGTGCGTATCGAGTGGGAAAAGTTTGTGATACCAGCAAACTATCCCGAAGAAGCGAAAAGCAGGCTGATGAGAGATGCTATGGTGGCTATTGCAAACAACAGAAATGTTGCAATTCTTGGGGTTCAATTCAAGAGATCTCGAGCTCACTTGGGTCGAGAGAAAGAGAAAACGGCGGTCTTCTTATACAGAGCTGGGGGAGATAAGAGATTGTCGAGTTCGAGCAATAAGGGACACGCCAGCTCTAGGGAGTGGCAGTCAATCAAAACCGACCATGATCCCGTTCGGCTTGACTTTAAGGAGATAGTGGGGAAAGAGACTCAGATCGTCACTTATTCATATACATGTCAGGATTCAGACGTTCTTCTTTCTTGCTGCAAACACTAACTTATAAAACAGTGCCAGAAGCCTTTCCAAAGCTCAAGCCGCTTACGACAGTTGGAGAAGGAGAGACAGATATGTAACGCCTAGATAGGCTCGTTGATTGGTATGGTGATATGAAGTAGAGTAGTGCAATATATTGAAGTCAAAGATAATAACTAAGTTGAGCACGAGGCTTTCAAAAGTAGGAAGAGAACTCTAAACTGTATACCTCTTTCCTCCCCAAGAATCATAATAGTGAGTAGAATCAGAAAGAACCGAGCCAAACTTTAACCAACTTCATTACGTGGTCTAGGGTCTCCTGTCAGGTGACCCCTGGTCACCCAACTGAGCCTAAGGTTCACTGACACACGTAATCCAGAATAATTAGAAATAGCGATCAGTCTAGGTTGGCGAATATTAATCGAGACTTGCATGCTTCGATTTGTGATTATTGATTTTATTAAACCACCGCAAGAAGTCCCTCTCATATTTCGGAAATTTTTTGCGGCCGTCTTCTTCATCGTCTTCAGAATCTGTAGAATCCACATCAAATATATCCAGATGTTCATCCTCCTCCAACCCAAGATCAACATCTCGATATTCTTGGGGCCATGGTTGGCAGGCACAGAATGGCGGTCCGAACCAACGGTTTTTTGACTTCTCCGGCTTATGTACGCTGGAAGTATGATTTCCTGCACGCCTCCATGCCTTGGAAACTTGTGATACGGGCTTGAAAACCTTTTCATAGTCCTCAACACTATATCCAGGGTGACAAAGATCCTTGACGCCTAGTATATAGTCAAGATCGGAGCGCCTGCGTTCTGCCCACCATGGATAGAAGCCAGCAAGTTCCCAATCAATAATTGCTGAGACCTTGTACTTCTTTTCTTCGTTGTCGTCTGAAATGAAGACATTCTCAGAATGCAGATCACCGTGGGTTAAAACGTATGGTCCGCCCCTTGGAAAATTCGCCTTAAGCTGGGCTACTTTTTCGTCGGCCTCTTTAATCCACGAGGTCATTGTATCTTGATCAGCATTCTCACCCCCGTTGCGAAACCAGAGATCCGATAAAAATCCTTTACGCATCGCCGGAGTTAGATTTTCTAGCCACTGTTCCTCGTCGCGTCCCGTCTTAATGCATGCGTGCGAATTGCAATACCCAAGAAAGGGATCGCGAAGCTCTGAGCCATCTACTTTTTGCATGTGCGGCCTAGTAATCTGGCGCCACTCCTTAATACAATTCGTCAAGTCTTGTCTTACGTCGTTTTTCTGCTCTTCCGTAAGGGTATCCCAGATTGCTTCTATAGTGCTTCCTTTTGCCCGAGACATGATAGTAAAGTGGAACTTATCATTTGGCCCACCAAATTTATGCATTTCTACAAGAGGCATATTTGGCTTCTCTTCTCGAAGAAATTGCTGCGCTACATAGTCGGTTTCCCACACACTGGTGGGGTTGTTGGGCTCATCCCTAAGCATCCAAGGACCGTTTGGGCCAAGGTCCCAAATAGCAGAATTGCCGCGAAGGTGAAAGACCTTTAAACGTGAAGTATACCCCCCAACCCCGAGCTGATGAGTAGTAGTCCAGCCGCAATTATGGCATAGTTGCTTATGGCTCCCCCTTGCTCTACAGGCCTCTCCTGACATAGGCGCAAATGCACCTCGGTCACGTTTGCTAACCCTTACGTCATGCACCATGTGAACGAGATCGGCACTCTCTATTCCAGGATGGTCTATGTCATACAAAGTTAGCACTGAAGTATTCTGTAGTCGATATTTACTTACAAGTATTATCAAATTCTCTTTTGTCTCGGATGACGTTTCTAGGGAATCTGATCCTTAGTTTCTCAACTTCGAGCTTGACATCGGCGCCGGAGTCGACGTTGTCACAATTACTATATGCATCCTCCGACATATTGAGTTAATTGAAAGAAGAAAAAAGATATTCAAGCAAAATGGCGCAGCTTTATACATTTCAAGATCAAAGAAATAATAACAAAAGCTGCGGAAAACGTATATATTAAACGTTTGCGGAAAAGAATAAAGGAATCTCGGGAAAATAATTATTATCAAAGGATACTAAGAAAATGTATTCCCGATAAAAACAAAGACCGGGCATTGCATTCCAGTTAATTACGTAGGATCAGGTCCCAGATATCTGGGAGAGGGAGGTACACCGTACACAGAAAAGGTTGTCAGAGCTGCAGGAGTGGCATGCCAGAGACTAGAGTCTCATGCATTGTATGTCCTGGAAACGATTATAACTCCAACATATTAAAACTCGTTAAAAAATATTAGTCATGTCTTGCATTAATTCTATACTCAAAGCTCGGAGTTCATCTCAGACAAAATAATATCGCCAAATAAATTGAAGAAAGACAAAAGATGGAGCAAATCCCCGAAAAGTTCAAGAAGCCGAGTCGATACATTGATAAAATTCCAAGATCCTGTATTTCCTGAACATTTTATCAAAGTAAGTCTCTGCAACAGAGTCATCGAAGTGAAATCGAATAATAAAGAGCGCGTAAGCCGTACACGTGGACCATGGGACATGGGTCGATCAGGTCGAATGTCTCTTCTGTGTAAGATGTATATATTGTGGGGTAGAGGTAGCGAAAGCGATATATTGTCATGAAGAAATCGCAGTGAAGAGAAGTCTGAATACGTAAGACAAGTTGTTCAAGATCCCTTCACCACACACATTATCAGAGGTATAACTAGTTGACGCATTCCACCCATTGTCAAATAGTAGATAAGAAGAGACATCATAGTGAACCTGATCCACTTTGGCCTCGCAGCTGCTTGCGCCTTTGGGAACTTGTCTGCAGACGACTACGTTCGTAATGGCGGTAGTACTGAGAGTTGCATTCTTGCCTTGAGACGTCAGACTATCAATGTAGTAGAGACGGAACTGTAAAGTAATAGTAGTAGTTCCCGGCCCCCAGAAGCTTCTACCGGGAAGAGCTTGGAGGGTACATAAGTGCCTGTAAAAGGTAAGGTTCGCGCAAGCGGGAGATCGGTCTTTTACGTGCAGGCTGGAGGTCAAGGATCCTACATCAAATTCGTTGAAAGCAACATATACGCCTTCGGGACATTTGAGGTTATATACAGATGTTGTCTCTGACTGGCTGTTGGCGGTGACGAATAACTGTAGAGAAGCGAATACTTTGGAGTGCACGTCTTGACTAATGGCACCCCATACAATAGCGCTGGAATTCAACAAAGGGACAATGTAACTTCCTGCCACGTTGATTGCAAGATCGAGATTCAAATTCAAGACGGTGGAAGGCTTAGAGTCTGTTCGAAGAGAGCCGAGCGGATCTATCGTCGAAGTCCAAGTACTGTCGAGGAATGCTTGCTTTACCTTTGTAAGAGTTGCATTCATTGTTCCCAAAAAGTAACAACCAACACATTGACCCTGCGGTGTTCCGATAGGAGAAGCCACATCAGAGCCACCGGCATTTGTACTGAATCTGTTGTTAGAGCGCTCCATTTCGGGAACATGGCAATACTTACAACTTTAGTCATTGTCCAGTGTCAATGACAGATCAACGGTCACAGTTCCCCGGTCAATGATGACATGTCTTCGCGATGCAATGAGGGGGAAAGTGTACCTCTTGGGCCACAGCCAACCTTGCAGCGAGTCGGAGCAAGGAGAGGAATGGGAGCTTCATATTGGTCTTATGTGGATTGTAATGTATAGATGGAGTGTGTAAACTGGAGTTGAGGAAATGATGCGGTTGACTAGCTGGGGATTTGAAGGATTTGAGGGTATTGGAACGTTAATGTAAGTGAGGGAACTTACAAGAGATCATAGCGAGGGAGGGGTTCGAGGAAATTGGAGTCAGCTCAAGCCAGGACGGTGAACAGAAGGGACTCCAACTCCTGCAGGAGCCAAAATATTTTTCGTAAAGTTATTTATTCGAAAATCGTATAATCATATATATTAGCTCATAATATTTCCACGATTAAAAACAATAGCCCCGCAGCAAACGCGATTCTCTCCAGAAGCAGCACTCAATGGCACATTGCTCTTCACCATGCAATCTCGACTTCACGATTCCCAGAAAGTAGCCATAGACTTTAAAGACTCCTTTGCCGTGTTCCTTCGTTTCCGGGTGATAACCCGAGATGCTCTCTGTCGATTGAAGGATATTCTAGTTGGAGATCTTCCGATGACTCATGTTCCAGGAAGCGCAAGACAGAGAAGAGACATTTATTCTACTTGAGACGTCAACATCCTACGACGTGTACGATATTTACTTCGGGCAATTTTCGACGCTTGGAAGAAGACCCCTATTAACGGTACCGCTCTACTCGTGCTGGGATGGGCATGTATTTTGAAGGCGAGCTTGCCAGAGAGACAGCGTCTCTTCTTACACTATGAGCCGCTTGGCAGTCCTTCCAGATCTGTGAAAACATGCACAGGCACTCAATTCTCATTCAAGGCATTTTTTACCAAAACCAATTCTCCGTGTCACGATACAAATTTTTATACGCAAACGGGGATCTGTATGCATGAACAATATATATCAACTAGTCAGACTGGTTATTTTTGAATTTCAATCCGCCCCCAATAAGCTATAAGTTCCACCGTCCAGACCCAGGATTCAACACAGCGAAATTCCCTGGCAATTCGAGCCACTTACTACTTCGTGACGTATCCTTGACCTGAGAATGACATATGTTTTCGGAGAAGTCATCATCAATTGGCGCATCTTAAAGTCGATATTATGCAGTTCCCACACCCAAGCACCGCACAATCTTCGTTGTCGTCGCACGCATGGTCGAAGCAGTATAGGGGAGGCTGGTTACCACCGCAGCAGACGTCTGGATCTGGGGTCTCCTTGTTCACTAATTATTATAAGTGTTACAAAGGATGCTTGGATATCTACTTACTGTATGGTTGTTGCGGACAGACATAGCTTGTCTAGCACTGGGACCACTCGCCGCGGCAACCACTGCAATACCAGCACCGATGGTGAATAACACTGTGACCTTTGGTAGGTACATTTCGAATGAGGAAGTATTCGTGGTATGTTTCGAGGAATGGGAATGAATTAGATTTGGTTCACAAAAGTGATGCGTGAGAGCAAAGTGAGGATGTAGCTGTACAGCGGGGGATCAAAAGACAACAGCTGCTACTTATAGCCGTGGAATTAATAGTGTAACCCTACGCCGTACTGAAAAATAAGAGCAAATGAGCTGATTGCTAATAGTGTCCCACTGACCTTTGGGAGTGGCCTATTCCGCTACGTACAGGCTTGTTGCACCCCGTTCATCGGATACGGATTTTCATCGGAATTCTTTCCAATTCCATGGAACTAGAAGAGATTCATCGGGCTTTTTCCATGAAATCTTTCAAGCAGTAAAACTACTAAATAATTAGTTGTAAACTCACTACCCTTACTACCTTCACCACTCTCACCACTCTCACCACTCTCACCACTCTCGCCACTCTCGCCACTCTCGCCACTCTCATTATGATACAACGTGCGGTACAACACAATGTAGTAGTGTAGTGAGTACAGTGAGCACAGTGAGCGCAATGAGTGCAGTGAATACTATAAGTGCCACAAGGATACTAGTTTTCAATTTTAAAAGCGTTTGTTTTTAAGAAAACTAACCTTGAAAATTCCATGGAAAAAGCTCGATTGGAGTGGCCTGTACGTAGCGGAATAGGCCACTCCCGAAGGTTAGTGGGACACTATTATATACCTATATCATAAAATTTCAATATTTGATCCTGAACTTAGACTTCATTCACTCATTGAAGGTTGGTGGATGTTGGTGGATGTCATATGATGGATGAGAGTGCATGTTGGATATCCAATATTGGGGCTGGTAGCAGGTTGGTGCTTAAGTACCTTCCGGAAGTAGAACCACATATGAGGTCATGTCAATAGGTATCTTCCGCCATTGGTAGAAGGCAACATAATGTAGTCAGGTTATGATCACAAGTTTATTGGTACCACCATCAGGATACTTGCTTCGTTGCCATGCGGTATTTGAATGATTGGGTAGATCTTATCTCTTCCCGTCTTCCAGGTTTACTTTTGTTACATTGAGGTCATTAATCATAACTTCAATGGCATTGGCACCACAGGTTTACTTTGTTACTATTCCATGGTTGGGCAGATCGTTGTATCTGCCCATCTTCCAAGTTTTTTGTTCTATTCAGGTCGTGATTGGGTTTATCTTAGCCAATGACTATGGATACTGATGAATTTTTGAGGAAGTACAGCCCACAAAGATAGTCATGGTGGTATGGGAGATCTCGAGTTAGACGGAACTTTCCCGCAGCGATTTTGGATGCCCCATTGCGTAGTGTTCAGCAGCCTTGAACCTCATGCAGCTAGCCGAGGAAACTGCCACCTGTGAGGCAAACTTGAGTGAACATAATCCCACAACCCACCCCATAACTCATTTACTGTCTTCAAAATATTGTCCAACGGAGTAGGGCTACACACAATTACAGCAATATGGAGACAGGCTCCAGTCTCGTGGAATCTTGCATTTTCTCGCAGCAGGTTTCTGCGGAGAGTTCTGTTGACGAGGTAGAAGCAGTGCCGACAGTCTGTCAATTTACACTTGAATTCGTTGTCATCGCCATGTCAGACGGTAAAATTCATGTCTTCGATATCCATGGAACGAGCAAGGAGACATTGTCAACTTCGTTAGGTACTATCTGGGCTCTGAATCTACGGGGAAATACACTTGCAAGTGGAGGGACCAATAATTCCATTGAGATCTGGGATGTATCCACATGGTCAGTGATATTCTGAGTTATAAACCTGGCAGTTCGCAGCTGGAGACTATCAATCCTTTCTCATCAATGGCAATTTGGAATTAATGGATAGCTAACAAGTTTTGTGATCAATAGCGAGCGAAAGCAGATCTTGGAAGGACATACCTCCACGGTTCGGTGTATCGTTCTACTCAGCGACAAGAATAGAATGATCTCTACATCACGCGATACTACGATTCGCGTCTGGAATATCAGGGAGAGTATCTGTGAAGATGTTTTGGCCGCGCATGCGGGCACAGTTCGAGCTGTTGCGATGTCCACTGCTGAAAACTTTTTTATATCAGGAAGTCATGACGGCACAGCCTGTGTTTGGCGTATTACAGATAATGGACTCAGACGCTTACATACACTTGAAGGTCATAAGAAGCCAATAACTTGTGTTCTGTTTGTGGGAGACAAAGATTCGCGGGCTGTGACAGCTGGGATGGATTGTTATCTTCGTTTGTGGGACTTTGAAAATGGGTAAGACTTTCTGTTACTCGCATCTTCTGGTATTGCATCAAGTAGATTTAATTCTACAGCTACGAGAGACTGATTCTAAATAGCACATGTTTAGCTTCTTTCGAAAGCCAATCCACCCCCATCAACCAAATTCTTAAAAAGGACGAGGGACTTATCACATCTGATGCTTCGGGGTGCGTCAGTGTATGGTCAACCAAAGATGCTCTGGAGCTCGTTCACCGATTTCAGACGCACTCTCTGGGTGTCGTAAGCTTGGATTTTAGCGGCAGCAAAATAGTCAGCGGAGGAAAGGATGGGTTAGTGAGGTTCCGAGATCTGGAGAGTGGACATCTGCAAGAACGATTGAAAGACGCTTCAGCTGTTTGGAAAGTGGGTTTTCTTGGAAGTGATCGTGTAGCCTTGGTCATATCCCGTGATGGAAGGACTATGATAGAGATTTGGAATACCAGTTGAAGTAGAATTGAGAATACCTAGGGTAGAATCCATAGTGAAGCGAAAGCAAGATATTGTATTTGCCGTGCTCGTACTTATAATAGTCGCCGCTACGGTATTTTTATATTTAAATTTTTTTACCAATTTTTTTTTTATTTAATAATTATATATAAATTTACGATTAATAATATCCGGTTAAACAGCAATACGTGTGTTGTAAATTTTTTAAAGAGCTTTTATTTTAATTCGTTCATAATTCAGCCATATATTTAGCCCCATCTTCACGTCACGTGAATATCTACCTAGGTACCTCAGCCTCGTAACCACATCGCAATCCACAAGAATTCCACCTAACGCCCAAGATGTCTCTCTCCAACTACCTCGCCTCCAAATACCTCACCGCCGAACCCTCCTCCTCGACCAAAAAGCGCAAGCGTAAGAACGCCTCTTCCTCCGCAGGCCTCATAATAGCAGACGACGACGCTCTAGGCTGGTCCAACCAACCCACAACCAACGAAGACGACGATGGCCGTCCCATAACCGTGACATCAGGAAGCGCCGAATTCCGAAAAGCAAAAAAGACTGCTTGGAAAACAGTCGGTATCCCGGCTCTCCAACCAAAAGACGCGGAACAAGATGCTGCTGATAGGATTATCAGTGAAGCAGCGGCGGAGAAAAGTGCTATGGATGTGGATGAGGAACCTGTGGTAGAAGATGGGGTGGTGAAGATGGGAGATGGGACACATGCCGGGTTACAGAGTGCCAGTGATGTCGCGAGGCAGTTTGAGAAGAGGAAGAGAGAGGAAGCTGCTGCTTGGGAGAGGGAACAGGGTGCGAAAGCTGGGAAGGGTAAGGGTGAGGAGACTGTGTATCGAGATGCGACTGGCAGGAGGATTGATATCAGTATGAGGCGTCAGGAGGCGAGGAGGGAAGCAGATGAGAAAGCTAGGAAGGAGAGGGAGGAGTTAGAGATGCAGAAAGGAGATGTGCAGAGGGCGGAGAAGGAGCGGAGGAAAGAAGAATTGGATGAGGCCAGGTTTATGCCGTTGGCACGAAAAGTGGATGACGAGGATATGAATAAGGAGATGAAGGAAGTTGAGAGGTGGAATGATCCTGCGGCACAATTTATTGTCAAGAAGAGTAAAGGGAAGAGCGTCTCAGGGAAGCCACTCTACCAAGGAGCTGCAGCACCAAATCGTTACGGGATCAGGCCTGGACACAAATGGGACGGAGTGGATAGAGGAAATGGGTGGGAGTCTGAAAGATTCAAGGCCATGAATCGTAAGACGAGAAACAAAGATCTAGATTATTCGTGGCAGATGGACGAGTAGTCATTGCAATAAAGATAATTAATTCATTGTTTTTTATTCTAGTGCTTTTTGTTGCACTCCTCCAAGGTATTCCACCCCAATACCTCGAATTTCTCATGCTGGTATCAAAAACGTACAGTACAAACAGACCAGACCGGTCGTGACATCGTCTGCTTGAATTCTATGAATGACCACCGAATGATTGACCACCGAATGATAGACCACCAAATGATTGCATACAATCTGAATCAAGCGACAACCCCAAACCATCTATTTCGGTCGTAGAAGCTTATCCGGACCAAATGCAGCATTTTCCTTGACAAGTCTGATGAATTCCTTCTTATCAGTCTGTCCTTTGGTATCACCAACTCTTCGTTGAAATATCTTCATCAATTCGCCGATCTTGATACCTGCAGCTGGAAGTGCAGCAACGATTTCGTGAGGTTGAATTGGTCCTGAGCCAGGTGATTGAGCCAGAGGTGAACCTGCTGTGCCACCTAAGTTTTGTTTTGTTAGCAATTTTCTTTTCTTAAGGTTTTCAACAGATGAAGAATATATGCGAGAAAATATGCGAAAAGCATTAGATGGCCTCATACTTTGTGGTTGGTTAGCAGGACTGCCAGCACGGCTACCTCCAGCAGAACGGCCTGGTGCCGGACTACCTGCTCTAGACCCTGTAGGAGAAGTACCGCCGATACGAAGCTTGATCTTGGTCTTCTTGGTGCCACCATCAGACATTTCACCTCCGGTAGCCTCTCCATCACTCATAGCGGTAGTTGGACTTGGATTAGGTGGTGCTGATTGGATATCGGAGAGCTTAGACGAATTAACGGAAAGCTTGACGATTGATGACTTGCGAACGCTTCCAGAACCCGAAGGAGCAGGCGAAATTTGTCGAGAGCCAGGAGCAGAAGTAGCACTAATTGGTTGAGATGAGTGCTTCTTCTTGATCTTCTTCCTGCTCGACTCGTTTCCACTCGATTCAGAGCGATTGGGAGAGCCCGGTCGCTTCAAATTCTTCTTCTTCAACGGATCTGTGTGCTTGGGACGACCAGATGGTGTATTTGTACCCTTGGAAGATGTACCAGAAGCAAGTTTAGCATCTTCCTTTGCCTTGGCCTTGGCTTCCTCTTCCTTCTTCTTGTCCTGTTCGTTCAGCTTTTCCTCATCCGAAGTGAAATCCTCGCTCTGTATAAAATTAGCAAACGAAAACATCTGAATGTGAATACATACCGATGAAGAGTACGGATGATCCGAGTCACTGTCGTAGAGATGGGTTTGTTCACGCTTCTTCAACATCTTCTTGACACCCTTGCTCAACTTCTTCTGCTCTTCAGCCTCCTTTTCTTCCTTCAAAAACTCCATATCGACATCAGCCTCATTCGCTTGATCGAAGACGTTGGCACCGAGTTGCTCGCGCTTGATACGTTCTTGTGCATCCTTTGTCTCCTCATCGTTATCTGGTTCCATGGTGACCTGCTCATCATCGTCCTGGAACAGATCATCCTCGGCGAAATCAAGATCATCCATATCTTCCGTCTCTCTCTTCGTGGAGTTCTTGAAGGTGTTACTTTCTGATTTGACCGTGAATAACTTGTGAGCACCACCACCTCCCTGGGATTTGATCTCGGCAGCCTTTTCGGGCATCCATCTTGGGGCGACATATTTCTTATTCATCTGAGCTTCGACTTCTTCCAAAGTTAATGTCTTGAACTGAGCCTTGGCTGTGAATTTGTACCACTTTTCAACCGGAATCATCTTGAATTTGTCACCATCGATGAAGAAAATGACATTGGTATCAGAAAGTGCCGCCTCGTAATTGCCAACCCAGGTATTCTTGTTATCAGCATCTTCGAGATGCCAAGGAAGAGCTTCTTCATATCTGAGATCAGATGCCTTCTTCTGTTCTGCAGTCTTGTCTAGACGGTAAACCTGGGTAGTCTTCTCGTTCCTGAATGCTTGATTCTTCTTCGCCGCCATAGCAGAAGCATTGTTTCCCGTCGGCGCAATTTGTGCAAGATCAGCAGCTCGTTGCTTCTCCTTCTCTGCCTTCAATATCTCTTGACGTTCTCGTTCCTTCGAATCTATTGGACCTTCGGGCATCATATCCTCATCCTTCATGCCCTTTCCTGGAGCAGGTTGCTTCGGATCTCTTCTATGCAGAACCACTGGCCGTGTGAACTCCTCTTGATTGCTAGGATCAACATCTTTCTTCGAAGAAAACCTAGCAACATGATATCTCAACCCTTCGCGCAGAGCTCGCTTGGTTGTGAATAACGGAAAGTCCATGTACTCTCCCGTTGGCGGATTTGTCCATCCACCGGGTTCTGCGACCAGACCTGAACTGTTCACGAGAGTTGGAAGTTGACCATTGCTTGCGGGCGCAATGCCATTTCGAGGAATTTGGTTCGGAGGTCGTCCAGCGGGCTTCAAGCCATTGGGCTTGATTATAGAGCCTTTTTGAGGTGGTTGAAGTCGCTTTACTGGCTTCTTTCGTGGACGGAGAGGATCGGCAGCCTTTGCCTTTCGAATGTACTGTGGTGGCCCTCCATTGGGAGTGGGAGTCTGTCCGTTCGACAGACCAGAGGGAGAGGCGCTCATCTTTCGTAATGTAGAGAAATCGTCCTGGTCACTCCTGATCGCCTCGACAATCCGCGCAGGTGCGCCCAAGTGGCATTCACCAACACCTTGTGCCAACCTAGACCTCCGTCATAGAATGAAAGTGGGACCCTGGAAACGCGCTCTGGCTTCTGTGGAGATTAGAGTGCGAATCGGAAGATGGTTGGAGGTCGGTTCGAATACTGCGTAGTCGAAGAAAGGATATCTGGTGATCAGAGTTGTGGTGTTTGTATGTTGCAGTTTCTTTGTCACTTGAGGAATGCTTGTGAGATGAACGATCGGTATTGAGGCTCTTAGGCTGACGGGGCGGCAGTCACAACCCACTCGCGCTAATCCCAGATAGGTTAGACGAACAGCCTTGACTAGGCTGATGATTTACAGATTTGGGAACTTGAACAGATGAACGACTGCTGACTTTTATTTTGCACAAATAGCAAATTGATTCTTGGAAACTTCACCAGTAATCAAAGTCGGTCCTGGCCTTCCGATCGTTTAGTACTCGTTTCTGTGTGGACAATGGACCAGACTGTTCAACGTCTTGAGTACTCGTTCAGTTTTACCCAATCGAAAACGGGCTACACGAGAAAAGGTGAATATAGAGCTGGCATCTCCTATCATATCAAGACACACGAAACTTCCCAAGATTGATTCGGCAATCTCTTTCCTTTCGCGTCTTCCAACACAACCTACTTTTGAGATACCTAGTCATCCAGCGCAAATCCGACTGGACTCGGTAGTCACATGATCGAGTTTTCAACTTGCACAAGTATCGTCGAATCGCGAAGCCGCTCAAACTTCTCATCGGCTTATTTGAGACACATCGCACTCGAAGGATCATTCAACTATGCCTCCTCACGCGCCTGGAGAAGGTGCAAACCTCGAGGACCGTCTTCGTGGATTGATCCTCAGTAATGCAAACGCCAACCCAGAAACAAATGGAGGCTCCCTATCGACTTCACAGCAGTCAGGAATCGACAGTGATAATATGGTCCCTTATTCGGAAAATGTTCCTCCTCAAGATACGCGTCTTCAGGACGCCTCTACTGTCGCCCAAACATCCAAAAGTAAAAGACCAAATCAGGCCCAACGAAGACAAATGAATTCTCAGTTGTCGATCCCTATCGATCCTCGACCCGTTCATGGAGCTCAAGCAGGACGCGGACCTGGACCTTATGGACCTGCTCCTAGCACGCCTTGGGGCCCCGGACAATTTAACAACCGTGGTCAGATGCACCAAAACCAAAGATCTCGTCACCAACAATATTCTCCGCGTTTCCAACAGGGTGGACCTGGATCTCCATATTCTCCTCGATCTCCATTTCCTCAAGGGTCTCCACAATCACCTATGCCTCACTATCAACCGGGCCCTAGTCCTCCATTTCAGTCTCGACAAGGTCAAGGTCAATTCCAGCAACCTCAACAATCAAACCATTATTCTCGACCGCCGCCACCTCAAAACAGACAGCTTTACCAACCAGGACCCCAAAATATGGGTGGTCGAGGACGAGGAACCGGTCACTATTCAGATGATACTGTATCACAGAGCGCTCATCTTGATCGTTTGGTTCAAAGCAGTGTTCCTGAGGTTGGTGTTGATGTGGAAGAAGAAGCAGAGAAAGAAGCCTTTAGAGCACTGATTGAGAACGCGTGCCGAGATGCAATCACAGAGTACGAGCAACAAGAACTGGAGAATGAAAAGTTTAACTCTCAATCTGTCGAACTACAATGTTTTGGCAGCATGAGATCCGGATTTGCAACAAAAGCTTCGGATATGGACCTCGCACTGCTTACTCCGAAATCTCGCCCATCTCCCGACTCTCCAGAATCTCCAATTCCTAGAATACTCGAAAAGAAGCTTTTGAGCTTAGGTTATGGTGCTCGGCTTCTCACTAGAACCAGAGTTCCAATCATCAAACTTTGTCAGAAGCCTCCCCCGAAGCTACTTGCCGACTTGAATGAAGAACGTCTGAAATGGGAAAAAGGCTTCAGAGGTGACGAGGAGGAGGATGAAGATGAGTTCGATACCGAAACCATGACTACTTCCAAAGATACATCAGAGAAAGTCAAAGCCGATCACTCTGCTGTCAACGTACCCCACGAGACCAAAGTAGTTATGCAAGCTGATAAAGTTTCAACTCTCAAGCAAAAACATAACCAATCTTTAGGTGATTACCACAACCTAGCCAAACGCTACTTGAGGAAGCTAGGTGGTCGGGACGTGATGGGCAGCTCACCACCCCTCAGCGATGAAGAAGGCGATATACTCAACAGTGTATGCAAAGAATTCATCATAGGTCTGTCATCGAAAGAATTGTCATATAGATTGCAGACTTATCAATCGATATCTCCTCTATTCGACTCCTCGATGCCTCTCTTGCTACGCTCACTTCAAGGTGTTGTTACTCAAGCCGAGGGCGAGCGGTTGGCCATGGCTTGGGACTCACGTACTGTTTTGGAATCAACCGAGGCCCGAGAGTCTGAATATTCCGAGTGGGTGCAGTCATGGCGAGCAATGCAGGGCGTTCTTGGAAATGTGACGGATCCGGTAGTGTATAACAAACAGTTGTACTTCGCCTCTGAGAAACTCAAAAGAATCTCTTCTCTGCAACTGGCATTCTTGGAACAAATCCAGCATGAAGAACCGGTATTCTACCATACTAGAGCCCAAAGAATCATGGATGACTTGTGTGGGAAGGACCAGGCATTGAGTAGCGAATTTACTCCGCTGCTTGTTGCACAATACATCAAGGGCATTGGAAACCAGCAAATCCGTGCAGCCCTTCAAAACTGCGACCTGACTGGACTAACTCTACAACGAGTTGCTATCCAACACCGAGCTTTACATCTGGCGATCGATTATGAGCATGCCTTGAAATCTAGTCTGTTTGATCAATATCGAGAAGATGTTGAGCAGTACATTGCTTTACTGCGAAACTTGAAACTGGACAATAGTGAAGGACCTGCGACTCGCATCGACGATGCTCTACTTGCCAAGATCCGAAGCCTACCCGATCCTACAGAGATATCACCCAGCAAACCACGAGACCGATACAAGGACCACTTAGAATTCCCAAAGAATGATGCTGGAATTCAATGCGATATCAATTTCTCAGCCCAGCTTGCTATCCACAACACTCAACTCTTACGCTGCTACTCTGTCAGTGACCCTCGTGTTAAGCCCATGATACTATTTGTGAAGCATTGGGCAAAGAAGCGCGGAATAAACACACCATATCGCGGGACACTCAGCAGCTATGGTTATGTCCTCATGGTCCTGCATTATCTGGTCAATGTAGCTCAGCCCTTTGTCTGTCCGAATCTGCAACTCATCCAGAAGGAGCCTCCCAGAACGCTCTCACCAGCCGAGATCGAGGCACGTTCGATGTGCCAAGGTCGAGATGTTCGCTTCTGGCGTAATGAAGCCGAGATTAAGAATCTTGCGGATCGAAAGATGCTCAATCACAATCATGACTCTATCGGTCTGCTCCTTCGCGGGTTTTTCGAGTATTTTGCGCAAAACGGACAAATGAGCAGTGTTCCAGGCAGAGGTTTTGATTGGGGCAGAGAGGTCCTGAGCTTACGAACACCTGCTGGCATCTTGACCAAGCAAGACAAGGGTTGGGTTGGTGCGAAGACGGTAATTGAGACGACTATAGTTGCAGCACCACCAACACCATTGACAGCAAAGCCACCCTCGCCTACAGATACCACGGTAGAATTCACCGAGGACGGTACAGAAGTGAAGACTCCTAAAACTCCTAGGCCACAAATGAAGACTTTGGAGGAAACCAAGGAAATTCGCCATAGATACCTTTTCGCCATTGAAGATCCATTTGAGCTCGATCATAACGTTGCCAGAACAGTGACACACAATGGTATTGTGAGCATCAGAGGCGAGTTCCGTCGTTCATGGCGAATCATCAAGAGTATTGGCAAGCCTTATGAAGGGCAGGAAGGTGGATTGCTCGACCCGCTATCAAAAAAGGATAGCGCTCTACATGAGCTGTTGGACATTCTGCATGGTCCTACTCCAAAAACCGAGGTCGTAAAGGATGCGTAAGAAGCTTGACATTTTGAATGAGTCATGCATGATGAGGAATGTACGGTAGCCGGGTGGTTGGGTGGTTGCATCAAACGGAGTCTGCCATTGACTGGCTTTGGAGAGGCGCTTAAATCATGGTAAAAGTCACAACTAGGCAAACAGAAATAGAGTCTGCGATCAAGCAAGTTCCGTCACACATTTTTCATTCATAATAGTGGTACAAGCCCAATCAATCAGGTTCTTTCTCTTATTCTTACATTAGGTGCCTCATCCAAAACTCCTATTATTGCATTCGCTGCAGTGGTATCATGACAAAATCAAACAGAACCAACTATCATTCAGAGACATTCGTGTTCCCTTCCCTCCTCCTTAACTCAGCCAACTCGCTTTCAAGCTTCTCCATAAGTGCCTCGAGCATCCATTCTGTGACTGGTTCTGGGACATTCAAAGGATTCATACCATGTAGCCAATCGGGAATCTGAGCACCATCTTGCCATTCTTCCATTCCTGTCTTTCTTTCCTTACTTCGTTCTCCTTTCTGTCCATACATCGGTCGTTCGTTCTTCTCTTTCACACTCGTGGCTTCCGGCTCGTCGTCTGAAAGAGGCTCCAAAATATCCATGAGATAGAACATGTATTCCCAATCTTCGAAACTGTAATCTGGTTGCGAGTTCGAGGTTTGGTGCTGGAGGTGGTCTCGAGTTATTGATTTTATGGCACGCATCCGGAGGTGGTTTTTATCGTGATTGTTATGGGTGACACGGCCGAGAGCGTCTTTAGATAGTGGGGATTTGAAGATGTCTAGATATTTGCATCAATAACATTTCAACATAGAGGGGAGTGATACGTACGACTTGTCATCTTCTTCATATGTCCTCCCGCTGTTCTTTCTCTCTTCAATACTCGTCTCTTGAACCACTCTTGCATGTTAAGCAAGTATGGAACTCCAATAGCTTCAGTTCCAGTGGAGATGAGCATCGTAAGTGTCGGAACAACAATGAGACTCCAAAGTACGAAAACGGCTTTCCCTGGCATGCTATGTAAGGTATCGTCTCCATATCCAATCGTCATCAGTGATATAAAAGTAAAGTATATCGAAGTGAAGTAGCTCCAATCTTGATCTCGTTCGCAGAAATAGAAGAGAGCAGCACCGAAAAACCAGAGGAATACTGCAAACCCTAACCATAGGTACATGGAGAAGAAGATGCGTCTGCGTTTGGCTTGCATGAGTATTGAGCGCATTGTAAGAAAATCTTGTTCTCGCGCTGCTCTTTCTGCTAGAAGTTGTTGCTTTTTATGATCGAGCACTGTTCCAGTATGCAGAGAGGTACTCCCAGCAACACCGTTGTTCGTTTCGCTAGAGCTGCTGTCCTGAAATCGAGATCCAAACAGGGAATGTTTATTGGGTTTGCGTCCTTCTCGCTCGCGGATCCTTTTCAGACGCGCTTGGTCCCTGATATGAATTTCCCACATAGATTTCCCAGGCTCAAACACCACCTGAGTTATGCAGTATACGACCAAGAAGAGTATGAAAATGCCGCAGAGAGCAAAGGGGATGAGTAGAGATTTTCCAAGATGAGTGGTGGGCTTGAAATCTCCGAATCCGACTGTCAAAATGGTAACATCTGCCCAGAATACTGCATCCAAGTACCTCCATCCTTCAATCTTGGCGAACGCTCTAGCTCCGAGTAAAAGATACACGAGGAAGAGAATGGTTAGTATCTTTAGACTTCGATGCTGGCCAGCGAATTGCTTCGAGAGCTCTCGTCTTCCTTTACGAGTCTTGAGAGTCTCCCAAAGCATGTATGCTGTGTAGACTATAAACACTGAAGTGATGAAGTACAGAGCGGCGGCCATGATCGCGTAGTAGTATGCTTCCGTAAAAGCATGATTGGGAGGTGAAGGAAGCTGCAAGGTCATTGAAGCAACAATGACCAAGACAACGAGGATGATCGAAGCCAGGCTACCTCCGACGATGGTAACGAGGACAAGATAGAAGCTGTGCCTTGCAGCATGTGAGCCTTTCTTTCCGCCCACGAACATGATGGCGAGGTTGGCTATGACTCCAAAAGCAAGGGAAATGGCGTTGATGCCCGTAAGCCTGAAATCCCGTTAGTTTGTCTTCTCTTGATATTCGTATGGATCTCACCATGCTGGATCATGGACATCCTTCTGGTCTGTCGCATATGGATTCTCGCACCTCCATGCCTGTACCAAAGCACACACATTCAATGCTGTTGCGATAGGACCGAAAGTTCCGGCAAAGAGGGGAAAACTTTTAGAACTGTAAGCGAACGAATATAGAGAGGAAGGATCAAACATCAAGGCTTGAGACTAAGGCTTGAGGGGAGAAGATGCTCACGCTGTGATAGCAAACCATTCTTTACTGCAACAAAACTTAGCACAGCTACGAACAGAAGATGTATAGTACAAACCCTAGACCTTCGGCTTTGATTATTGCCTCTTCCGCTTTTACAGCCTTCGACACGTGACTCGAATCTTCCGTTTCAGCCATTATCGGTGCGATGTGTCATTGAATAAGAGGTCCAAGAAGAATTATGGGGATTGCCTTATAGGTTAGCAATAAATAAAACGGATGATGACGAAAAAGTCAGACCACCAAATTGTTATGTTTTGGCATATGATTACTGTAGTCGAAAGGTTTTGAAACCCTGTATTGTTGTGTAACCGGACGCCACTGTGGCTGGAAGCGTACGATTGACTCGTGACAAAAAGATGAAATATGGATTTAGAATTGAAGTTGAAGAAATTATAATCAGTACTCGTGTCAATCATGTCTACTCGAAAAGTTAGTTGCTATTTGATACCTGTGGCTGGCATTTGGAATGTCCAAGCGAGTTCCGCTTGCGGACAGACAATTGACTACTAACGACTTTTGCACGCCTTCTGCAGCAGCACGATGCTATGATTTATGCTGGCTTGAAATTGCTTTAACAAGTGCTTAAGAAACGTAGAACGATTTATGCCAAGAGTAGAGACAACAAGAGACCATAAGCGAGCAGTATCATTTCCCCCGGAATCCACCTTGCAGCTGTATTTTGCATGTCAAACCCAAACTCCGTTATAGTTGCATACTTCTGAAAATATATTTTGACCCTCCAACACACACCTCATCAATCCCCACCAACCTCGATGGGCTGCAACGCCGGTGGTGACGCAGGAGGAGAAACTGGCGGCGTTGCTTTGCGGATAGGTGGTGATGGCCTCCTACTTCCAGGACGACTGTCAGCACGCTCGAGGAACGAATGATAAGCTGCCGATGGACTTAATGGCGGCTTTGAAAAGTCCTCTGCCTTCCTTGGCGAACCACCAGAACTCAGTCTTCGTCGTTCAGAATCTCTGCGAGTCATCCATCGACCTTGAAGTGCAGTGCGTGAGTTTGTCTGACCAAACTCTATGCTGGCAGCGACCACCGTGTTCTGGTCTGACCAGAGAGCGCAACCAGGACAGATCACTTCCTTTCCGATCGACACTTGGGGAAACAGGGACATTATAGGTTCAACCTGGTCAGGAATATGAGACATCTGCTCATTCGTCAATCCCACTGCAGTATCGTATTCTTCATTCTGGTCCCATCCATCTTGATCATCGTTGTGCCGACCATATTCAGGATCATTGGTCACCCAAGCCTTCGCCTCACTTCGCTGGACCAACTTCCAAAGCTTGACGGCTTCTTCAAATAACTTTGCCAATGCGGCTTGGAACTCATCTTTTGTACCCAAAGCTATGAGGAGAGGATCAAGAACCTTGAGAACATCGTCTGTTGCGAACTTGATGAGACTTGCAGTAAAACTCTGCTCGTCAAGCTCGTAAGCGGCAAGCAATTGCAAGCGAAAGACAGCTTCCTTGAAAGGGTTCTTTTTGTGAAGGCGTCTTGTTATGTCATCGATGAGTTCGCGAGCTGGTGTTGAGTGAGGTAGATAATACTGTCGAAACATATCGGCACATAGCTTGTCTGCTATGATTCTCTCTGCAGTCGCCATCCTAAGGCACCGCGCAGCCATGGAATTCGACATGGGTATCCTTCGTGGAGCAAGCTTGATGAAGGGTTCAAGTTGCTTCCATGGGTCGTTCTAAGGTGGTCAGCAACAACTAATGTCCTAAGAAATGTCGGAAATTCTTACTGCCAAGAACTCTGAAGGTAGCTCGGTGCAAAAGAATCTCTTTGCCATCCTATGACAACCGTCCGATAGGTTTCGAAAGTTGTTCGCGCTAGGGCAAATTAGACCTGCATCTCTCATAGTGATCAGTGACTTACAGGTCTTCCATATGTGGGTACTCCAGCCCTATTTCGATTCTGTGTCTCTCCATCTGAGCTTGACTGACTTGAAGCTCCCCTAACGTTCCCTTCAACTCTCTGTTCCTACTGCTCAACTCTTTTTTCAACAAGTTCAAGTCTTTTTCCATCTCGGCAAGGGCATTCTGACGGGCAAACAATTTGTCCTGCAGCATAATCATTGAGGCTTCAGCATTCTCGGCCTTTGTGTTCGCTTGCTTCAACTCCTCCTTCAGCTCAGCGACTTGACTTTCCAGGTTCGACTCTTTGCTTGTCGCCACATCCCATTCCTTATACCTCTTTTGGAACTCCTCAAATAAGCTTTCAGTCTTGGCATCCGCCTTTGCTACTCTCTCATCTGCAGCTGCTTGCAAAGCAGCAACCTCTTCGACCTTGGCGTCAAACTCCTGGTTCTTAGCTTCTAGCTTCTCTTCCAACTCTTTCTTATCGTCGAGAAGTTGATCGTAGTCGCTGACTTCTTTGTCCTGGAAGATTTTCTTTCCCAGGTTGATGAAATCCTTCATCTGCGTACCCAGCTTTACTTTTTCTCCCGCCATCTCGGCTGTATTTGATTTTCGTACGATGTCTCGAAAGCAGTCCAAGCGCACCCAAGTAGGCGTTGTGCTATAATTCAAGAAGCAAAGGTAACAAGACGTACGGAACTCGAGACAAAAACAAAGCTGACAGGAATTTGCTGAATTGCATGTTATGTTTTGGATATTTTGAACTGCGGACTCTCGTGCCCATGTGCGGAAGTTTTGACATATAAGAGTCTTCTGAGTCGCAGGAATGGAATGAATGACCTTGCATCGCATGTGCCAGCTGTCGCTGATGCTGTAGCTGCAAAGTCCTTTCCAATGACAGACTCTAAGATGCCGCTGGAGTCCATCAATTTTCGGCTTCTGTCAATCAGTCGTCTTGATCAACAATGGAGGGTTGCATTCACACATATGCATCCGGATATAAACTGTGGATAGAAGCTATGAGGCGGTTGCTGCAGCTGTCCCCAATCACGTAAATTTCCTCACCCTCCTGAGATGCGCTGTAAAGTCGTTATCTTCCTTGATTGCCAGCCTCATGTTGGCATCTAGATTGTTGTTGGAAATATTCATTGGACGAGGCTCACCGTTGATCACTCGCCACGTTCTCCCACCACACAAAAATTACCGAGTGGATCGAATCGGAGCCCTGCCCGGTGCACCTTCCCATGTGGTGAGTCGTCTTACGTTGCAGTGTTGCCTTTGATGAGTTGAGTCTTGGTTTTGGACCAAAATATACTCTCCTGCCTCGAATCGCGGCAATTGTTCTGAAACATTTCTGCTGGTTTGGCAAGTTTTTCCTAACTCTCAACTACTTCTCCAATAGAAAAGTCTTCCCAGGTACCATGATCACTCCTTGGACCACGCAACAACTCGCACATTGAGACCTTCCCAATGATCAGCTCTCACCCATCCTGGTTTCATTCCCCAGGTCATTTGCTTTGGTCGACTCCTACTCTTTATCCCATTATCGAACATACCACCACTCAAGTACTGTCCCACCTCACTAATATCCAGCAGCCAATCATCAACCCGCATCTGCCTTGGTCTACCATCCAAGAACCATTCTTCCAAATCTCGAAGGACAATCTGGCCATCGTCAACCCAACTTTGATCTTGACCTCCTAACATGAAACTCAATGTTTTCAAATTGACGAATTGCGACACAAGAACATTTTTCCAAGAATTGTGCAACGTGAGCGAGGTACGATGAAGGCAGAGAGCAAGATGTTGAATCTTATCAAGACCGCGGAAGTGCGAAGTAGGCAACTGTGGGAAGTCTCCATGTTTGTCAATTGAGCGCAAGAAGATCGTATCTCTCTCAGGGACGAATTCGAGTCTTCCTGCTGACCCAGAAGAGAAAACTTCCTGAGGTGCTTGATTCAACCTGTCGAAATATCAGCATTGGTTTCTTCTTCGGGTGTCGCGAAAAGCTCACCATCGTTCTCTATACCTCGGAACAAGACTTTCATGTTTCTCTTGCAAAACGAATCTCTCTGCTTTCTCGGCACGTGCTCAGAAGTGGTGAACGTTTCGTACTCGTACAACCTCCAATAAATGTTGGTATCCCGTAGCCGATAGAATATTGAGCTTCGATCACTCTTGGTCGTCGAACCTCGGATTCCCAGATCTGGATTCGTATTTCTGTTGGGAGTCCGGAGAATAGTAGGAATCCTGCCCCCACCTTTTTCTCCTCCCAAACCATTCGATTGATCCCTTTCTGTACCATGACTGGAAATTCAACCTTCACATTCAAAGATGGAGCAAGAATTTCAGATAGAACAGAAGCGTCAGGACGCTGATTTCGTTGATTATGCTGTACACTCCAAAAGTACAAGTGGACGTGTGGCGGAGGTGTGACCTTAATTATTGGGATGAGGAGAGAACGCTCATATCGAAGAATAGACTCTTCTGCAGGCCATCTTTCGTTCCACACTTCGACTTTGCGAGTTTTCTCGAGATGGGCAACACGTGTAGTGAAGGGGTTTGGTCTTTGTGCGTTTTCTGTTTGTTCAGTGGAGAGCGACATATTGGATCTTGAAGCGCGATTGAATGTAAGTGATGGCGGAGATCGAGATGGAATCAATTCAGTTTGTTGATTGCTCCTGATGGTCTCACATTGGTGGCTGTGCAAGCCGAAGTGACTGTTTGCCGAGCCGGAAGAGAGGCGCAGATATTGAACCCTGTCACAAATTAGTACAAATCGAGATTGGACTTAAGATGAGAAGACTTTTGGAACTTGTCAATCAGGGCTTTTCCAAGTGACCCTAATACTGGACATCCTCCAATAGCTTCAACCTGTCTCACATCCTATTTTTTGGCAACTTAAGCGGAAGCGAACGCCCCTTTTGCTTCCCTTTGGCGATGAGGTGCGGTCATTACAAAGTACCAAACACTAGTTCTTGACTTCAAAGAAATGAACGTCTGAATTCAGAGCGAGGTTTTCAATTTAGATCATGGAATTAGCTGGTTCCGGCCATGTTTGCCATTTTGCATCTCGGACGGGAACCTGCATTTCGGGTTCCTGACAACATCTGAACATGGACATTGGATTAGTACTGCGGGATCGCGGAATCCCACTTGTTTGCTCTACAAGTTTGGCAAAGCTATTCCAATCGTCAATCCTCACTCCAATCTAACCGAATTGAATTCAAATATGCTGTCAGAAAACAGTAGTCGTAACATAAGTACTTCAAAAAGTACCCTTTACTGAGCACCCACAATTGCCAATCTGAATATGTCCCTTGCACTTTCTGGAAATAATTCTGCCTCCATGATGGCAACTACCACCACAGTCAATGTCAAGCCTGCTTCAACAATCGTCACTGCTCATGTTTACATGACGCCAAATTCAAGCATTGCCGAGACCACCAGCGCTGAGATTTCTACCACCAGCGAATTAATCTCATTTATCTCTGGGGTTCTTTCCAGTGAGTACAGACCGAACACTCCAAACGTCTATGAAATTGGACATCCTGACAATGTGTTTAGCTGAGACAAGTTCTCCGAGTTTTGTTCTCATAGTGCCAGTGACTACTGGCTCCACAACGGAGACTTCACCAACGACAACGTCTGCCTCGAATCAACATAAGAATGCTTCTCCAAAGCTGTCTCTGTCTTTTGCCACAGGACTCGTGGCTGGACTAGCACTGTTGGCAATGATACTATGAAGGGGAATATTGAGGGGAGTACGATGAGATGCATTGCGAAGGAGGAAAGATGTAAATTTTCGCTCGAAAGGGACGATACATCAGTAGGGTAGACATGGATTTGATATTTGCAGTATACTTCTTTGGCTTCTCCAGCTAGGAAATGTCAAAAAGTAAACATGTATGCATTCTCAGGGAGACTCAGCCTCGCTCGAAGCCAACGTGAATTCTCAACATCAAGATAATCTTGGGTTCGTAATGCAGAGTGATCCATTGGAGAAGATTGTGTTGACGAGGGCTCTCGCACGGACCCCACTTGAGCGCGGAGCACAACGATATCGAAACACGACGATATCTCAGACTTCGCCCGCCATTGTGTATCCCACTTCTGATAAAATGCCGGCCGGACAATGGCAGATCGAAGCCCACTTCTGGAGATATGGAGGCTTCATTGGGAGTTGCGTAGTGAGTAATTTTGCCTCTTATCGACTCATTCACCCTTGGACGCCAAAATAGTTACATTATGACTCCCATCCTCCCTCTAACCTCTGCCTCTTCCCAGAACCTTCAACTGATTGTCCGCCAGCTTCCTAAATCATGGCACTCCTCGATGTGCTCCTTGAATATCCATTGACAACCCTCTTCGTCCTCTCGACCGGGCTCCTCTTCTCTCGATGCATATACCACTTGGCCTTCCACCCAATCGCACATATCCCTGGGCCCTTCCTTGCCAAAATTACATCCCTATGGCTCTATTACCACGCATACATCGGAGATGAAGCGACTATCATCCACAAAGCCCACACTGAATACGGACCATACGTTCGAGTCTCTCCGAACGAAGTTGACATCAGCGATGCAGATGCGATGGCGCCCATCTACGTATCGAAAGGTGGATTTTTGAAAGCGCCATGCTACGCCAATTTCGATATTGATGGACACAAGACTATATTCTCAGCAACAGATGTTGAACATAGAGCTCGAAGGGCGAAAGCTGTTGTGCCTATGTTCTCGACGAAGAGCATCAGAGAGAATGAAGCTGCGCTATATGGATGTGCCGATCGAATGGTCGACCGAATGGAAGAGGAGGCAAGAACGGGCCGCCCTGTCAACATTCTAAACATTGCCAGAAGTTTAGCTGTAGATGCTGTTTCGACCCATCTATTCCAAGAGAACTACAATGGCACATCCGAAAAAGGCCCTCGTCTATCTGTCTCTGCATTTGTAGATGCCTTCGTAGCAGTTGGGAGATTCTTCTACTTGCCAACAAAGGTCTTCATCTGGTTGGAATGGACAATTGAGAAATGCATGCCTGATGAACACACAGCTACGTCAATGGAGGTTGTTGATAAATTTGTTGATAATCTGGTTGACCAAACTCCTGCGGGATCTTCGTCTTATCCCGGCCGTCTTATACCGTTGGTCGAAAGATTAGAGGTCAAAGCACAATGCAAAGATCTTATATTTGCTGGTACAGATTCGACTGGAATGAATTTCGCTACCCTTTGTCGACAGATGGCTTTGAATCCAGACAAGTATGCCTTCTTTTCGTAGCTGTTTGCTATTACTGATTTGAATTGGTAGGTATGAGGTTCTTCGGAAGGAGATTCTAGATAACGCCAATGCCGGAGAGAAGAAACAAGATGTCCAAGCCCTTCCCTATCTTTCTGCAGTCGTCAGAGAGTCTCTACGAATCAGCATGGCAAATCCGACTCGCCTTCCCCACGTTGTCCCAGATAGCGGATGGACATTCAAAGGCACCAACTTTCCGGCTGGAACAATTGTCGGATGCTCGGCGCACGAATTGCACTTTAATGAAGAAGTGTTTCCCGATCCTTTCAGTTTCTATCCTGAGAGATGGCTGCAAGAGAATCCTGAAGCAACAAAGGCTTTCTTCGCCTTCGGAGCTGGTTCTAGAGCTTGCATCGCCAGAAACTTGGCCACTTTTGAACTTTACATGGGTGCAGAGAGACTTGTAGAAAGAGATGTCCTACGAGGTGCAAGAGCTTGTCAAGAGAAGGTTGAAATATACGAATGGTTCAATTCAAGTGTCAAAGGCGAGAAGATCGAGCTTGTTTGGGAAAAGCCTAGAGTGTAGGCTTGAAGTGGCTCTTTGGGAGTCTCAGAGCTGACGATAGGAGATTCGTTACTATCTGAGTCATACAGTAAAGTGCAATGAATCGTGATGCAAGTTCTTTTGATTCTGTGTACAAAAATCTTGACATGAGAGCACAATTCTTACATGTTCCTAAACATCTCAATCAGTGAGAAATTTTCGAATATCGATCTAGTCCATCTTGTTCAATCCACTGCCTCATACTCTATGCAACCAGTCAATTTTCTCTCAAATGCTCTTCGAGCACCGTCATTTCAACGTTCAAAGTGACTTCATGATCTAGAGTTTGTCAGTCTTTGGAAAGGAAAAAATGACTGGGATCAGCCACAATCTTCTAAAGTCTCACCTTTCGTCCTTTGGAAATTCCGCTTGGCCGAGTAGCAGAGGTTGTCTTTGGACGCTTTGCGACAGGCATCTCGGTCTCGTCTTCAGTATCATCGTCTTCTTCGGAAGATGATTCGTCTGCTGAGGTATCATCTGTACCTGAGAGAGAGTCCTCCTCGCTGGAGTTCCTAGAAAGGGCCATTTGAGCTTTCTCCTTCTCGTGTCGAAGAGAGGCAACTTTCTTTCCTTTGTTTGCGATCTTGCTTGATGATGCTTCTGGCTCATTGGAGATGTCTCTGCTATGGGGTGTGAAATTTGCCATCTCAGCCGTGAGTTGCCCTGTGACGCGGAGCTTTTCCGTCCCATTGACAAACCCCTCCATCATAGCCAAGGCCAGTGCTTCGGCTCTCTCCAACCATTCGCACTTTACATTTGCCTCGAGATCACTCATAATGTCTGTCATGATGTCGTACTCAGCCGCCTTGGTCGCGTGAGATCGTACCTTGAACCTGCTTGCTAGAAGCCTCGATCTATCATCAACAGCCTCTTTGTACTTCTTCCAGTCCGTGATATGCTCCGCGGCAATGATGATCCTGGTTTCGCGACGGAGCATCAAGAACTTCCTTCGAAGTTGTTCGTCTGTGAGAGGCCGTGACTTCGTATTCTTCCAATCGTCCAACACTTTGGCTGAGATTCGCAGTATCGAAGAATCTGCTTGGGCGCGTGTTGTAGGATCAAGACCACTCAAAATGGCTCGTGCAATCTTCGTTTTCGACATTGCAAGAACTTCATCTTTGTGATCCGCAAACCACGTCGTCTTTGCTTCCCAGATCCCAGATTCGAATGCGATCTGATCTTGAAAATGATTCTGGTCCACATACGACAGAGCTACTTGTATGAGAGAAATATTACGAGCCCTAGACTTCTCATATCCTGCTCCATAAACTTTTGGATCTGACAGCCTCTCTCCGGAAATTCTCTGGCTCACAATGCTCTGTGATAACTCGTCCACTTTTCTCACAGCAGCTGCCTTGGTGTTCTCATCAAGGCCATCAATGATATCCTGTGAAGCTTTGGACTTGGCTGTTTGTATGCGCTCCTTAGTGTAATGACTTGTTGTCGAAGGCTTAGTCTTTAGGTAGGCGTCCCAAGTCTTGTTGAACTTCGGCGTATCCACGATATACGCTGCTGCCACTTCAATTCTAGCCACTTGTCTAGCTTTGAAATAGGATCGTGATTGGGTTTTTCGGTTGGAATTCGTAACTCCACATGCTAGTTGATGCTCGGCGAACAGACTCGACATGCTTCTGTGCAAGATGGACAGAGCTGTGAGCAGCCTTCCAGAATCGATTTGTACTTCCGGCTTCTCAGTAGCCCAGAATTTCGGTAACGAGGGTAGGCCAAGTTGATTATCGTCCGCTGTAGCCTCTGCAGTAGCTGTGGCCTTGATCGCTCTGATGATGTCCCTCCAAGAAGAAGAACATACTTCGAGTTCTGTGGCCAAGCAGTCTTTGAGGCTGGAAAGGAGACTGTTCGTGGTCAAACGTTTCTGAGGGAGCATCGGGTTGTCGTTTGCAGCATCATGCTTTGGGTTTCGAGAATTTGTTGACTGCCGTTTCTTAGGTGCTTTGTTAGTGTCTGTATCCGTATCGGAGTCGTTGAGATGGGTGTCTTCCGTCGCCTCCGATTCCTCATAGGACTTGTCTGTATCCTCTTCTCTGCCGATCGATAGATCATCGTCTGCACTCGATTCATCCGACACTTCAGAATCCTCGGACTCTTCACTACTGCCACCATCAATACCTGCTCTTTCATCCTCATCACTTTCTTCTGACCTCTCGCTTCCACTTCCCTGAATATCGTCTCTTCCGCCCTTATCGATATCTTCGAGAGCTAATAGCATTCTCGCGCTTGATCGCTTTATCGGGGATGAGTTGATGTCCATGTCATCTTCGGTTCTGTGTCGAAGCATCGTGTCGAATTTCGCATTCGATTTCAACATTGTCTATGTGAGAGAGATCGAAATATGATTGGTGACATGGTGCTTATGTAGAAATCGTATGATTCGAACGGCGGCTCAGATGCAAATCGCAAAGCCATAGCCTAAAGAAGATCCGCAAATTCTAGCTAATGCGCGCGCCACATTAGACAATAGGATATCACTCGGTGTTATGTCTAGAAAATTCATTTCGTATACCTCCTTTTAGTATTTCATCTCGAATTAGTCTCTTCGCCATCTCTTTCTCAAGGGAATCGTCTGGTATTCGGAAGATACTTCTAGCGATTGAGAGGACATGCGATAGCAACAAGAGATCTCGCATTAGAGTGGAGGAAAGATGATGAAAGCTTTATTCAAGACTTCGAGAGATACCCAGATCATAGCCAACAAGTCTTTTGCCAAGCATATTTAACGATGGGCCATCGATATCCGTCTTTGACCCTTCGTTAACCATGCTGTTCTTGACGCACTTCGTCTGGATTATGGAACAACTTGTCAAAATTCATGTGTATGCGCATTCTCGAAGCTTCAATGTACAGGGAATAAGAAGACAACTCTTAGCGGGTGCAACAAGTTTCTCTGAAAAGGACACTGAGCTATTCAAAAGCCCACAAAGACGTAAATTGACCGATTTCTCGAGCAAAGCTTGAAAACTTCATATGCCATTCTATCCTTTGGATCTTCCTTCCCATCGACTATCACTCAGAACCTCAAGTATGGGGCAGTTGCAGTCAACTAGTCACGGCGCGGGGAATGGCCCCGGCTCCTTGAAACCACAACACGACCAGATGGGTTAAAAAAGAATCAACATATTTGAGGCATGGTTGAGTGCCACAAGAGTAATTTGATGTGTTCGAAGTGTGGAAGAAAGCTTGAGGAAGCATGTCTTTCGGAAATCCTATGGCCAAAATTCCAGCCTAAGGCATGAACAAAGCCGCCAGCAGGATATCTTACAGTAGCTGGATTCGGGCCCGAAGGAAAATCGGAAATTGAAATTATTCTATCATCATGGTATCATCTGCTCCAAATGAAGGCGCTTCAGGCTCAAGCGGAACTCCTCTACCACGACCTTCCAGTAATTCTCTCCGCACTTCTGGTCCAATCTTTGAATGTCCCTTTGTCAATAGGAGATCCAACAATGCCTCTCGCTGATCTTCTGTGATATCGTTTCTGTATCTTTGTGCAAAAGCGAGCAAGCATTGGTGCCATATTACTGGCAATCGAACTTCTCTTGCTGCAGCACCCGTCAATCCAGCCATTGAGTCTCCAAGGTCTTCAGGTGTGACGCTTGCAGGGTCTGCAGCTCGAAATCGCAAGAAATGGAACACCAAGGAGTCGATGACTTGGTATGGCAGCGCGTATTTCTTTTCGAGAAGTGCTTTGATGAAAGTATTCGTAGCTCCACCACCCTCAGTGCCTGCCGAAGATTCCTGGGCAGCAATGTCGCAGAGACCTTTAATCGCAGCAGCAGAATGCAACACAGGCACAGATACTCGTACAAGAACCGCAGAAATGATTTGTGCTTCGCGCAGTGTGCATGTACCACTTTGTACCAAAGGGAATAAAAGGCCCTTGAACCATGCAGCAGGTTTGTACAGTCCTTTCTTCAAAGCATTGAACAGATGCACATTCAGCTTCTTCGTCTCGTGTATATCCTCGCGCACTCGCTCTAGAATTACCATCTCTAAGAATCGTTGTGCTGTGGCTTGCGTTCCTGAGACGAAGATTTTAGTAGCTTCGTAGCATGCATTCGCAGTCCATTTGTCGGGTCTGGTGATTTCGAGAATATCCTCCCAGCGGGGCACTGTTGGTAAGATCTTGAATGGTTTAGGCAGTTTTCCCGACTTATACCGCGACAAAAGCATACCAACTCTGGGTACAGTTAGCAATTGATCGTTGAAAGAGAGGGGGGGCATACTTTGTGTAAACCTCCACAACTTTCGGAGGAAGTTCGAAATCCTCATCTATCGGCCCAGGAGCGTTTCGAGGTACTCCACCATTAGCTGCTTGGGCAGCTTCGTGTGCAGCAATTTTCTCCAATATCAAATCTGCTAGATTTGTTCCTGGTTCTTCATCTGCTGCTTCGGGTTCTCCGCCCCAACCTGTTCGTAATAGAGAATCTTCTTGTGTTGGGAAGAATTTATTCCAAGTTGCTAAGTCATCCGGTGCCAGCTCAACCTCTTCTACTTCTCCTTCCTCGTCCCATTCCTCATACTCCTCTTGCGGTGTGTCTTGGTCTGCATTGTCGAATCTGGACTCGAACTCGAAAGCTGGGTTTGGTGCCGCAGACATTTTCTGTTCATCGTCTTCATCTGCCAACTCTTGTCCCATTCGCAGGATCCTCCTCGAAGCCTTCGAATCCACAAACTGCTCTTCATCCTCGGGTCTTGACTTCCTTTTCCCTGTTTTTAATTTCAAGGTGCCTCCAGTTGCGGTGAGATCATCCTCGAGTGGATTATGTCGTCGCCCTTGACGCGCAGAGACTGGTGTTGTTGCCTTTGGCATTGTGAAAAGTTTGTGGCGGTGATGTGGATTTGAAGTGTGCGAAAGTAAATTTTGAGAATTTAAAAAATGTTCGCGATAAGGCTGAGAACTGAAAGGCGCTAAAGTAAGGTTAACCTTACTATCGCCGTGACGACTCCACCAGGCAACAGTTTAAAGCTGCGCCATAGGACTCAGCCTTGTTCAGCCGAAGATGAAGGCCGAAATTCTAGTTTATACTTCCACTGGTATATCGTACCCATTGGAATTGTACATTTATCGAAGCTTCGCTGTGTCGGGACAATGGCAGACCAGCAACAAAATATCTCCCGGAAAAGCGTCGCGGAACCAAGCATGGCTGTTCATCGCCCTTCAGAAGCAGGACCCTCATCATCCTCACATCCATCAGAAAATCACCATGAAGACCGCACAAATACACCTCCTCCATATTCTGGACCCACGACTCCATCAATGACCGCACCTTCAGCTCCTCAACCTCAACCAAATTATCCCGGTCTACCAAGACTCGATTATTCACTATACTCGCCAAAAGGATTTACGATTTCCTCGGATGCTACGACTCTCACTTCGAAGGAGCAGCGATTGTCTGTGAATCCGGTCGCTCTCGTCTCATTGATAAAATCACTTGCTACTGTTCCTCCGAAGCCACAGATCAGGATCACGGGAAGGACATCAGATAGCGGAAGTATTGATTTTGATGTGAAGATTAATCTGATGAATCTGATCGTACCTGATGAAGACAAGAGGGGACGAATGAATTATGTGAAGATCATTGGTCCGGGCGACGTTGGATTCAGAGGGGAAGGTAAGGAGACGACTTTCCCTCATGTCAATGGATTAGAGGCTTGGGCACAGAAGTATTGCGAAGATCCTGCAAGTATCAAGCGGTAGGTTTCCATTCTCCTTATTACATACAATAATTACCCAACTAACTCCAATAGCTTCACATTAGAGAGGACAGTGATCAATTGGGATACTTCATACCTGGAAGGTCGTCTCCTCTCCCTAATCTCCAGCACCTCATATCGAGGCCACGTTACTATCACCTTTCCAATGACCCATAGCCGTGTCGTTGTTCATTCTCCAGATGAAGTCAACAATTTCTTCTCTTCAGTCAACATGTTCTTCTCTTCAATCACCAAAGGCCACACAGGCACGAAGAAGTACGAAGTCGTCAAATCTATCTGGCCGTATGCAGATGTAGCGAGAGGAGAGTATGGAAGGAGATGTGCAGTGCAGGAAGAAGAAGTCTGGTTCGCGGATTGGAGAGATGCGATTAGGCATGCTATTCTTAGTAAGAGGAGAGGTTGGGTGACGGCTGAGGATCGGTTGGAGTTCTTGATGGTGCCCAAACCTGGCAAGCTGGGCCCGCAGCCGGCTGGGTGGGGTGGCAATCGTTGATTGAGCTTGAGAGCGAAGCCCGATTTTATATGTGTACGTCGTGGTCTCTTTTCGGCGTCTGGGCATTGGGTTCTCGTCGAGACTAGCGGGTAATGTAATTCTTCAATGTCAAATCACCATTTTCACTTGCAACCTTTGCCAACAAAAGTTCATTCGAGTCCACCCATGTGAAGGTATTGTACTTTCGTCCATGGCGATATATATTCTAAGGTCGCTAACATAGTACATAGATTGTTCATCAAATAAGGGTGTATCCAACGCCATAGCTATGCCAAAGTTAAACAAACATTACAGTCTAGCCGAGATTTCAACCCTCTCTGGAACATTCTCGACGACTGGCCTCCTGGACACAATCTGCTTCCTCTGCTTAACCTTTTCAATGATATCCTCCCAGCCCATCCTCTCCACGATCTTTTTCCAACTCTCCATCGCCCTGACAGCATGCTCCATTGGGATCTCCTCCCTCTCATCCACCAAAGTCCTATTAAACAACTCCATACTAACCCACCCCTTATACCCCATCCCACCCTCCTCTTTACTCCCACAAATCGCGTTCAACACATCCATAACAGGCAAATAACCCCCTCTCTCTTCCTCACACAAAAACAGCCTACAATTCCGACTCCAACTCATCCTCGGCCTCTGTCCCTCAACCCAAAACTCATTCCTCTCATCCATCTTCCTCTCCAACCTCTCCGCATCCACAACCTGAACATAAAACACCTTCTCGACATCTATCGTCCTAGCCATCCTCTTGATACTCTCCCTAAAACTCTCCTTCGCATTAACAACCATCCCGTCCTCCCTCGTCGGATCAGCGAACTCCCTCCCAGCGATATTAAACGTATCCAAGCACAACCCGAAATTCGGCCTATCAACCGCCTCGACAACCGCCCACGCCTTGGCCCAGGTATCGTTATAAGTACCCCAACAAAGATTCTCGAACGCGAATCTGAAGGGAGGATTTTGTCTTGCTCCAAGATCGGCAATCTCCCTCAGGTCTCGAGCTACGATTTCTAGATCCCCGGTTATCCGTTCATCGCTCTCGGGTAGGAAGGTACAGGGGATTTGGATGATGTCCGTATTGAGTATGTGAGCGACTTGGAACCAGAGCTCGAGTTCTTGGCGCTTTTGCGCTTTGAGGATCGGGCAGAGGAGGCCTTCGCAGTTGTTGAAGGGACCTATGCCAATGATTTCTAATTTTAAAGAATTACAGAGAGACTTGATTGAGTGAGCGGCGAGGAGTTGGTTCGCGGAGGTGGCACCGCCAGGGTAGGAGGATGCGAGGTAGAGGAGGTCTTCGTAGAAGATTTCGATTCCTGGGAGGCCGGCTGAGGCGGCTGCTGTGAATTTGGGGGTGATTTGATGGACCCATGCTCGCTGATGGTGTCAGTTGAGGTTGTGATTGGGATGAGAGAGAAGACTTACGCCGAGGGACATGCTGCATATTGCTGGTTTGTAAGACATGATGATGTGAGGTGAGGTACAAAGCATCAAGAAAGACAATCGATTGAGGGTTATGATAAGAGTACCAAAAGGACAATAAGACTCGATGACTTGGACTGAATGATTGACATCAACAAGATACAACGATGTCAAGAATACCGACAAGAATGCCAATCCAAAGCAAAGGCAAAGATAACGGCTCTTTTCAAACCAAGAAACCAAAAGCATAAGTACCACCCACAACCCACCACCTTATCAAGATCTCTTTCTCCTCCCCAATGCCCCCCATATTCAATTCTCCACATTGGATAAAGCATTACGAGCCTCGAAGGCTATCCACGGCCTCACTCGGCCATCCATACGCCTATCAGCACTCGCTGTCAGATGCGAACCAAGATTGGTGATCCAGGGAAAATGGTTTGGAGACGGAGAAAGGAATACGAGGGGCGGGTAAGTGTTTTGCCCCGTAACGTCATGCGTTCGGAGATAAGAATCATGCGAGGCGCGCGGAAGAGGCGCTGCTGGTGTGTAAGGGCGTTTCGAATGCTGTGGGGATGTACTTGTTGAGGTGAAGTGGGTGTTTCTCCACGATGAGGCGTTGAGATGATGGTGTTGGTGACGTTTGTTTGAGAACGTCGTTGGTTTCTACAGATTTAGCAGGCAGATTGATCTTACAGAGAACACAATGAAGCCATTCACTGTCCCGAGTAAGAAAAATGAGAATAATCAATTCTTTTCCTTGTCTTCTTCCTCTAATGTCTAAAATGTCTAAATCTGGAACCGAAAATCGTCTCATCATATCCATAATACAAATCGCATCATCTCTACACTGCCTCGACGTGTGCACTCTTCTCCCCAAACTCATCCTTATCCAACCCAATTCCGCTCCCCTCGACATTCCTCCTGAAGCTCTCCTCATCAGACCTCAACTCCATCATCACAACCGCGTGCGCATTTCTGGGCGCCAACTCCTTCGAGAATAATCTGTCCATGCTCTCAAGAGGGATTCCCTTTGTCTCAGGTAAGAGGAAGAATACAAATACAATGGAAAGGATCATCAAGCTAGCGAAAAAGAGGTAGACGCCGTAGCCCATAGCGGTGAACATCTGAGCTGTGAATCGTGCGACGAGGAAATTGAAAAGCCAGTTTGAGGCTGCTGCGAATGCTTGACCGAGTGTACGGACATTCTGGGGAAACATCTCGGAGTTGTAAACCCAGGGTGTTCCGTTCCAAGAAGGCGTATAAAAGATCGTCCATAAGTAGAAGAAAGCCATGGCCGAGATACCTCCAGATGATAATTGACCTGATGCAGATGGATGATTTGCTGGGTCTGCGATCGCGATGTATGCTCCGACGTAGTAGAGACAGATTGCTCCTCCAAAAGCTCCATACATGAGGAGGTTTCGACGACCAAGGTTGTCGATAAGGAAGAAGAGCCAGATGATTGTTACAATAGCCTTGACAACACCAAAGACTCCGGTGGTAAGAAGACTGGTATTAGTTCCTGTAACGCCGATAGACTTGAAGACGGTTGGGGAGTAGTAATTTACTATAGACATATCAGTATACATGCTTGACAGAGATCTGGGAGTCGAGGAGTATATCCGAGAGCTTGAATCCCATCTTCTTTGATGAGCGGCTCCCGAGAGTGACCCCGAAGATCTTGGCTTTCAGGATGAATATGAATTGAGGAAAAGATTTTACGTACTGGCATTGATGCCGGATGTATTCTGCCAGAAAAAGAGAGAGCATCCGAGGAAGAATCGATAAGATACTTTGCTGTCGTGCCAAAGGGCCCTGTTTGAGATTAGCCATCTATTCTGGAGATTGGTTTCGGTGATAAAGCTCACTGGAATGGCTGCCAGAAACCAAGTCCAACTGTAGCATGCTGATGTTCCGAAGCAGCATCAATCGCAGATACTTCTTCAAGCATGTACATATCGTCCTGCGAGAGTTTGCGAATCCAGCAAAGATTCTGTAAGCCCTTGGCACGCTGACCTCGAGTAAAAAGCCATCTTGGAGATTCTTTGATGAAGAATAGTCCAATAAACATGAGGCCCGCTGGAATGAGTTGAATCTTTCATACGTTAGATGCAAGTCTGGACATGAGAGGAAGAACTTACTGCGAAAGGAATGATCCATTGTTCATGGGACTCTGGCATCGTTTCCGAGACTGCATAATTGATCCAAAACCCCACCACGCCTCCAATCTGCCAACCCATTTCATAAAGACCGACCAATCTTCCACGAATGGCAGGTGGTGCCAACTCTGAGATATAAATTGGAGTCAAATTCGAAGCACCACCAACTCCGATTCCTGCAAGTACTCGTCCCGCATAAAGAAGGCCAAGACCCCGCTTCCCATTCGTACCAAGCATGAGTCCAGCTCCAAGAATAAAAACGCCAGAGAAGATTTGAAGACCCTTCTTTCGTCCAAGGTAGTGACCAGCTGCATAGGCGAAGAAGGCTCCAAAGAAAGCACCCGCTTGATAAACAGACACGATATTCTCTGAAATCAAATCGGCTTCATCTGTTGTGTATTTCGCCCAGTCGAATTCGTTTTTAAATGATTGCAAGGCCAAAGTGCCACCAATGAATGCACTGTCATAGCCAATCATAACAGCGCAAAAGGCAGCTCTGTTTCTATCAGAAGTGGATCTGGCTTGCTTGGGGGTATGACTTACACTGCAGCGCTGATGTACACTCGGAAGTTGTAGACACATTTTGGCGTTGGCCGATCTGAGACATGTCAAGGTCCGACTTTAACCACAAATTTCAAGCCACATACCTTCTTTCAGAGCTAAGATACTCATTTTGAATGATAAGGAAGTCCTTTCCCACAGATGGTGATAATTAGAAAGAGGGCGACGGATGTGAAAACTCTTCAAAACGGCTTGACTTCGGCCTTAGTCTCACTCGGAAATCTAACAGGAAAGGGCAACCAAAGAACAAACAACAGATGAAGACAATCAACAGAATGAGATAACTCGTAACGGCGAACCTATCTTATAGTATCACCCAAGACATACAGTGGACCGTCGTCACCTCCTTGATGGTTGAGGAGCCCCGGATCCGGAGTTACGGGGTATTCACTGACATGGACCAGGGCTTTCCTCTGAACATCCATGACTCGACCCTTCGGACAAGCATTTCGCTCTTGGTGGACTGTGGAGACTTGGCAATGGTAGCGGGGATGAAGATTCTTCCCTCTTGGACTTTCTGGGCAATGATAGTTTCGGAGGTTGGGGCGTGTTAGATGCTATCCGACACCGTAATCTTAGGGCATGAATTGGGCCCGATCACTGGAACAAGAACACGAACGGAAATTCGTGGAAACGTGAGAGTCCAGCTTCCGCCTTCACCAGCATCAAGCTTGTAGCAGTCGCAAAGTCATTCGACTCTTCATCACTAGATGAGAGGACGATAGCGACGACTTGGAAAAAAAAAAGTTGCATGAGAGTCAAATTAAGATTGATTGAGGCTTGCGATGTTTGGGATGGGATGGGATGGGATGGGATGGGAAGAAAAGCCGAAGTGACGCCGTTTGCCGGGCCTCTGCCCTGGAATTTCCCCACATCTCCAGGCCAAACATCAATCACTCATCGGATAAAGAATTAAGATCCAACGTCCCCAGCTGATGTCTAGAAAGTATGCCAGACCCTATAGCAGCTGCAATATTGTTGGAAATACAGAAGATCTTCCAAGACGCTTCCTTATTAATTTTTCATGCTTACGACTCTCTCCACTCCTGGCATTCTCTTGGTTGTCTTGTGAAGTCACAATTGAAACTGCTTCCGAGGAAAGTGATATTCTTTCTTCCATTGTCTGAGGGGTGGAATAGCTTCCGTTTGAGTAATATCATCATAAGAAGCTTACTCTGCTTTGCTCTTCTTCCAAGAGAATTATCTTGTCCCGATTTATTCTCTGCCAATACACAATCGTCCGCCTCCCCCCAAAAAACGTGGAGAAGCGGACTTCTCTCCATATCTCCAGTTCCCAGCCTAGTCTTCGAGGGAAGAAAGACACATCCGTATGGGCAATCCTTACTCGGCTTCTAACAGCTCAAAATCATCCCACAGCTCAAAACACACCACAATGTCCCAATCCATCTCCCAACCCCAGACAACCCCCGACCTAACCCTCTCCTCCCTCGACTCTTCCCCTCCAATCGCCTCCACCGCGCACCTAAGTCACGTCTCCTACCTGTTCGGCTACCCAATCGCACACTCCCTCTCGCCTCTCCTCCACAACACCATATACAAGCATCTGAACCTCTCCTACGCCTACCACCTCTACGAAACCCGCTCTCTCGCGTCATGTCTCGCGCTAACCCACAGCCCGAAATTCTTCGGCGCCGCAGTCACCATGCCGCACAAAGTAGCCATCATCCCCTACCTCGACGTCTTGACGCCCGAAGGAGAAGCCATCGGTGCTATCAACACTATATTCCTGAGAAACTCGCCTGATGGGCGGAGATTACTTTGCGGGACGAACACAGATTGCATTGGGATCCGAGAAGCTATTCTGCAGAACGTGTCTAAAGAGGCAGCTAAAGAAATGGAAGGGAAGCCGGGGATGGTTATCGGTGGCGGTGGCACGAGTAGAGCGGCTGTGTATGCGCTGAAGCATTTTTTGGGGTGTGGTGAGATTTATTTGGTTAATAGGGATAAGCGAGAAGTTGACCAGGTCATTGCCGAGTGTGAGAGTAAGGGGTTTGGTGAGGGGTTAAGATTTGTGGGAAGTGTAGAGGAGGCAAAGAAGCTGCAGGCGCCGAGGCTAGTCATTAGTGCTATTCCGGACTTTGAGCCAAAGACAGAGGAGGAGATTATGACGAGGAGGGTTATCGAAACGATGTTGGGGAAAGAGGAGAAAGGCGAGATTTTGGAGATGTGCTATCATCCGAGTCCGGATTCGGCTATCGCAAGGATTTCCCAGAGGAGCGGGTGGCAGGTTATTGGAGGTGTAGAGGCTATGATTTGGCAGGGCTTGGAACAAGACAAGATTTGGTTGAGGAGGAGGATTAGCACATTGCCTGTTGAGAAGGTGAAAGAGGTTATTGCTGCTAAATTGTCAAAACCGAAGCTTTGACACAGGATGCATTTATGGTGTTTTGATCTCAGACTGGAAGCATTAGCATGGCGTTCTGGATTGTCCTGAGGTAGTCTATTCAGATATATATAACACTTGGCTTGTTTAAGCCCCTGGTCTCGTATAATCCAGTCCCTGTACCCTCTTCCATGTCTCTCTAATCACTCTCTCTTGCGCCTGTCGTCCAGTCTCATTCTCCGTATCCCCAGCTGGTCGAATGGCCAAATACAACCGGCTTCCCAACCTCACCTCCTGAATCGAATCACTCATCGGATTCGGCGGCGGATTAGCAGTGGTAATCAGTCCACCCGCTTCCTTCAGAATACAAAACCCAGCCGCTACGTCCCTGCATGAACATCAATACAAGCCCATCCCGATAGACCACGGAAAAACACTTACCACTCCCAGCATCCTCCTTCCCACCAGATATCAAAGGCGCCGGACGCTACGTACGCAAGATCCAGAGTCGCACTATATATCATGAGACAATCTGCTTTCAGCATGGACAAGGATATAACTCACCTCCCCAAACTCCTGACCCCATGAACCATGCCTCCTTTTCCTTCCCGTCCACCAGTCTCAGCAGCCATGTTGACAAATGAATTGACCTTCTTCCACATATTTCCTCCCTCAACATCTCTTCTATCTTTACCCCACTCACAGCTAAAGATACATCCTTTTGGGGCTTTCTCTGGAATCGGAGCTTTGGGGTTGTTGATGAGGGGCAACGCTCTTCGTTTCTTCCATGCATGAGCATCGTCTTGCCAGGCTCCTTGGCCTGATAATGCCGAATATGTGACGTCGAGGATCGGTTGGTAGATAACTCCGACGACGGGTTGGGAGTCGAGAATGAAGGCGATGGAGACGCAGAACATGGGGAAGAGGTGAGTGTAATTTACCGTTCCGTCTAAAGGATCCACACACCAAGTTGGTTTTGAGGTAATGAGGTATTCTTTAGAGGATCCTGCTGAGTAGGTTTCCTCACCGATGAAGCTGGATACTTGTCAGCATGTAATGATCAAAGAGGGAGAGGTGCAATTACTCGTGAGAAGGATATTTCTTTGTGATTTCCTCTTTTACAAAAGCTTCAACATCTACATCACCCACATGATTAGTCTCTTTTCATCATCCGGTCTTCCAGAACTTCGGCAGAACCACATTGATGAGACGAATACTCACCAAGGTCAGTCTGGGTCACGATATCGACTGCATTCATCTTTTCCTCCTGTTTCGTCTCCGTCCTCCCCGCTGAGTCCCCACACCGCATATCGACCCCATCCATTAATATCTTTCCCGCCCTCCTGCCTAAGTCCAAAGCGAAGCTATACAGCTCCTTCAATTCCTCCTCACTCATTGTGTGTGAGGTTGCCATTTTGATGAGTCTTGGCAATGGTGGGGTAGCGGGCTATTTTATGATGGGTACCTCAATCGAAGCTCGAAGACAGGTGGAAAATACGTCTTTAATTCAATTAAATGTTAGGGAGGACGGATGGAGCTCAGGTGAGCTGTATGAGAGGTAGAGTCAGTCTGAGATCGTCACCGTTTGTAGGCGGCGATAAGCGTGTGGGTCGCGCAGCGAAAAAGTGGTGGGGTGGCCGGATTATCGTACAGTAGCTCCAGCCCCGATGCGGCTGTACTCGTTTTCCCAGGCACGTGCACACCCTATATAAATATTCGTTCTCAGAACTAAGTTTTATTAAATTCCCTCCAAACTCCAAGCCTCCGCTGTCTCCAGAACCTAGTGTAACGCCAGATCGGTGAAGGAAAAGTTGAGGCGAACGTCAGAAGTGTAAGGCTGGCAATGTCCAAAGGACTTCTCGATGGGAGATGTGGGCTCCCTCTTTGTATAAAGGCCTTGCCGCATCTCAATGGTACCTGGATTCGATAATACCGAATATCATAGGACATGTTGCGAATACCATTGGAATGACGGTTCAGCATTGTCGTGAATGAGCTTAATGAACCATACTAGAGCGGAAACAGTTCTCGAACCTATTTGATGAGGTTTGGCCATAACTGCCATAAGTTCTTCCGGAGAAAATTTATCGATGTCGATATCGTAACGCTTGGAGAATACTGTTCGAGCTTTGTCGTGGAGATGACTCGCTTTACCGGTTGCTGCAACGTATACTGAATATACGATCATCTGATATAAACAGTGTTTGTCGGTAGTAAGGGGCACCGCAAGTGAGGTGAATGTCTAGACCCTCTGGGTAGCGAAAATAAGAGCGGCATGTCGCAGCGGCCTCCGTTACAGAAACGGTGGAATTGTCATAAGGTAGTTGAACATAGTCGGAGATATTATGGCCCATCCAGTCAGGGTGGAGACAAGCCTAGTAGAACGAACATCTGGCTGAGCCCTTCAAGCCCCTAAGATAGTCGAAGATTCGCATAGGACCACTCATAGCTAAATAGCCCAAGTAGTCCGTCCATTTCCTGCAAGTGGCTGGCGTAGTCTAGTTCAATTCGTTCCATAACCAATCTTAGTCAGGGCAGTTACTTATATATCTTTCCGCAGTCTTACAGTACAAGTACCTAAGGTTACTGTTCCGCGGCTCGGCTAAAAGATGTGAGTGTTTCTTTCGGTCCACATCATATCACATCACATCATCCCCACCATCACTCCAAAATATTCTCCCGACACCTCATCAATGGACATCGATGAGCGTATCGAACTGATGCACGAGGTGCAGGGGAAACTCTGGGAGGACCGCCTAAACGAGACGCAGCGAAGCGGCCGCCTCTGTGCATGGGTATCGAGCTTCCATCATGATCGACTTCCCTGTTGGCTCGGGGACAACGACTTTCGTTATGGCTCCTACAATGCTGGGTTCAAGCTCGTTTTCGGCGACGGCACTGCCTGGCTGCTGCGTTTCCCGCGAGTTGGCAGGGTCCACGATGCGTATGCTGACGAGAAGGTCGCCATGGAGGTTGCCGTGATTAATCTCATCCGCAATGAAACCACAGTGCCCGTTCCGAAGATCCATGCTTGGGGCGTGGCGGCACAGAACTCTCTCGGTCTGGGTCCGTTCATTATCATGGAGTTCATTCGGGACGCGTGAGTCTCAACGACTTGCTCAAGGACGTCAACGGTGGCACAAGACTCCTAAGGGAGAACCTCAACGACGACGAGATAGAGATTATCTACAGGCAGTTCGCTAACTTCCTGCTCCAGCTTTTGAAGCTCGACTTTGAGCAGATCGGCAGCCTGGACTCCCCAACTCCAGGACTCCGCTTCCCGATACGACCGTTGACTTGGAAGGCTCATGACATTCTTCAAACCGGAGGAGTCGACATTTTCGGTACGCCTCTCCCTCACCTTCTTCACACTTCTACTAACAGCAATATTTAGGTGATAGGAACAGAGGCTTTTCGTCGACGACCGAGTATTTCCAGTATCTTGCCGAGCAGGATTGGGAGCAACTTTTCTGGCAACCAAACTCAGTGTTCGGCCGATATGATGCCATGGCCAAGTATAGGTCATTTAAACCCTGAAGTCCTTGATACCAAAGTTCGTTCACAAAGAGTACGACCGTGGGAAGTTCAAGATCGTCTGTGACGATCTTGGCCTGGCGAACTTGATTGTTAGAAGCAGACAAGACCTCACTGTCATCGGGGTAGTTGACTTTGAATGGTCTTACATCGGGCCGGCCCAGCTCTTCGGCTCAGCGCCGTGGTGGCTTCTCATGGACCGGCCAACAAACAAGGCATGGGACTGCGACATGGGTGAGCCAATCAGGATCACCAACCGTTACTTCAGATACTTGAACATCTTCAAACACGTTCTGGGAGAGGAGGAGGACAAGACGCCAGGGCACGAAAATAAAGAGCTCTCTAACCTCATCCACTGGTCTGAGGAGTCGGGGGCCATGTGGGTCCACATGCTACTCTCGACTGGCTTCAACGATCCCTGCAGTTTCCCTTTCACGAAACTGTTACAGCACATAGGTGTGGATGAGTGGGATAGGCGCGAGAAAGAAGTCAGCCAAGAGGAGGCTGCGGCATTCGGGGCGCAGAAGGCGCTACAGTTAGAACAGTACAACTGTGACCTGGAGACGGAGGCGCACAAAGCCCTTGTGGACGAGGGGAGAAAGGACGACTTTATTCCCATGCTCTAGTAGAGGGTTTCGAGAGGGGTGCACTCTTTGTTACATAGAGGGAGCCAGTCCCTGGCACGCCATAAAGTACTCAATATTTAGCAGGCCAAACCTTGGCGAGAGAATCCGAGGAGTAGATAGGTTTGTGAGCGAGGAGTGAGAGTGACTCTTGGAGGCAAGCGGAGGACAGAGAGAGCAGCAGAATAGGAATCAAGCTGGAGCGGCTGACCACCCTAGAGCAGGGCTTCAAGCGAAATATTCATTGAGTGGATGCACGAATCCGTCTTCTGCATTAGTCAATATACATGCTTTATATTATGTTCCGCAGGAGCTTTCCTCTCCTCTCGTCGTGTGGCGCTTACATGGGTGGTTCAGTTCCTCTAAGCCCCTCGTACGATGCGAATGTGGCATGTAAACTGCGGATATGCGCCGTCAGAGCATTATTCACCGGAAAAAGCAGAGCAGCTGAGGAGTGGCGGTTCGGAATTTTCGGTGCCTAGTTCTGGGACCGGCGCGATCAATGGAAACGTCTTTAGGATTTCAATTCCTCCTCCTCAAACATGTTCAGACCCCCTTCATCCAACTTGATGCTCAGACACCGGTGTCAACCTTCCTCTGCTTCGAGCGGTCCACTATTTACCCGAACCAAAGACTCTGCATCGTTGCCATACGCCTGCTTATTGATTGAGAACCTCTTTCGGGAGAGTTCCCTGATATCTCCTGAGGCCTGCCAGGACGTTCTGGATTGTGGTCGACTTGTGACCTTTCGCACAGCTGCCAAGAGCCGGGTTCGCAGGTTTGAGTTCTCTAGAGATAACTCTCAAATAAATACCATACTTGTGAACCTTCATCCACCATCTCAACAAGCGCTTTGTCTCCATTAGCATCGCCCTCCACTTCTTGATCTTGTGAGCATCGAGTGCTTCTTTTGGAGAATCTGCTTCTTCTGCATCCCGCCACTTGCTCTTTTCGTACTCGACTGTTTGCTGCGCAAATTGTGCCTTCGGGGAGGATGCAAAGGTAGTTCGATTCGGTGGAGAGGGTTCGGCTGTTGTAATTTAGTCTGCCTGCGACTGCTACCCTGAACAAAGATCTTGGGACTCGACGTTTCCAGGCTGCTCGGTGGAGTGGGAGTCAGCATGTCGGTTCGCTCCTCTGGCGGAGTGGGTGTCAGAATATCGGCTCGCTCCCAGGGCCAGTGGCTACTGTCCGCTGTCTTGGCCATATAATACAACTCATCCTGGGTCTTTTGTTTCGAGGGGAGATGGCCTACTTGAAAGAGTTTCTCATGTAGGTGGGCTACAAGAAATTGCGTGATGGTGGGTGACTCGCTGCGAGGGTCGAAATTCTCAACTGAAGATTCTCGCCGTTGCGGCTCGAGCTGATCGCAATGTTCTAGGTCGGGTCCATCAGATGATGAAGATGCGCGAGTGCTATGTGCCATCGCAGATGTGCATATGACCTAGAAAGGGGGGAAGAAGTGGTTGTGTTGAGTGTAGATGTAGATTTGGCGGGATTGAGATGCAAAAGCGAAGTGTGTAGGCCCCGATGCTAGATGAATATAATTGCGGGCCTTGGACATTTGATCAGATGAAAAGGATCAGCAGCTGCAGTCGGCTTTGTCACGAGTATGCTCTCAAAGTGAACTTCGAACGTGTGCTTTGGATGAACTTGAGTAATTGAGATTTCTACAAGCGGGCTGCGACCTTCGGCAAGCTGACTACTATATGCGGCTGCCGCTCAATCTTCTGAGCATCTCTTGCAACTGAGCAAATACATATAATTTTTCACTATAAGATGCTATCTTAACTATTTTCTCTTACAGACCTTTGATCTTCCGCTGCACTCAAAGCCTGTAATATCTGCCCAGCTTCAATACCCTCACTCTCATCCCCCACTCCCAATCCGCCAAAACTATTCATACCAGCACTAGTATTCATTCCATTGAACGATGAGCCATCGAAGAAGTCCGTATTCTCAGCATTGGAATTCGCGACAAGCTGTTGAAAAACATTATTTTGATGTAATGGATCAGGTTCTTGACAAAAGGTGTAGAAATCTTGGTTCATGTCTCCCGTGTCGGTAAATCCAAGATTCATCAAAGATTGATCCCAGTTGCCGGTCCTAGAGCACGTCAGGCTTTGGTGTTGATTTGAGCTGTGGTGGGATATATCTTACCATTCAGTAGCATCAAGACGCATTAATTCGTTGAACATGGGATCAAATTCAACATCAGCAGAGCTCATCGTCAGCGAGCGGTGCAACTGGGGATTTGTAGGCGGTACGAGGTCTATTGTCGGCCGTCCCACAGGGTGAGCTTGACGAGGAGCTGTTTTGGCAGCTGCTTTATCAAGTCGACGATCGAGACCACCGAAAGTAACGTGTGCATTTTCGTAGATGTTCAACGGATTTTGTGGCAGTCCTTGCGCAGACGACTGTCCAAATGAAGGCCGGTGCGAGACTTTGACAGGACCCTTTCCAGATTGGCTGCTACCTCTCGCTCGCTGTACACCATCTGCTTGTGGCCTGAATATTTGAGGACTGTATGCACCCATTGTATCATAGCTTGCTATGCTTTGTGGCGTTTTGCCGGACATTGGTGTATCTGAGTCATTGTTCATGCCATTGAGCATCTCAAAAGCAACCTGAGACTCTCGACGAGCTGAGTGAGAGCTTGATTGGTATGCAACTGTAGATTTCAGCGACTCGAAAACAGGCCAAGCTGGTTCTAATCCATCAAGACAGTGGTCTAGGTTTCGCTTCCAATCGTTCAGGACAATATGTGTACTCTCGATACTGCTATTTACAGCTTGAACAATATCGTAAGCCTTGTTGACAAAGTAGTCGTATGTAGGTGGGACAATCAGAAGTCCGAATGTGTGAGAGTGATGTTTGAGGAGATCTACTATGTGTCGCGCTGATCTAGTACATGGCTCTAGATTGACTGAGCTTTCTCCAGAGATATGTGATAGAAGCTGTGATGTTGCTAGCGTTGTGAAATAGACATTATGTAAATGATATTGATGAGGTAATAAGTTTCCTACTTCGCTATCAACAGCAGTTGAGTCGAAGTAAAGCGGGATCGATTGAGAATGGCTCCAGATATGCAGCTTTTCGAGAAGGACAGTGCTAAGCTGCTGACCGTTGCTTCCCGCTGGCAAGCATGTAGCTTCATTCAAGATTTTAAGTACTTCAATGCAACGATTGAAGGTACTCAAAATAGAAGACGGACCACGAGATCCACCAGACTTGTTTCTGCGAACGTTGAGGCAATCAGTCCACGGATCCCATTCTTCAAGGCCGTCCTCTTCGACAAGCCCAATTTGGTCGATATCGTGCGCCCGCAGATGTGGTTTGCGACCCAAGCGAGCTGCAATGAGTGTATCGAGTGCGAAACAGCCAAGAATGACATGTTTGGATCGAGTCTTTGCTTTGAGGAGATGAACAACTGGATCTGGAGGTTGATCAAGTCGTAAGTCCATAGCAATCCGGACTGCTTGTCCTATCAGAGACCAGGCTCTGCTATAATTACCCATGCCCATGTTTGCAAGAGTCAAGATTAAAAGTGCTTGGATATGGCCTGCTGGAAGTCAGCATGTAAATATATACGATTAAAGTCCTTTGAAATAAAAAGAACTGCAGGAATTAGATAGCAGATTAGGGTAGAAGCTAAGCCATTTCAGAAACAAGGAACATTCGACGACTTGGAAGCATCGAAGATCACATTACCACGAAAATGTTGGACAATTGTTAAACATCGTCGACACACCAGCAGTATTGAGCAACTCTGTGTTATTGAATGATTACTGACCAAGTTCTAGGCTGCCTTCCTCGTTGGGGATCAACGACCGTGCTTGTGCATACATCCTCTCTGCAGTCCAAACCATTTCCCCGACATGACCGAGAGCTCGTGGAATATTATTAATTGCTCTATGCTGGAATTTGGCATAAGCTATAGCCGCCCAGAGTGCTGCATGCTCGCCAGAGCCAGAGGATGACCTGAATATTATCAGCATTGGACCAACATTATGAGTAGATTAAGCATCGGCTCTTAAGATATTGGGAGATCTTCTCAGTCGTGATCGCTAACTGGGTCCTCGGTGGACAAAGACTAAAAGTAAAGAGCGTGTAGGCTTACATGGAGGAGGTGCCGCGGTTCTGCGAGTACTGATATGAAGTGCGGAGAAGATCATGCTTTTCAATGATGGGTAGCCACGAATGTGTATATGAGAAATAAACGTCAATGAGATGCCAAGTTTCCGAAGGTAGTTCCGGAATATCAACACTTGTAGCCGGGGTTCCGGCTGATATTGCAGTATGTGCATTGGAAGGACTCAAGATGGACTCAACATCCTTGGTTAAGAAGGGACTGTTGGCTTGCTACTTCAGGTTAGCATTCAAATCGACACCGGATAGATAATAAGATGAAATGATATGCAAATTATGCTCATGAAAGTGTTGTTTCAATAGTTTTACCTAATGTTGGGGATCATCCTTGGTGAATAGCAACGTAAAAAAGGGGCATAGAAAAGACTTACATATGAATGAGAGGAATTCGGCGGCCTGGGGAATTCGTTGACTGCCTTGCCATCGTGGCCGCTTTCTGGCCACTGAGCTCCTGCAAGCCCTGGACCGGTATCTTTCACACCCGCAGAAGGCTGAGAGAAGCTCATCCGGTCTATCCTCCTTGAGGTTTGGAGATCAGAGCCAAGCCGCTTTCGCTTCGTCTCTACCGTAGGCTCTTGTGATGAAAGTAGCCTTTCCAATTCTCTTGACATCTGGGATTTTCTCCAGATCTCGACCAATGCTTCCGAAGTACTTTCATCATTCCAAATGCTGAGAGCAGTCTCATTACCTAACTGATATTAGCTTCGGCAACGACAGTGAATAGCGCTAGGTAGACAGGGCGAGGGGCTCAAAAGTTAGATAGCATGCTTCTAGAACATAGCTCCACTAAGGAAACCAATATAGACATTGCCATCTACGATCCACCACCATTCGAGCCCACTGGCAGAGAGCAGAATACAACTCACTTTCTTCATTCCCAGCCAGAGCTACCAGCATTTGATCCTCAACGGCGTCGACATCTCTGATGGCCAATCCCCACAGCTTCTCAAGACCTCGAACATAACCTTCAGGTAAGCCGCGCTTTTTGACATTGGTATCATATGAACATGTTCGGCCGTTGGTAATACACGTAGAGCATGCCTATAATTGCATGTTAGCCCCGCATGGTGCTTGTTTGAACATGATTGGACATTCGAATAGATTCATGGGCAGTGGAAACAGTCCAATGCCTTGCAGATGGTACCATCCATCCCAGCTTGCCGATGTAGCGCAATGCGCTCCATCTAAAAGTCCATGTATGTGAAAGACTCAAAGATTTGCTCACCGGCTTCTTGCCATCGCATTTGTCTTTCCTGCTTCGGCATTTGTCGCACGCCTGCGATACTCGCTTTCTGGGACCTTGCTTCGACCCTTTGGCACCGTCGTCTTTCGAATCCGCCCCTTCCCCATTGTTCCCACTCGTTGAGGTTTTGCTGGGCTTGGACCCTTCCATCTTGGCCTCCTGCGGTGCCATATCCAACTATAATATGTCTCTCGGAATCGAGGGTCGAATGGCCCGGAGGGCAATGCCGTGTTGGTCGCTCATGCGGCGTAGGTATGTCGTTCGCAGGGTAGGAAGTAGACAATGGGGTTAAACCCGCGGCTCAAGCCATGGCTTTCGCTCTGTTGCTTCTGGTAAGATGAGTGCTGCAGACTGAGCGCAAAGAGATCGTGGTCGGCGCACCGCGGTTCGTACTTGAAAGGCGACTTCTTACTTCGTAGATCGTTCTCGTGATGAATTCAGTAAATTCTCCATGTCTCACAAGCTCTTCAATCTCAGAACAAACAAATGAACTTTCATTGGTTGACCCCATACCCCACACTCTTCCAGGTGGCAGGTTCCCCAAATCTTCTTAAAGATTTTTCCGCCGGCGTGCTGACATAAGGAATCTGGATTTCTCTGGTGGTGCGATCAACTCCCGAACATCTTCAGTCATTTCAGAGACTCACTTCATCTCTTCCGATACTTCACGACTGATTCCATCTCTATGGTTTCTTCCTGATGTATAGTTTTTCTTGCAGCCTCTCAGCAAGAGCACTGTAACCTGTGTGCCAGTCGATCGTGGATTGTACGGACACCGGATTGGTTCCTGCCCCCGCTCTTTGGCGGCGACGACTGAAAGGATAGAGCACAAATTATCACGTGTGGTATACTTCAATCAAACTGCAGGGCATGAGCTTTGGGAAAACCCCTATTTAGAGTGATTCATTTGTTGAAGCAGTTTGAGGCAAGATGTCTGTTACGACTCAACTGGAGCCGACTCTTGCGTTTCTAGACACCCGAGCACCGCCCAGTACACGAAACTTCCGTCCAGATGCATCAATAGTTCTCATAGGATGTCGAGGATCCGGGAAAAGAAGCATTGGATTCATTGGAGCAACTCATTTGGGCCGGAGATTGATCACGGAAGACCATTACTTCTTTGAAGCCACTGGAATATCAAGGTACGTAACATCGCCAAATGTATCATACTACTTGTTGACATTTTAGGGGTGCATTCTTTCAGCAGTATGGGAGTCAAGAGTTCCAGAAGAAAAGCTTCGAGCTCTTGAAACGTATGCTTGAAGGAAATAGGATAGGATGTGTCATTGAATGCGGGATGGGCAGTTTATCTGTCCCAGCTCAAAAAGTTTTGCTCGAGTTCTGCAATACCAATCCTGTGATATATGTCACACGCGAGAGTGAGCAGATTAGGTCACTACTCAGGTTGGGAGAGGAAGAAGCAGCTCGTCTAGAGACGGCTGATCTTGCTCATCGCAATTGCTCAAATTTGGAGTATTTCAATTTGTTCGATACAAGCTGCGATGGAACTGAGACTCCTCCCGAGAACGGAATTGGAAACGTCTCCTCGAGGTAAGTCTATTCCTACAATTATGGTGCTATGTACTGACCATTGTAGGTTAAAATATGCCAAAGAGGACTTCTCAAGCTTTCTGGATTTCCTGACTGGCCAAGGAGTTATTCGAAGTGGTTTCGAAAGTCCCTTCTCAATCAACGCCCTACCACCAGAAATGAGGTCGTATACTTATGCCTTGTCGCTGCGCCTTTCGACCATTCCAGCTCTAGATCTCATGGAGCTAGAAGCCGGTGCTGACGCTGTCCAGTTGAAGATCGATACATGGTCACCTGATATGCAAAGAGTCATAGGGAAGCAAGTTGCAACGATTCGGAGAAACCTTGGTGTCCCGATAATGTTCCAAGTCGAAGATTATGCTTTCGACAATACACATCTATCGATTGAAGAAAAAGAGCATGCTTACTTCGGACTAATGGAGCACGGTCTACGTCTTGCTGTCGAGTATATCTTGGTCGATCTGAAATACTCGTCAGATCTGATTTCGAGATTGGTCCGCTCATCGGGACGGACGAGAGTCATTGGTCATCATCTGCACAGAGAGGAGAATTCCTGGGGTTGGGACGACGAATCTCGGATGATTCAATATCGAAGAGCCAAGTCCCTCGGCTGTGACATGGTACGGTTCGTTCGAGCGACATCGAAACCTCAAGACAATGATACCGTTCGAGAATTCCTCAATAGGATCGAGTCAATGCCAGACCATCTACCGGTCATTGCCTACAATGTAGGTGAACATGGACGGCCGTCACTGATAGCCAATCGAATATTCACGCCAGTCACCCATCCCGTCATGCAGACAACGGTCAGCAAGAGCCAGATCCGACAATTCCTTCCGACAGCAGCAGAGGCTAGACAAGCTCGGTATGAGATACATGCTCTCGACCCTCTACACTTCTATCATCTCGGTGCCAGCGTCTTCTACAGTTTGTCTCCCGCAATGCACACTGCTGCATATCAAGTGTGTGGAATGAAAAACGACTTCCAGTCACTTAAGGTCGAATCGCTAGAAGAGATCCAGCAACTGTGCCAGGATCCCAATTTCGGAGGTGCAGCCATTACACAACCATTCAAAGTTCAAATCTTGTCGCGCATTTCAGCCAAGAGTTATCATGCAAAGGCTATCGGAGCAGCCAACACCCTCTTGCCGCTGAGAACATTATCAAACGGAAAATCTTGGGACCAGAATACTCAAACTCTACTTCGTCACGCCAATCAGAGAGGGAAAGCAGGCCCAATATTTGCATACTATGGTGACAATACCGATTTCATCGGCATCCAAACTTGTCTTAGAAGGAACTTGTCACCCAGAAATGCGATTCAGCATTCCAAAACTACTGGCCTCGTTATAGGAGCTGGGGGTATGGCACGAGCAGCAATTTATGCCATGATACAAATGGGATGCAGGAAAGTCTTTATATACAATCGCACAGTTGAGAACGCAGAAAATGTTGCTCGGCACTTCAATTCCTGGGCTGCAGGACTCAGTATTGATGGAGAAATAGTGACGGTCTTGAAGTCCAGAGATGTCGCTTGGCCATCAGGATATAGACAGCCGACCATGATAGCATCTTGTGTTCCAGCCAGAAGCGTTGGGAACCAAGCACCGGCTAATTTCGAGATGCCGATGCAGTGGCTCGGAAGTCCGACGGGTGGCGTTGTTGTGGAGGTGAGTTCGTTTGTTCCATTATCAGAATCTGTGACTTACGAATTCTCCAGCTGGCATACTTACCACTTGATACTCCATTGCTGAAACAGATTCGCCGTGTCCGCGAAGAAACGAAACAGGCTTGGGTAATTGTGAATGGCCTGGAAGTCTTACCCGAACAAGCGATAGCGCAGTTTGAGCTCATGACTGGGAGGAAAGCTCCAAAGAGAAGGATGAGATTCGAAGTGCTTCAAAATCATTACAGATACGAAGAGTAGATAAAAAGTGGAAGAAATGTGAACGGTATCGGAAAACTCTGAATTTGTGGGACGTGATCCGTCGTACAACTTCTATGCCTGTTCTCAAGGTTGACAGGCATTTCGTGAGCATCTGCACAGCCATTACTAATCTTAAAAGAACCAATACCGTATGCAATTTTTGCCTCCCTGTGAATCCACTCCCAGAATTCCTCCTTATTTTGAATCAGAACGTGAGTTCTCAAGAAGATTCTGTAGGCCTGACATCTCATCAGGCTCTCGGCAATGCATGTTTGTCATCCAGCCTGTCCATTACTCATCCACTTTAATATGTGGAGCAAGCACACCAAGCCCAAAGAGTGATCTGTCACATCCAATCAAGTCGTGTCCTGCTTAAAGTAAAAAGCGTTGCCAAGGAAGTGAGATGAAGATTCGAAATGCTGATTCAGCGAGATTCATTCGGGTGAAGTCTCCGAAGCGAAGGGCTCGTACCGGACCCGCAATCCGCTATGCAACCTTATTTCCGCATCATTGCAATGGAAAATCTCGGGAAGCAGTACAGGAGCGTTAAGCTGGTGACAAAGTCTCTGAGTGTGGCGGGAAAACTTCTCTGTAACCCGCTTGTCTAGACTCTCTTGATGTTGTCCGTCCGAGGTGGAGGCCAATATCCGTGGATATTTAGTACATCTTCAATTTTGCGTTACAAACAATTCTTCGGCATCTTAGCAATAGTGAGTAAGAGACAGCAATGTTACACTAGTCGGTCTATCTTGTGAAGCATCAGGACCCAGATCATGCAATGCATGCTTACTTCCATGTAAAGAATGGCTTGGAACTATTCCTTGGCGATAGTCTATATTGCAAAATGGAATTGCGGTGTGGAACGAAAGATGGGTATTGCGGAATTAACAGAGAGAGACGTTATAAAGAAGAGCAAATGTCGCTCGATAGCAAAGGATCATCTGCTCAAACATTCAAGAAGTCCCTAGAACTCCTTCTTCCTCCGAGCTTAAGACACAATGAAGTTTTCAAGGACCATAAACGCTTTTCTGGTTGCGGTCACATCTGTTCAAGGTGAGCCTCGAAACCGGTTTCTGGACAGTTATTTCAGGAATTGACAATCAGGCAGGCTTCACTTTCGACCGCCTTAACAAGAGCGATGCCGTAAGTAGACCTCTAATATGCCCTTCTGAAGCTCGTTCACTGAAACAATGACCAGGCACTCCTCGTAGTGGATCACCAGATCGGATTATCGCAACTCGTGCGGGACTATGGTGTCGTCGAATTCAGAAACTCAATTCTGGCCCACGCAGCTATTGGCAAACTGTTCGACTTGCCCACCATTTTGACAACTTCTGCTGATACTGGTAAGTCCGTTTCATTTTGGGCATAGAGACAAGAAATGCTGATGGTCCTAGGACCAAATGGTGCTTTGCCCAAGGAAATCATCGAGGTAAGAACTGAGATTTGGAAAAATGAGACTCGAATCTAAGAAAATAGATGCACCCTACTGCACCTTTCATTCACCGTCAGGGAGAAGGTAATCTGTTCTTTAGAGTACTTGAAAAATTTGTAGCTGATTGTAAGCCAGTTGATGCATGGGATAATCCTGACTTTAAAGCCGCCGTGCAAGCCACGGGAAAGAAGCAAATCATTCTTGCTGGCATCGTCACTGAAGTCTGTAAGTCATGAAAATCTTCTATTGAAATCAATAACCCTCCAAAATGACCGGACCCTGATCTAATAATCCCAAGGCACATCATTTCTCGCATTGTCCTTGATCGAAGAGGGCTACGATGTCTGGGCCAACACCGAAGCTTCCGGAACCTTTGACAGCAAGCTTGCTGCTGACGCTAATCGTCGTATGGAGGATGCCGGAGTGCATTTGATTGGAATGTTTGGCATCGTTATGGATCTGATGCGTGATTGGAGAAACACTCCCGGCGCCCTTGAGGTATTGCCATTTCTGGACGAATATCTGCCGCAGTACAGTCTGGTTGCTAGAGCTCATGGATATGCGGTTGATAATGGCACGTTGATTCCGGGCGAGGCGCAAATTCTGTAAAGGTTGGATAAGAGAAGCTGACAAGGGACTGGGGAGTTCCGAGAAAGGTGAAGGAAGCAAGGAACAGGAGAAGTAGCGGCTGATTTGTAGATGAATGGTCAATCAACAAGTAGTAGACAGAATTCAATTTATATACAAATAGCCTTGTTGATGGTAGTTATACTATCAAATCGGAGCGCAGTACCAACTTGAGATGTTCGAGAAGTTCTCTTGCCCTTTAGTCCCCAATCTACTTAAAGATTGTAGCAATTGCATGACTAAAGAGCCTTCTAGTCCCGAATCGTCCATAGGACTAATCAATCTGCCAACGCTCCGTTCGGCACGACTTTCTAGAGGAAAGAAGCTCCGGCAATCTCTACAGAATGCATCGCTGGGTAATCGCTGACATTTATATCCACCTTGGGTATGAGATTAGACTTCGGGACAAGTTTTAGACAAAGAAAGGGTGTTGCAATCGCAACTATGTGACTTTGGAATAGGAACTCTAATCATCACCATGCCAGTAAAACCACATTCGAAAAGAAAATCGTCGATATCATTCTTAACACCTCCATCGTCCGTTGAAGGACCAAACCCATCCGAAGCCAACCAACGCCGCGCTAGTAGTACAGAAGCAAATCATAATAGCAAAGAAGGCCGTTCAGATTCTCAATCGTAAGTATGTGTGAAAAGCGGAGAAATTGACTCGCCATAATGATTTCTCCGGATAGCCTCTGCAAGCAAATTCGAAAGATCAAGAACGACAAGTTTTTTGGTCTCGCGAGCTTTCTCTGGAGGTATGGGAAAAGAATTTGTGACAATGATCATGTTGATACAATCACATTTCTCCAGCTCTTCAAGGGCGTCACCGCCAAAGAGGCCGTGAGTTGCGACGCAGTATACCCTCTTGGCACCACCACGCTTGACTACACACTCTGCGGCTGCGATCCAGGATCCAGCTTTATCGATCATATCGTCGACGATAAAGACGGTCCGGTTTCGGACATCGCCAACTAAAGTGATCATTTGCTCGAGGCCAGGATTGTTGAAACCCTCCTCTTCTTCATCTGAGCTCGCTGCTGCATCTAAGCTGCCTCCCAATGGATGCGATTCAGGGTTGAAGAATGAAGAGTTTCGTGACATTTCCATTGGATCCTCTTCCGGCCTTTCCAATATCATGGAACTTGACATGGCAGATTGCGTCGGGGAAGGGTAATCATCTGGGACAATATGACCTTGGACCAATCTACCTTGGGTAATATCACGAGCTCGTTCATCTGTGAATTCTTGCTCCTCCTCGATAGGTGAAGATCGCGATGGTGTTTGTGCTCGTACTAGAGGTGATCTGGCTGGTGCTGGCCCACCATGTGCAGACCTCAGGGGAGAAGGCATTTGACTCTTCCGAGGTGAAGATTGACTGCTATCTTGCCTCGTGTGAGAAGGCCGTGGCGGAGAAGTGCCGTTTTGTTGTATAGGCTGCTCTGTCTTGTCTTGAAAACCAGTCTGTATCCTAGTCGCATCGGATTTGCTTGTACGTCGTCGGATGGCATGATCTTCTGTACTAATCTGGAGCTTGCTGACATCCGCATCCAAATCTTGCTCAGGAATGAATCCATCGAGTCTGTTCATGATCATACTTGCTGTCATGTTTCCGCCTCCACGCCGTTTGTCTGTTGTTACCATACCGAAATTAAGCTTCAACGCATCTGCCAGTGACGTGACTCTCTTGGTACCTCCAGCATTCTTAGATACGCAAACGGCTTCCTGCCAATTGAGCACATTACGCCTGATCCATCTTGCTATCAAGGGTTCGGCATGTAGATTGTCGACAGGGCATCTGAAGAAGCCTTGCATTTGTGAGGCATGGAGGTCGATGGTAATGACATGATTGACTCCGGCTACATTCAAGAGATTGGCGAGCATGCGTGCTGTAATTGCACCCCGATGTGACTTCTTTTTCGATTGTCTGCTATATGGAAAATACGGTAAAACAGCTGCAGCGCAGATCAGCAGGGGAGATCTACAATGAATGTGGGATGTCTGCACCTGTGATCTTGTTTGCTGAGCCTCCTTTGCACGCCGAGATCAAGATGAGCAACTCCATGATGCTATCATTGATCTTACTGCTACCTGACTGAACAACGAACACATCCTTTTCTCGAATGCTTGTCAAAATCTTGACACTGGTCTCGCCCTAATACTTGGTCAGCCCCGCCATGCCTGAGAGGTGCTCGACATCTACATTTGCGAATTGTGTGAGTTCGACAGGTGCTGGAGACATGCCCAGATTCGAGCATATCTGTCCAGTCAGAGCTGGACAGGAGCTCCCCGCGAATACGAGAGTATTCCTCATGGTGGTATTGTGGTTTCGCAATAATGTTGACTGGAGAAGGTTTTGAGCTTGGAGGTGGAAAATTATTGACGCTAAAATTTAGAGCCGGGCTCTAACCTTAACGGAAGCTTTTATACCGAGACCACATTCGCACAACAGGAAGCAACCCAGCAACAGCCCGCAAACAGGTCATCGGTGATACATAAAATGAATTCACCATGGGAGTCCGTCATCTTATCGCTTACCTCCAGCCGTACGCAACGGTAGTATCATTAGCTGGAGCATCAATTGTGGTTGATGGACCTGCGTTTGCCCATCATGTTTACTATCTCTGCCTGAGAGCAACACCACATGCTCGAAATGGCTTCGAGGCAGCTCCCTCCTACCCGGTCCTGGTCAAAACTGCTTTGTCGTGGCTAGATAGGCTCCGAAATGTTGCTGTGATGTATGTCTACAAACAGTCAAATCGAGACCTGGCTAACGAATGTAGTAATAAGATTTATTTCGATGGCTTCTTGCCAGCAAGGAAGTTCAACACCAGACTTCAACGACTTATCGATCAAACTCGCCGATTGACCCAATTCCATTATAATACTCCTGCACCTTGCCGGGCAGCCTACCCCCAGGTTGAGAACGAGCTTTACAACCTATTCGACAGCAGTTCTCCGGGATTACACATTACGAGCCTCCCTCCGATACCTTTCCTAGTCCCAGCTATTCTGGAGGTCATTCAGAAATCTGCCGAATATGGGCCTATCACAACTGTCGTTCCTGGTGAGGCTGACCTATGGTGTGCTGAGTATGTGAAGCAACACGGAGGGCTTGTTCTCACGGGAGACTCGGACCTTCTCGTGCATGATCTAGGACCCGATGGTTCTGTATCATTTCTGACAGATATACGTCCTCTCCCGGAAAGTCCAAATGCTGGACTTTGCAGCCCTGTGTACAGGCTTGCAAGTATTAGAGATCGGCTCGTCCTCCCAAAACCAAACGGAATACAGTCTTTGGCTTTTGAGATGGTAATGGACCCTGACATTTCATTCCCTAACCTTCTCAAACAAGCTCAAGCCTCGGACGCAATATCGAACTATCCTAAGAGATTCGCAGAGTTCATTGAGGAGTATTCTCAATCAATACCAACCCTTTCGCAAAATATCGGCGACTCCACAACTCAAGCCGTCCTTCAAAAGTTAGATCCTCGAATATCGGAGGGTGCATTGCAATTTCCTTGGATTGCGAAGAGACATGGCGACAAACCGCTTTCACCAATTCACACATTCCTTCCATTCCTGCTTGATTGCCCCATTCGTACAAGTGCATGGGAATGCTCAACGCCTGTTCGGCAATTAGCCTATGGAATTCTCAATCTCATAGCTTGCAAAGACGAGAAGATACCGAGCATCTTTGAGCATAGGAAGCAGATGGACAAGTCCGGCGGACGAGAGTTGGAGCTCCCTGACTTTTCGAGTATTTCAGAAGCATGCGACTCGACATTAAGTCTCTTATCAGAGTTGCGCAGTAGTCTCCCAAGACTCGGTGCAAGGCAAATATGGATAGCTTTTGCCATTCATCTGCATACACAATGGTCAATTGCCAATGATAAGTCTTCTCTCACCACTCTTTTTATGCAACAATTTGTGCAACTCAAAGACCATGAAACATGGGAAAGTTTTAGTTGGGAAGCGATTCAATTTTTTTCTGAACTTCAAGCATCTCTCTATTCTTGCAGGATTCTCAAGCAGATTTTGGGCCTGGTGATTGCACATGGCGGTACCGAAGCTCTACCCAAGTCTTTATCATCATTGTATGCCAAGTTACAATCGCTGCCCGACCTTACAGAGTTTCCAACTCTTGGTGATGCATCTTCTGCCTTGAGAAAGAAGGGCGGTCAGGAAATCATGGTCACTATTCAATGTGTAGTGGACGCTCTGCTTCCTTTGCCCGTGGTAGCTGCCCAGACGACGCCCAAGGCAAAAAAGAAGCGTAAGAGAGGGTTGCATCTATCTGAGCCATCTAACGATAAGAAGAGACCAAATAATCCCTTTGAGCTATTAGAAACTGAATGAAAATAATTCAAGCTCTTGTCAAATCTCATCGCTTTCTTGATGTTCGTTGCTCACTCTTACAGTCCACTTCTATACCCTAAAGGACGGCATTTTCAGATACCAGTCGAAACGCGTATTTTTCCATGCCTGCTGTTTCATTCGCCGCTTCGGTTTTGATTTCATTTGAACACCTGATTAATTTCAATTAACAATTGTCGCTTCTAAGTCTAAGAAGCTGTAACCTTTTCCCGTGATTGCTTGGGAACATTTGCAAGAAAAGGTGTGTTTCCTATTTCAGGGAATAGCAGCATCATAGTTCCTGCCGTGGCTGTTGCAAAAATCTCGCCAAGGAAGGTTTGAGGCCATCGCTGATACTCAATCTGCCCCTGCCATTTCTATTAATCTGCCATCATCACCCTGGAACATTACTTCGCTGTAATGTATACATTATCATCGCTTTCTTCGTGCATATCATAGCAGCCACTGTATTCATATTCTACTCGACGAACCCACTGTCACCACACTTTTCGGGAAGCATGTCCTCTTTAGTTCTTGTTCCCAATCCGCAAACATGGATCCTGCCTAGGAGACCACTCAATTGGAGAAATCAGAGGTCCTTTCCGAGGTTTCAGTCGCTGCCACCCGAATTACGATTGATGGTATGGGAGTTGAATCTTCCTGGACCACGCCTCGTCGACGTGAATTATATCCCCAAGACTGGCGAGTTCTACACCACTACGGCATCACCGGTCAATCTTCTCGTTTGTAGGGAGTCCAGACGAGAAGCATGGAAGAACTGGACTCTTCATTTCGGAACTTGCGGTCATCCTCCTCTGATTCGAGCGAATCTTGACATTGATACTATCCAACTAGACTGGTTTCCTATCCGCCTCGGTCTCGTTGATAAGCTCGACGTTTCCCGCCTTCGATTTCTCGAGATTGGCGGCAAGGATCTGCAAAGGGAGCACGAGTATGATCCGCAAAGTCCAGCTTTACCGGAGTCGCGGACCAGGATAGCTCGCCAGCTGCTTACATTTCCTAAACTCGAAGCCATCACGATGGTCTCGCCGCCTCTGTCTAGACATTTTCTTCCCTTCGACATTGCCCGTGATCGCCTTCCTTGGCAACATGCTGCACAAACTATGGAGTTCCGACGTCGGCGGGCAATGACCTATTCACATCACTTAAAGTTAGCATCGGCTTTGCGGAAGGAAAAGGATACATTGATCGCTCAGGGAAGGAAGGTTCCGATTCTTAGTTTGGTATTGACGGAGGAGGATGGTACACGGTTTGGTCCGTATATCTATCCGTGAGACTGTGAGATGGGTTGGTGGTACCATGTTGGGAAAGAGCGTTAGCTCTATGACTCGGAAGTCTGTTTCGGTGAAGAAGATGCTGTAACAAACCTTGTTGGAAGCAATACGGATCACTCTGGTATGGACGGACTTTCAAGTTTTCGTGCCTTTTGGACAGCGAGGCCAAGCGTATTTTTCCATAGAATTCCAGGAACTGTAATCACTTCATTCCTTTACTCTTGCTCTCTTTGCTCATTGTGTAGATCGAATTGTTCTCGCCTTCCATTGATGATCGTGTTAGTCGCTTGTCCGGCAGAGCCCTACGCAGCCAAGACGGGACATTCAGGAGTGTCCACAATCCTCTCAATTGCTTCACCCCTTCCGTCTTGTGAACTTGTTCGGCTTCTGAATACACATTTGACAGTGAAAGTATAAGGTAGAATTTATAGTTAGGAAGTCTCCCGTGTCAAAGTTTGTAGGTAAATTCCATAAAATATACTCGAATTAAGAGCTATTTGAGTATTGAAATTCTGGTAAGATAACACAATTTCCGCTTATCTACAGCCTTCTCCAAGAGAGCATCTTGCTAAATATCTCTCAGTTTTACCTACGCGCTAGTGGGTTTCTTGCGACGACTCGACTCGAGACTTAAACGAAGCTCTCCCAACAACTCTTCTGTTTACAAGAAAAGCAATCGAAAACCTCGATAGCCAATTCAGGATCATTTGCAAGGCCTTACTCTCTCTTACTTTCCTCGGTCTCGCGAAACAAGCCATCCATTCATCTTTGACGGGCTGCGCAACACGATTGTTGGTCCAACCAAACCTCGGAGCAGTCTCTTTCGAAGCATTCAGCTTCGTGGTCAAGATAGTTCGTCTCCTGACGGCAATCGATTAGCTGTTCATTATCTTTTTCCTCATCGCCCTACACTGGTGCTCTGGAGATCTTGTACAGAACAACGTCCAATCGACGAGAGGACTCCCACCACCAAGATGCCCAAGAACCAAAGCAAGAATCTCTCTGGCGAGTAAGTCAACAACACGCTTCGATCTTATATACGTTACCATAAACTAACCACATCATAGTAACGCGTATCTGCTCCCCCGCTCAAAAGGCCAGCCCCGCCGCGCCATGACCAAAGCCCAGCAGAAGAAGCTGAAAGTGAAAGGAATGAAAGCGATCAATGCTCGAAACCGAAGCACTTTCCTCCAGAAATCAACGCTACCACAACCACCTCCAGTCTTCACATGCTTCTCGAACCTCCCAGCCGAACTGCGTCTAAAGGTCTGGGAATTCGCCGCCGAGAACGAGATTCAATTGATGCACAAGCACGTACATTCATCGGGCGATGCGTTTAATTCGTGGCTTTATCCAAGTCTGAGCTGGACTTGTCGTGATTCTCGGGCTACTGTGATTGCGTGTTTAAGTTTCAAATCATGGGTGTGGGCTGGGCGACTTGCTTGCAGGCTTCGGTTTTCAAAGTGGTTATTCAAGAGAACTCTGGTATGGAGTACAGGGTGGTCTTACATCAATCGGGTCTAATGTAAATGTTCCTAAGTTATGATCGGATGGCGAAATCCTTGTGGTGAAGCTTGAAGTATCATAGCAGCAGTTGTGTTGCTGTGAGAGGTCTTGGTGAATAAATAAGAATCGAATCAAGTGTATCCTAATATTGCTTGTCCCTATCCTAACCAAAATCCTTCCCCGCCGAGCCACTATGTACAGTAGAGAGAATGAACTTCAAATGGATATACCAATAACCCGTATTGACAAAAGAAACCCCAACAACGTACCCCTCACCAACCAAACTGCTCGCAATGCAACTCCACACTCGGTCCCCGCACCTTAATACAACTCGCGGCGGTCTTCCGAACACTAAACATCAACCCATCCGGCCCACACGCAGCAATAATAACCCTCTGCTCATCAGGCGTCTCAGAAACCACTCGTCGAATGATCCCATCCACGTCAGGTCGGCCTGGTAGAACGTTCACCGAAGAGGTAGAGCTCCATGCTAGCTCAATCTGGCGATGAGATGTCTTGGTGTGGTGCAGATCGTCTTTGTCTTGGTCCTCGGATTGTTGCGAGAGTACGGGCGAGGAGGGGTGATCGAAGACGAGCGCTTTTTCTTCATCGACGTGCGAGATTGGGGAGGGTGTTTCGTGGATGGAGCCTGGGCGGGTGGCGTGCAGGATGATGTTTACGCGGTGGGAGGTTTGGAGTTCCGCGAGTTCTTTGGCGAACCAGGAGATTGTTTCTTGGTTTCTGGTTAGTGGTTATAGGATGGAAGAGGGGAGTCAGGTGTACCTTGTTCTCGGACGGTCCAGATGAATTCAATGGTTGTCCCAGAGTTGCGATTGAGTTTTCGGATTGTGTCTAAAGCGACGCCGAAGGTAAAGGAGGCGCCGCTGCCGCCAGCAATGAGAATGATTTTGTCTGCAACTTTGGAGAAATCGGGGAGGGAGCCATAAGGGCCATCAAACGAGGCTCTAAGGGTAGAACCGGGATGCTGGACAGCATAATTGAGAAGGTCGTTCGTGAAGCCGTCGTACGCGGAGATTACCAATTCAAGACTGTATGGAGTCTTGCTAACAATGGTAAAAGGATGTGTCTCAACAGCTCGGATTCTTGGGACCCAGAGGAAGCAGTGAGTGCCTGGTACAGACCGCGATGGTGATCTTTTCAGTACGACTCGTGTCCCACCATGAGGGAGAGGGGTGACTATTGCCCCATTATCGTACGCATACCACAAGATTCGAAGACCTCTGAGAATTCGATCCGAGCTCCACATTGCTCCAGCTACGATGGTGATATAGACAGCTTTGTTCTTGACCTTTGGTTGATGGAGAGCCACGTTGATAATGAAGAGCATGAACATCAAAATATGGGAGATGTAGAACACCTCATAGCGAACTCTTCGGATCAGGAGAGCGAAGATAAGCAGAACGAATAGAGCTGAAAGTGCCGTGATACCGTTGATTTGTGTAATTTCGAGCAACATTGCGGGCCTGTGCATCTTCTCAACACCCAGGACTACTGTAATCATGTGAAGCATGGCAAAGATGATTGTTGTATAGCCGCCAACTTGGTGCAGCAAGTTCAGCCTTTCGTAAGAGTATGCCGTAAGAAAGGCCAACGGAGTGTTCTTTAGTGCCAAGAAGACAATGAAGGCGGTGTTGATGAGTGTCATCCTGATGTGTCTTAGCCAAGGTCAAATAAGGCATCGAAGTAAAACCATACCATCCCAATCGTTTTGAAATGGGCATCAGAGATGACCAAGTCATGTTTGTAACTGTCAAAACGACATTGATAGCCAGGAAAGCCAACACAAGGACTGCATGGCCTATTGATGTGAAGCCGGGAACTCGATGCGTGAGAATGTGGCGGATCATTCTGCAAAATTCAATTAAACAGCCTTGTTCGTGAAAGTTGGTTACTTACCTGACAATTGATATTTGTCCCCTTACAACATTTGACTTCTTGATATCCTTTGGAGTATAGAGACTATACAAATATCGAGCCCAGTGGAAGATTGCAAAGATCGCAATCATGCCAACCACTCCAGCGGCATAGTACTTGGCCGCATGCTCACTCATGAGTCTCTGGTGCATCATTGCCGCCATTTGAGCCTTGCGGGCAGCCGCTGCGGCAGCGCTTGCTGTAGCATTGTGCCCGCTTGTGGTCGGTGAAGAATGATTGTAAGGCATCCTGTGGAATCGATATTGAAGAGAATGGTTTGAAACAAAAGAGTAGCAACACTGGGGATTCTTGTAGTTGAGCCATCTTGGCCACTCTCTTTAGCTTTCCAGTCCTGGTACGGCAGTTCGTGCACAAAGCTGCTTTCGCCCTTGAGCAATATGGATAAAAAACTTTAGAGCAGGAAATTAAATGAAGAAGTGGCTTCAAGAAACAGCATGAAATATATGGGGAAAGCTTGTCGAGTGGAACCTTATCACGTAGCAAGTATGGAGTCACGGGAGTCCGAACGTTGCAACAACATCAATCTGTGGTTTTGCTCCAAGCAAGTTCTGGACATCTAATATGGATAAAATGAGCCATGAATCCTAACAACTGGGAGAGCTGACCTGATACTGACCAAGCCAAAATTATAGTGCTATATGATGCGTTATTGTGTCTCTGATAGGCACGCATCCTCGTCTTCCGGCTCATATATTTCGGAACTTGGCTAAATCGCCCCGGGCGGCACTCAACCATGTCCATGTGATTCCAAAGAGCAACGCTCCACGGTCACAGGTGACATCCAATTGTTTCTTGTTTAGCGCAGGAGTTGTTGTGAAAGCAACTTCGGAGTAGGAACGTTTGAAACGTGGCAACTCCTGTCCGTCGGGGCGGGAGCCGAAGTAGTTCTGCGATATCTCGTTACAGAAGATCTAGATCAAGTAGAACGGATCTGAATGTTGAAAGCATTCCCAGTGCTCACATGCTCCATGCAGATAATACAGGTATGCATGACAGACATTTGAAATCATGAGCAAGCCAAGACAATCTCATCAATCCAACGTGGGAAACATCTGGGGAAACCTTGAGGTCCGGCTCATTGCGCTCGCAAGTAAATGAACCTCAGACAGGGTACCGCGTTCGAGAGTCGTAAATCGGAACTACCCCAAATATAACCCATTGGGATGGATGAAAATGGACATTTCAGCTCCGCACGGCACTCCGCAGTCGTTCCCTCTGCCGCGAGAGGAGGGCGAAAGATGGTGAAAGGTAAAATCAGATAAAACAAGATCGCCACCCATCCCATTTGGGTTCCTGAAAGTGCCGTGAATGTTTGTTTTTGGCGAGGGCGAAAGTACTCTGTGCATGTACCAAGGGCTGACATGCATTGGCAAATCTTCACGTGGACTACTCAGGTACATAGGTACGGTATCACACTCGTGATCAGGTACAGGTAAGATCTTACCTGTCATCTAGTCAGCAGCTGCAGAGGAAAGTCCATCCCTTGACCGTTGTTCGAGAAATTGAGAAGGTGGCATCGCTTCTGGGGAAAAGAAGTGGATATCAACTGAGTCCTGATCACGCCACGGTGACTAGCGAATGGACTCGTCGCAGTGACGTTTGATTGATGAGTCGACGACGCCTCTCAATCAATTGAACAATCAACAGCCCGCTCCTCCGGCAACATCCTGCAGGGTGTCCTGTTTTCGTCCGGACTTTCGAAGTTATGAGTGGAATCCAAAATGAATGCAAATCCGAGCAGCGAAAACCTCCTCTTGCGATCAATGTTCGTCCAAGGCTACTGCGATGTCGCCTCTCATCAATAAGAACCTAACCCATCATTTTTTTCATCGTGGGGGTAATCATATGCCTTCATCGATTTTGGTCCTTGAAGCATCTGCATGTCATCGTACCAGACGCCTTTGTCCTGTATATTCAGGCCTGAACAGTATGTGGGACAAGATTTCGAATCGACTTCTCGGGCCTGGTAATCCGGAATAGTTGAATGAAGAAGCGGGGGTTAGTGATTCAAAGAGAAACCAGAGAGACCCAGACATTTCGATGGATTGTTTGGACAACACACTTGGACCGAGCTTAGAAGTAGTGTACAGTACCAGCAAGAGGCACCGCATATCAGAAGTTCTGTGGCAGGCAATCAGAGAAATGCTGAAATTCCTGCAGGAACGAGTTTGACTTATCTTAAGAAGCTTTTCTCCTAAGCTTCCACAGCTGTGTCTCTTGAAGATTGATGTCGATTCACTTGATGTGGTAACGGGCTTCAAATGGCAAGCGCTACTGTTGTATATTGGCTATCGGCCTCGCTTCGACAACTACGTCGGTACACCTACCTAAGGTACCTACCTACCTACTTAGGTAGGTACTTTCCAGCCTCGTCTGCTTTTTCTTTTTCCAAGATCGCAAACAAACACAAATGTTCATCATCAAAAATTCAACGAAACGTCTGTCTACTCATACTGCCACCCCTTCAAAGCCACAAACACTTGATCCCGCGCACTTGCTGCGACGTGATTTGTACCTTCCCTTCTCTTCTCGTTCTCGACGCAAAGACGCGTTCAGACGCGGGATATTTCTCCTCTTCCCTTCCCTTCCCTTGCCGATCTTCACACCTCTGTTTCTCGTTTGGTCTACTACCACATTGTTTCCAACAACAATGGCGGGCAAGGGGCCACCACGCAATGTGATTCTGATTGAAGACTCTCCGGAGCCGGAACCATATGTTGCTAGGGCTGTAAACAGTTCCAAGACAGATGCACGACAACATGGACGTGTCGGTGATGAAGTAGATCGGACTAATCTGACAGGGCAGCAAAATCAGCTGAGTGATAGGATCTCCTTTGCACAGTTTTCTGCATCTGTCTTCACAGGACAACCAACTGCTCCTCAGCCGCTGTCGACCGGCCCTCCACCTTCTCTTCACCCGGGAATGCCCTTCATCCATGCAACTCAAGCGCTCACCAAAGCCAATCTTGCTCAGTATGGTTCAGGTATGCCTTTCTCCCATCCTCGTGGACTTAGTCCTCGTCAACGTTTGTTCTCAGGTGCTCCAGGTCAACCTCCGCTCCCGACAGCGTTTCCACCTCAATTGAGACCGAGCTCGATCCCCAATTTAGCCCAATCAACATTCAAACTTCCAGCCCAGAACGTCCTTGCTGCTCAATCTCCAGCGGTCTTTCAAGGACCTGTTCAAGCAAATCTCCCTCTGGCATTTCCGGGCCAGGTAGTCCCCCATGGAAATGTCTTTACAGGACCCCCGAGTAAATATGACCGCATTACGGGCATGTTTCAGGAAAATAAACAGGGAAGTGGTCCTGTTCTATGGCGAGATAATTCTTCGAGCGCTAGGGAATATATTCCAGTGACCTTGCAGGAAAATAACATGAACAGCCACTTTATAGCAGGTCCATGTAGGTTTCATACCCAAACAGTCTGCTCCCTACTGAAGCATCTCCCAGCTACGGCCTCAGCAGTCACTCGACCGAATGCTCTTCCTCAATTTCTGAACTTCTCGGCACCCCCGGGTTGGACACCCATATATCCACCTACAGCGAACCGGAACGCAAATGCAGACTCAAACAGAAGCGCAGAGACCACTCGACCACCAATAAATCTCTATGCTCCCCCTCGTTACGAGACTGCAGCTTCGGCTAGAATCGCAGAGCCCAGTAGTATACCCGGACACCTGTTTGCTGCCACTGGGGGCCCGAATGCAAGCTCAAGTAGAACCACAGAGCCTACTGGTAAGTCTTGACTCCGAGATCCATGCTCAACGACTAATCAAACTATCCCTAGCTCGACAACCTCTGAGGAATATCGCCAACCTGCTCGAGTTGGAGTATAGGGTGATTCATTTACTTGTGAATACGGTGCAGAAGATGTTGGAGAAGAATTTGTTCGACTTCGCAAAGAGATGGATCCCTAACTTGCTCGTCATGGCGGATTGGCAAATCCCTGAACAAGGAGAGTTGAACAATTGGGAACCTTTTCTAGCACGGAATGTTGGAGATGTAAATTTTGCTTTTCGAGCAAACGACATCAACATAAGCTATATGGATTTCAGGTCCATGTTGATGCGTCTGCATCACCTGCGGCATGCAGCCGTACATCGCAATCCGATTGGCACAGGCTGGCTGAGACGGTGGATGGTCGACGCCGTGGACGTGACCAATTACCTCACAAAATGTCTGAAGGATCCCCGCTGCTACAATAAGTTTCGGACTATTGAGTTCGGCTTGTGGCAGCCTCACAAGGTCGACCTGGAGGAGATTGCCACAAAGCCTTTGGATGCATTCGTGAATAACGATGAGGTGCCTGACCGAGCAAACTTCGTGAATGGTGATTTCATGTACGAGGTGCGCGGATCGAGTACAAATCTTGCGCCAGAGCGTCAAATGGATCCTCGTATCCGGGCAAGACTAGCACCCAGACCTCTACAGAATCAGCAGCCGCCATTCCAACCACTAGAAGGGATGAGAAGCCTTGAACACCAAAGAGGTGACCGCGGACGCAAGCGATCACGATCGAGAAGCCCTGGACCTGAACCACAGAATCTTCGACGTTCCAAACGACTGAGAGCAGCCTCGCCATCGCCTCCGCGACAAAAGAAGACGAAAACCAACACGAAGGCTCCGAAGGGCAATAACTCTAGTGCGATCATCGACCTTACGGAAGACGAGGAGAAGGATGGAGACAGATTGGCCAAAACAGCTCCCACTGAGAAGACTTTTATTGATCTTACAGAAGATTGGTGAAGTGCTTTGGGCTGATTTGCGCTATGTATAGAACGACGGATGGTAGACTTGTGTATAGGTGTGATTATATGATTACGGGGAGGTAATGTGTCGTCTAGACATGCTGCCACTTGGAGTTCTGAGTTGGTGAAGAGGCATCAAAGAGTTTGCAAGGAGGTGCTTGTTTTTCACTCATCTCGTTGTTGATCCTTATATGCCCATCGTATTTGGAGTTAAAGGACACGTCAAACGACCTATCTGCTTGCTTCCATGCTCTGAAAAGTAAGGCGTCACTGTTGGTCATTATTTCGTCTATGTACATAAAGAGAACTTTCTTTGAGCAACAGAGCTGTCTATCGGTGCGAGGTAGCTCTTGCCAGACATGCGGTCCCACGCATAGCACAGCGCCCTATACTGGAAAAGCACCGCGCACCGCGTGAACAATTGAAGCCTGTTGTCTCCTGCATTTGCACTTGGTTTTGTTGAGCTTCAGCTGCAAGAATGTGTAAATTGTTTGCGTTGCTTCTGAAACGTACAGCTTCTCTTCTTGTTAACCTCTTTACGCTGTGTAAGGAGTGACTGAGCTATGGAAGAAACTTTGAATCTCGATAACCATACAACAGGAGTTCTTTAGTCATCCCTACAATGCTACTAGGATTAACAGCGCACACAACATCCATCAAACAGTTCCCGTTACCGTCCCCTGGATCTTCTCCGCATTGTTCAGTATAGCGGCCTTCAGCAATCCCTTGCTATTCCCATTCCCGCTTACAGCACCAGTTATCTGCCCCTGAATTTGCGTCTGGGTCTGACTTTGAGTTCTCTTGGACGCCTCGTCAACCCGTTGACGCATAGCCTTCATCTCAGCCTTCCTTTCCGCCTCTTGAGCTCTCTCCATTGCTTTCTTCGCATCCCTATACTCCTTCATTCGCCTCTTGCCCAAGGAACCATGTCGTCGTCGGTCATCTGCGTTCCGAAGCAAGGGCAGTTGTATGATGGCAGCGAACGTATCGAAGACTTTTTGAAGAGGGATACCGTGTCGCTCGGCGACAGCAGCGAAGGGAAAGACCTCCTGGCATGTTTCTGCGATGTCAACAATGCTAATCAAATGAGTTAGTGGTTTTAGTCATAGTATAGGGGTACCTACATGTTAGGCGAGTGTTTCCTGCCAGCTCGTGCACGTGGTATCTGGAACACCTCAGTAGATGTCGTTGGTGATTGGTCGCGGGGAGTGGGGGAGGACGGCGTTGGTGATACAGACGCATTTACGCGCGGTATACTCTCGGCACTGGAAGTAGGCCGTGGAATTGGGGATACATTCGGCAGTTGCTGTACTGCTGCAGAAGCTTCATCTGCATGCGATGTTGTCATTCGATCCGATTCCGGGTTGATGGAATTGACACTCAAAGGCGGCACAACCGGACTGGCGGATAAAGGGCTGTGAGATGACGAAGACGGTGCTGGAGGCCAAGCCGGGATCTTGTATAACGATGGTCTTCGTAGGATGTCTGCAGAAGCGGGTATTCGAATGCTGGGCTGAGAAGGTGCTGGTGCAGCTGATGCTGGCGCAGTGCTGCTGTATGCCGCCGCTTGGGCTCCAATGACAGGTGCTGGGGTCGCTACTGAGCAAATGGGAGACGGTGTTGAGGGTTGTGGAGGCTGGATCCGCGATGCCGCTACTGGTTGTTGAAGAGGTAATCGTTGTGAGGGCTGTGGTTGCATTGGGTATCTGGCCGGGGACGCCACGGGCTGCTGTACAGGACTCTGACTTGGCGAGAACATACTGCAATTTCCTTGATTCGGGTCAAAGTCTTGCGAGAACATATTCGTGTGCTGTGACCAGTCTTGAAAAGAAGGTTGCTGTTGTGACATGCTACCATGGTTCGAATCTGAGATATCCATGGGCGTGTATGGCGAGACGTATTGTGGGTTGACGATGCGGTATGGTTCCCAGTCGAAACTCGGCCATGTCATGTTTGTTGAGTGATCGGACATCTGCCTTTCGTATGTGTTCGACATTCCCACGTTTGGTTGCTGCTGGGCGCCGAACCGCGTCGAGCTTGTCATCGAAACTGGGTTCGACCTGGGCGATATTTGGGTGGACTGACGGTATTGCTTTCGGGTAGGGCCGCCAGTATCATGCCATCCATCTTCGTACTTTCGCTTCTTGAGTGCAACCTCTTCTTGTTGCCACGGTCCCCAACCTGATGCTGACATTGGTAGAGGTGCTGTAGGTTCTTCCCACCAAGGCATGGGGAAGGATGGGAACTGGGAGTGTGGATTGGTACTGTAACTGGGCTCGTGAGTCCAGGATAGTTGGACAGGGGAGACTATCGACATTGGTACCGCGGGTAAGGATCCTCTCCGTGTTCCCGTGTCTTTATCACCCAGATGACAGGATTCTAGTCTTTGGACCACGCTGGTGCTCTTTCGCCGGATAGAGTTTTCTGTTGCTTTGCCCTCTTCTTTTGGGATTTCGCTTGTGAAGGTTTGCGTCTCCTGGTATTGGCCTAGAGGAGAGTTTGAAAATGTAAACCTGTGGTAGAGTGAGGAGAGATTCTCAAAAACGCAAGACTACGTACCTTTTCCGCTTTTTCTTCCTTCGGCGTGGTACAGAGAGGACAAGCTGTACGTCATCATCCATCACTTCAGCCTCTGTAATGGGTTCTTTTGCTCGCTTGGGAGTTTGCTGATTGACTTTCTCCGGAGCTTCTGTGGCATCCTCACTGGACTGAGAGACTTGGCTTGCGGATGGTTCGTGGCCGGTATGAGCATTTGTATTCGCGGCAGAGACAGCAACTTGGATAGGGTCCACTTGAGCCATGAGATAAGTAGACAAGTGCAGAGCCAAAAGAAAGGAAAGTAGAAAGTTGGAGACCTAGGGAGAGATATAACAATTTCTTCCAAGAGACATGGCCAAGGGGCTTTCAAAGACAGGCCTTATGCGGCAACCCAATCGCATCTGAAAGAATAAAAGACATAAAAGACATTCATTGCCTTGCAAATTAACGTACTTAGCGGCAGTACTTTACAAGAATCTAGACACTTTGTCTAGCTTTGACAGCGTTCTAGGATTTCCTCTTTGATAATGCTTCTTGGGATATCATGTACTGGATACGTTCAAGTGCAATATGAATAACAGATCTTAAAGGAGCTTCAGGCATATGCTGTAGAACGTGAGAATATCCAAGATAGCCAATGAAGATGTGGATGAGGAGGTTGGCAAGGCTGAAAAGTTAGCGCAGAATGCATGTCACGTGCCGGCCAGGCTACCATTCGAGGTTCTGACCCCACGTTTTGTTGCAGCTCAAGCTCAAGCTCAAGCTCCCCATCAACAATACAAAAACATCCGCCTCTTTCCTTTCGATTTCAAGCGCACCGGGGAACATAGAGCTATCTATTCTGACCTCATATTCGGAATCATGGCTGCGGATACGGATTCAAATCCTTTGATTTCAACGCAAAAGTCGTCCGATACAAGCCTTCAAGTTGCTCTTCATCCTCTTGTCCTTCTTACCATATCGGACTACATCACAAGACATACGCTACGACAACAAAAAGGCCCTGTTGTAGGAGCACTCTTAGGCCAGCAAAATGGCAGAGAGATCACCATCGAACACGCTTTCGATTGTCTTTTGATCGAGGCCGAAGGCGAGATTCTCCTCAACGAAGCTTGGTTCGAGGAGCGTCTACAGCAAAGTTTGTTCACATATGCGGGCTACTGTTGTCTCACGTACTAATGTAAATACTTCTACAGTGAAAGATGTGCACAAAGTTCCTGCTCTCGACCTCGTCGGTTGGTACACGATTCTGCCAGCATCCGGACCACAGCCCAACCACCTCCCACTTCACCGACAGATCCTACAGACATATAACGAATCTGCGATCCTCCTAGGATTTCATCCAACTGCGGTGCTTGAAGGCTCTGTTGGCGGCAAGCTCCCTCTTTCAATTTACGAAAGCAACTATGAAGCCGAAGACAGTGCTGCTAGTAGCGGAGAGGATAAAGAGATGAAGGATATTGAATCACACTTGAGTCTCAAATTCAGGGAGCTGTCGTATACTGTAGAGACGGGAGAAGCAGAGATGATCAGTGTTGACTTTGTGGCACGTGGTGGAGGCAACGCAACAGCTGTAGATGGCACAGTCAAAGCAGAACCAGCATTAAAGTCCGAAGCAGTTTCGCAAGAGCCATCAGCCAAAGGGAAGACTCGCGCAAGTAAGCAGTCCGGATCGACGGATTCAGCAGCCTCAAAGGTACAAGACCAGCACATCCTCTCTCGGGAAGATGAAGAGCTTATCGCTTCACTTACTGCCAAGGCAAACGCTATTAAGATGCTGCACTCACGGATCAACCTTATCGCGCTCTATTTACAGAACCTGCCACCGTCTTACATCTCAAATACCGTTCCAGAGGGCGTCGAAGCTGCTGACAAAAAATATACCCCGGTTAACCATTCCATCCTTCGCTCGATCCAGGCCCTTCTTAGCCGATTAAGCCTGTTGATCCCAGCAGATGCAGCTGCATTCGAGCAGGAGCTAATGTCGGAGAAGAATGATGTGAACCTCGTTTCATTGTTGGGTACACTGACTGAAAGTATTCAAGATATCAGAGAGACGGGTAGGAAGTTCTCGGTCATAGAAGCGCAAAGGGCGATGAAGTCGAAGACAGATCCGAGACTAGGCCAATCGTGGGGTGGTCTTTCGTTTGGTCAAGGAACAGGAGTTATGGGAGTTGGTGATCTCTTGGGATGAGGAACATAGGATCGAGTATCCAAATGCATTTGCATGGCGCAGGGGGAGGGGGATCATGATTGAACGATTGAGACAGGCGTTTGACAGCGCTTTGCATGATAGCATACATGAAATACCAATTATAGAATCTTCTCAAGACCGCATTCTACCAGCCGCATTTCTTCTTCCCAATTGAAATTCTACCCGAAACCCCAAAAGCCGCCCGCCCAAAATGGAAGAGAAACCCACCCTACCAGCAAGCGGATTTCCATTAGGTGTCACAAGTCTAAGCCTCAATGACCACTTTTAAAACCAGCTTTCCCATATCATCAATCGTTCTTCCTGCCAATTCAAATGCGTTTTTTGCTTCTGCAAGTCCTTTGAACTTATGAGTGATCATGTCATCCAGACTGGGCAATTGCTTTCCAGCCAATAACCTGATACCTGTTTTATAGGTATTGCAGTATCGGAACACACCGAGGATATCAACTTCGCGTAAGTGCGCAGCTGATAAGGGTGTTGTTTGAATCGGGGTACCTAATGGGGAGTTAGTCATTGCTTGTTTTTGTTTGCGTGAGTTGCTGTCCCATGATCACTTACCCATTCCGACCATAATTACTTTTCCGCCTGGTTTTGTTGCGTACAGAGACGTTTGCATACATGCTTCTTTGCCAGTACATTCAAAGGTTACATCCACGCCCTCATATTCGTCTTCTTCCAAGGCACCCATGTCTGGTCTCGCCACTGCAAGCACATCGGCTGCAACTGATTTCGCGCCATCAAGACGATCACTGATGCTGCTGTAGCTGCTCAATGGGGTCATGATGCCGTCAAAGCTGGCTGGTGTGGAAGTACCCGAGGTGTTGAGCGAAGACGAGGAAGCAGAGGAGTGGAGAGGCATGGGGACCACGTAACCATGTGTTGCGAAGCCTTTTGAGATCGCATAATTCACGCGCCCCTCGTCCACATCCATTATTGTAACAAAAGTACAACCAGATTGCCGCGCCATGGCTGCAACCAGCAATCCGACGGTACCAGCCCCAATGACAAGCGCAGTTGATCCTGGGGCGGGCGCTGCTCGGTTTACAGAGTGTATGGCTACAGAGAGAGGCTCGAGTAGGGCAGCTGCGTCAAATGAGACATGGTCGGGGATCCTAACCAAGTCTGTTAGAGCCAACCTCGAGAAGGAAGGTGTTTCTGCTCACTTGTGGCACCAGATTGCGGGGTGGTTTATTCTTTCCTGCAGAGTTCCCTGGAAGTGAGGGACGCTTTTTGCACTGCTTCTGAATTTCATCTTTTTGCAAAGATTGTACCTGCCTTTTCTGCAGATTGAGCATTGGCCGCACGGAATGCCGACTTCGAGCGCAACTCTGTCGCCAATGGCAAAGCCGTTGACTTGAGGGCCAATGCCCACTACGACACCGGAAGATTCATGTCCCAGGGACAATGGAGCACAGGCACAGAGGTCGCCATTGGCAAACTTCTTGTAGTAGCTGACATCTGATCCACAAATGCCGGTGGCTTTGATCTGGATCTGGAGTTCCCCAAGTTCGGGTTCTGAGATACTTCTGTATTCCTAAACGTGGGAAAGGTTAGGGGTATATATGCACGTGTGGAAGGCGCAGGGATTCTTACCAGCTTCAGGTCCAGAGCCGAGTGTAAGACGGAGGCGAGCACATTTGTCTTCGAAGGAGAACTGTTGAATGATGTCAACGGACTTTCGTCCATGGCAGATGGAGCCATTATAGAGCGCTTTAGTCACAAAAAGTATAGAGGCAACAAGCAAAAGAAAGCAACAAGTGATTTTTGGATGGGGGTACGGCCATGATCGTGGGGGTACGCAGAGATATTTAACAAAGATTCATTCGCCAGTAAGGAATCGTTCTCTAATCTCTATGATAGAAAAGCGTTGATAATCACAGCATGGGACAGCAGGGACAGCATTTGATACATCCATCCATGGCAGGCCGTTGCTCGCAGAAAATATGGGAAATATGTATGTACCCATGTCAACGTTAGCTGCAGTGCTGGACGCATACCAGGATATGGGTTGGGTACCCTCGCCGCGAACAAGAGGCTGCACTGCACCGCTCTGCAGTGCGCGCCCGCAGTACCTTTTATCGGGCCTATGGGGACGAGGAGAGACGAAGGGGGCCACAGCAAGAGAGGCATGGCAATAGCATGGCATGGCATGGTGCTATAAAATGATGAAATCTGCTCCTCTGGCTGCTCGAGTCGATAAGCTCGTCGCACGTTGACTCGACTCGAGGTCTGTCCAACGTGGGGTGCTCTTACCCGGGACACTAAGAAAGGAGAGGGAAGAGGCCAGAGCCAGAAGCAAATCCCCACACGGCTCTCTCACCATCTCCAGAGTCAAGACTGAGTTTCAGGACGTTGAGCCTAAACTTTACCGCGGTCTACCAATGTACCACAACTTCTGGGGTCCACCAGTCGTGGTCTTGGACAAAGCGCCCCAGTCCGGGAACTAGGACGACCAGGACGACCAGGACGACCAGGACCTTCACGACGGAGTATTACACGCCGGTGGCTACGGGCTCGAACGTCAAGATTTAATATTGTCTCCATCGCTCTGCGTCTTTCTGGCACCACTGCGGCGCACATGGCGAGAGCCAGCAGCGGATCGAGAGAAGATCTCGCTCATCTCGCAGAGCAGCTGGGCGTGGACACCCAAGTTCTTATCATTCATCGTGTGTTGTCGGACAGCATCGTCATGACCACGACCGACTGATATTGGTATGCGCTCTTGATGGATACCCACACAAAGTCTCTGATGCATATGTGGTATGAGTTGGCCGTAGATCCCGACTCAGGAGCACCTAGCCACAAGGTACCTCCATACCGAGCTACAGAGAGAGTACTTCCGAATCGCTCTTCTGGAGGCGCTGAGAGGCGAAAAGCGGAGAAGCTTCTCCGCTAAAAGTTGAGATGCGCCGCGGTTAGCATGATTCCAGTTCCTTTGCAGTTCCATTAAATACAATTCTTGGAAAGTGGAAGTGCGCGTGGTTTTAAGCCGTATGCCTTCCCGGTTGACTGGCCGCTTAGTGGACGTGCCCTAAGATTTGCAGTTGCATATCAACCTGTAATCCGACTGGATGGCTTAGGAGCCTTTCTAGCTGAATGTCGTCGAAGATCACAGCCATTGTCCGTCACCTCGTGGAACAACGATAGATCATGTCCATGCGGCTTTCTATCTGGCGCTGCTAAGGCCACTCACCGCTGGGGATCAGCATGTGAAGAAATGAAGCATGTCATAATGGAAGGCATATAATAGTGATAATGGGATATAGGCAATATCGAGCAGTCTTCATTGATACACAGACTTGCGCACATCCTCTCTCCATTTGTTCAAGCCAAGTGTCCAGATGCTGTGATTCACAAATTGTATGTACTATCAATGTTACAGAGGGTAAGTGGAAGGTTATTCTGCCCTGCCTTGTCAATTCCAGAATATCGGATTGTTTCCATCTTTGGGAAGTGGAGGTAGCCAACCGGATGACGGCTTCTAGAAGCTTGAGGTTGCGAGCCTTGCAGCGGCATTTCGCGCGTCGACCTTGTCCTCGTCGTCCTCCTGAACACCCTTAAGACCACCAGCAGAAGCTCCTGACAACGCCCTCGCACGACCATTCCCTTGCTCCTCCTCGCCATTTTCTTCGGGTACCTTGGCCATGAAGCTACCGGATATACTCCTATTCAGTCCATCAGGTCGTCGTGGTACACCGCTCCACGCATCACCGTGCACCGTCTGACTCGCCGCTAAACTTGCACGCCTTGCTGCTGGGTGCGCCTCACGACCCAGCCGACTAAGCCCGCCGGAAGAATCGATCGCCCGGATGTCGGGCCTGATGCTTTCGAGAGTTGCAAGAGTACGACGCTCTGCCTCGATCTCACGAATCACGTATTCCCGGATGCTAAGTCGCAAATCCGCTGCAGTCCTTGCAAACCAACGACGCTGCTCTTGCAAGAGGTTTGCAGTTACACGCTGGGTTTTGCCAAGAAGGTAGAGCTCATTGCTTCGTGCCTCGTCTAATGCCGAAATGGCTTCGTCGACCTTCTCCCGTCGAACGGATGAACTGGCCTTCAACCTATCCGCGGCGTTCAGCTTGCTTCGTGTCAATTGCTGGGCCTGGACCAGCTCGCGCAAAAGAATGTGACGATTTGTGAGAGTCTCCTTAACAATGAAAGCGTCTTGGGAGTGATATTGCAGGGGATCACCGATGGTCGTAGCTTCAGCTGTACCTTGAGCGGCGTGGAAGTCTCCCGTCGTCTGAATGATCTTACCAAGCTTACGGTAAGCATTCCCGAGCCCACTGTGCGGTTCTTGTACGCTCATGGCGCCTAGCTTTACGCCGAAGTCGGACTCTGCAAGTCCAAGCCCTGTGCCACCTTAGAATAATTCCAATGAGTCAAAAAGAAGCTTACCTTTTCTAGCTTTAACTAACTTATCGACTTTGTGGCCTGCATCCATTGTCCCCAGATAGAAGAGCTTAACGATAGGTCGTGCATCTTGTAACTCTGGTGTATCATCTGGTGGCGGTGCAAATTGTTTGATAACTCTCCTTCGTACGCCCGTCGCTGGCTGTTTTCTCTTCAACATTGGGCTATAGCCAAAATCGCTCTCAACAAACAGGACCATCTCATCGTCTCTCATCAGAACTTCGTTGCTGCAAACATAATTGAGCCACCTTTGAAGTCCTGCCTTGACTCGCGCCTCGTCTTCATCGGTTCCGGCACCAGCAGATGTCAACGCGGGAGGAACAGCAGGCACAATAGCTTCTGGGTTGGAGGATATGAGATGATCGGCAAGCTTCAAAAACTCTGAATGGGTTCGGCGCACGTCGCGGAATTGAGTGGTTCGGAATTTGGGAAGGTTGGTCTGGTAGGTCAGCAATTTGTTCACGTATCAATGGTAATAGTAAATGATCTCGTTGCATACATGAACATCAAATCTTAGAATAGGGTCTTTCCGACCAGTCCGCTCCAGACCGGTGATCTTTGCTTGTAGCTTGTATTGCGGGGCTTGAGAAGGCTGTTGAGACTGTTGAGCTTGTCTTGCGCCAGGATGGTATCTTGCGGGCTCTGCTCTATGTGGTTGATTTTGATACTGTTGCTGCCCAGGGGCCTGTTGTTGCTGGCCTAGAAGTGGTTGCCGTTCAGGTTGGCTAGGAACGGAGTCTGCTGTATCTGGTCTATGGCTATCGCTTTCGGCCACAGATTCTGTTCCCGCACTACTTTCAGGTCTGTGATAGCTTCCACCGCCTAGCGTATCGTCTTGAGAGAAACCCGTATGTCCTGAAGTGCTTGTGCTATATGGCGTTGGTGACGGCGGAATCTCGCCGGGGGTTGGGAAAGAGCTCGTCCTAGCATGTTGTGGAGATGGAACCGGAGATGAACCCCATGGAGAAGCTCCAGCTGGGTTATCCGCATCGTGTATCGACGTCGAATAATCCATAGTAGCTGCGATCGAATCGAAGCCGGGTGTGTAAAGATCTGGGCCGTGGAGGCTGCGCGCGTGCTCGAGACAATGACGTCGAGGAGCGGTTGAAAGCGCTCACTGTCCGAGAATTGAAGAGCGCATATGCGACTCTGACCCGAGAGAGTATTGAGTTGAAATGTAGATGCTTTGAAAGCGATCAATGGTTGTGAATTGAATCATCAACACATGTCCAACCATGGCGTCCGCAGGCATCCACCCAAACCAAAATAAACGCTAAGCGAGAGCCTCAAGTTCTTCCTGAACTTCTTACGATCACGTTTACATATATGAACACATTTTGGAGCATTGAGATAATTTTTTAATAAATTCGGAATGAGTCTCCTGGCCGCTCGAGGAGGATGTCTGCTATGGCATCGGAATCTTTCATGGTCTGCCCTTCTCAGCAGATCGCAAGGATGTCTATTACGTTCAAGCACTTCCAACCGCTATTCTACCTCTCACCACCATGACCCGAGTATCAAGCGAACCAGGAACATTGGAATCATTGCACATATCGATGCCGTAAGCTCTTCAACTACTTCCACAGCAACATATTACTTACCTCTGGACAGGGTAAAACTACAACAACTGAGCGTATGCTCTACTACAGCGGCTTTACTCGTCGAATAGGAGGTATGTGAATCACGTGCAGTGTCTGGGTTGGGGATCAGGTCACGAAATCACAATAGCTTTTCTTCTTCTGTGGAGTCACAATATTAGTAGCTATGTTCTAATAATCCTCTAGATGTCGACGATGGCTCTACTGTTACAGATTTCCTGCCTGCTGAGCGAGCAAGGGGAATCACCATTCAATCAGCAGCTGTCACCTTTCACTGGCCTCCTCATCACGAAGGCCATACCTCTAGCCCGGACAGTCCAAGATCACACAAGACACATACTATCAACTTAATCGATACACCTGGACATGCAGACTTCACTTTTGAAGTTCTTCGATCCCTGCGAATCCTCGACGGAGCAGTATGCATTCTGGATGGTGTTGCTGGCGTCGAAGCTCAGACCGAAAAGGTATGGGCTCAAGCAGACAAATATAGCATCCCAAGAATCGTGTTTGTCAACAAGCTCGATCGAGATGGAGCAGCTTTTGAAAGGACCGTCAAAGAGGTCGGCTCAAGATTACGAGGTTGGCCAGCTGTATGCCAAATTCCTTGGTGGGAAGGAGGAAAAGGCCGATTCTGTGGTGTTGGGGATGCCATCAACCTCTGTGCTTTGAAATGGGAGGAGGGTGGTGATGGGAAGACCATCGAGAATCTCAGCATGGAGCAACTAGCGCAGTATGATCCTGGATTTCGTTCCGAGCTGCTCAAGGCTCGTGCAGCTCTTGTTGAATCTCTTTGCGAGTACGACGAGCAACTATTCGAGACTTGGCTTGGGTGCGCCAGACTTCCCCCGCAAGCTATCAAGGATAGCCTGAGACGGTGTATTCTCGACGGTACTGGAGAACTTATCCCTATTTTCGCAGGAGCAAGTTTCAGAAACATAGGCGTACAACCTCTTCTCGATGCTGTTGATGATCTACTACCAGATCCGGCTGAGAGACCCGATCCCGAGATCATTTTGGGCACTCAAAAGGCTGGGCTGTCGGATCTGCTTAGCGGAAGATTATCTCTCGGGACAAGTGCTAGTAAGCAATTGACCAAGAAGATAACTTCTTCCACTGCCTTGGTAGCTCAGATTGAGGCATGCGCACTTGCTTTCAAAGTGGTCAATGACGCACGCCGTGGCGTTCTTGTTTACATCAGAGTCTACTCAGGTTCTGTGAAACGAAATGCTGCACTGTGGAATACCAATCTACATGTTACCGAAAGAGCTCAGAGATTATTCCAGATGCAGGCGTCGGATGCAGTGGATATATCGCACATCTCTGCAGGACAGATCGGAGTCATAGCAGGCCTAAAGCATGCACGCACGGGTGATACCTTGATATCATATCCAGGTGTGAACCCAAAGACAGGACCACCAGCGCCGTTGAACTCATTGCAACTACAGCCCATCGATGTTCCGCCTCCGGTTTTCTTCGCAGCCATTGAACCACACAGTCTTAGTGAGGAGAAGAATGTGGCTGAGATTCTCAATCTCTTGTTGAGAGAAGACCCAAGCTTACATGTGAATGTTGACGAGGAATCGGGCCAGATGCTCTTGAGTGGCATGGGAGAGCTTCACCTCGAAATTGCAAGAGATCGTTTGGTCAGTGACTTCAAAGCTAAAGCCACCATGGGCAACATCGAAATCAGCTACCGAGAATGTGTCCTCGCGCCAACTGGTACACATCGACTTGTCTTTGATCGTGAGATAGCAGGCAAAAAAGGAAAAGCAGGCTGTGAAGCAAGTATCTCGCAAATCGATGAGTTTGCAGTCGAGCAAGACTACACTGTCCACCAAGACGGAAACACAATCAGTGTCCATATTTCCTCGTCCCAGCACGGAGACGGCAGCCCTTCTCTTCCTACAGATCTACCTGTGGCTGTCGTTCACGAAGCTCTCATCAACGGCACGGTGGCAGCCTTAGCCCGTGGCCCTCGACGAGCCTTTCCGTTACATGCCAGTCATGTCATATTGAAGTTCGATCCAGCAATAGATTTCTTCGGCTCCGATACTTCACCAGCTGCTCTCTCCTCAGCAGCCCGACTATCTGTACAAGCAGCACTCAAGGAAGCCTTCTCAAAAAACTGCATTGGTCTCATGGAACCCGTCATGAACGTGGTCATTACCTGCGACCAATCTTCTCTTGGAGATATCGTGCATGACACTTATTACGCAAGAGATGGACAAGTTCTCTCCTTAGGAACAGAAGACAACGACGAAGCCGAAACAGCTCTACTATCCATTGACATGAAGAGAATCTACGCACCGCCAGATCCATACGCTTCATCTAGTGGCGGTGATACATCCGGACCTGGCCAGCAAAGACAAGTCACGGCAAGGGTGCCGCTGAAGGAAATGGTGGGGTATCTAAAGCATCTAAGGAGCCTCACTGGTGGAAGAGGAACGTTCATCATGAGTTTCGATAGATTCAAGGGTTTGTCTGGACGTAGGGAAAGAGCGTTGGAAAAGTATTTTTGTACGAGTAGGATACCGAGTATATAATATGTCAAGTGAAGAAACATGTGCCATGAACCCTGCTAGAGCGCAAGGCTACGATTTAGCATTCCCATGCACACCTACATAAGCCTAGATCTAGTCGAGGCTAAGAGTGAGGCTGCTTAGACGTTGAATTGTGGGTTGGTTATAGGCTTCGATGCAAGGGACGACCCAGTATCGCGAAATGAAAGACGGCTGAGATCGACGACAACAACATGTAAATGTCAACAAGAAATTTCATATGTATTCTCCGATTGTCTGCTCTTAACATGTTGCTCTCCATGAAATCCACAGAATCAGAACGGGGAAAGAGCGAACCAAGAATCCATCCCACCTAGAAAACTATCGACTCATTTCTCGAGCGAGAAGCTAGGAGTATCTACAAACGAACTCGACCAAAACCCAAAGACAAAGAAATTGCCGTTTGGAATCCAACCATTGAGCTCTCTCTCCACCTCTTTCTTTCTTTACATTTCCTCCATCCCCATTCATAATTCCAGAACAAAGGAACCCCAGAACAGCATCCACGCCCCATGGTCAAGAACCCAGCCAGTCATGCACACCCACCACCACCATCCTCCCGATCCATACATATCATCACATCAACACACACGCCACTCAAACCAGAAAACAACCGCCACCTCAAACCATGTGCACAGGAACAACAACAACCCTCCTCTGCCCACACACCCTCATCCACTACACAACCTACTGCCACTCCGCCTCCGCCTCCGCCTCCACTCCCTGTCCTTCCCCCTCGGGCCCGAAACAGCACCTGCGCGACACCTGCGCGGCGTGCCACCCGCCGTACCAACTCGCGCTGATAAACCAGCACCACGACGCCTTGCGCGCATCGCTGATGCAGCGGCTGCGGAAGGCGCGCAGCGAGACGGAGGTGTGGGAGGTGCGGAGGCGGATCGAGGAGGCGCATGGGGAGAGGAGGAGGGAGGTGGGGCGGATTGGGGGGATGCGGTGGGATGGAGTTGTGAGGTGGGGAGAAAAGGGGGAGGATGAGGTTCTCTGTGAGTCTTCTTCTGATTGTGGAGAGGGGGAGTTCCTTGCTTTTTGAGAGAGAGGAGAAGGACTAATGAATGAGTGTGGGTTTAGGGACGGAGGATCCGAAGTTTAGGGAACAGAAACAGAGGGAGGAGGTGGTGAGGTGGAAGAGTGGGAGTAAGAGGAGAAGGTATGGGAGTAAGGGTTGAATTGTTGGATCTGCTGGCCGGAGACACTTTTCACAGAGGGACTGAAATTTAACATGACTCTCAAAGCAAATCTGGAGGTTCACCTAAGTACGTGAAGCAGAGTCATTCTTTCTACTACAGCCAGAACTTTCCTCACCACAATGACAACGCCAAAAGAGCTCTGCATACAGCTTACAACTCGATCTCAAAATCACCAACTTTGGCGCAAATATCAAACAAATGAAGGAAACTCAAGAACGATAATGTCCGTATTCAGAATCTGACAATGTGGATGAAAATGTCCGAAATGATTGAGAACTTTCTCGTGCCCGAATTTCTGGAGACCTTGTGGGAAATGCACCGAGTTTTAGCATTGGAGACATCAAGGGACTTTCTGTGTCAATGTCCGACTGAGACTACAACATGCTTGCTGCTGTATGTCTTCAGTAATGCCCGAGACATTCAGGCACGAACATCTGATGCTGCATGAGGCCTTTTTGGCCGCACCTAGTCGACCTTGCATGGCAAGAAAGGTCAAAATGTGTAAAGAATGGAATGTCTCCGAAAGGATATGATCTCTTTTTTCCTGCACTGTATGAACCAGAAGGAGAAATCCTCACCCTTCCAACTCTGGAACTCCTAATGTTTCCCGCCATAAAGAAATTACGTTTAAAATTTATGCGTCGTGATAATATATCCCCTTGTCCTCCGAAGTAGTGGTCATGTCTTCATCATTCAAGTGTGCAAATTGCACTCTCCATCCCATCAATCAGTCCCTTTCCTGCGCCGGACGTTCTCTGTATGTAGCCTCCCTTATGGTATCTTTTGTATGTGGTGTTCGTGAATATGTTCTTTCATTACTTGACTTCGATTGCTCGTTCGTTTGGTGTTGTGGGAACGCTGTGGAAATCGTCGGTCTCGTCCTCTTCCTTTGGCTTCAGGGATGCGAAGCCCTCAACCTCCTGCGTTAATGCTGGCTCAACATCATGTGCAGGAGTAGCCTCCTCAATGTGCACCTCCTTCAATGCTGCAACTTGCTCCTCGAGTGACTTGCGCTTGGGGGATTCGATCTCTTTGCTGGTTCTGTCGGTTCCATGTAATTCGACCTCCTCAAAGCTTGACTTGGATGGCGTAGTTGGTGTTCGTCCACTGGCCTGATCAACCATTACAGCTCTGGCCATGTTGCGTGGTGGCAGAGGTGGAGGTGGTGGTCTCTTTGGGATGTTCACCAAACCTACTCCTCGTGCCTGTGGGATCATAGTTGCTTGTGCAGAAGCAGCCTCAAAGATGATAGGCTCTTCCTCGTCATCCTCTTCGTCATCTGAGTGGAAGCTTGTATCCGCAGAAACAGCATGATGCTCATCATGCTCGGCGGGGCTGTCATTATTGACAGTTGTGCCATCAAATTCTTGACTGCGGTTCATGCTGCTATATGGACCAAGGTCGATTTTGGTATAATCGATCTCTTCGGGCTCAACGATAATTGGTTTCTCATCCTCTTCAACTATTCGCTTGTTCTCGTCACTGTGGCTGGGGCTTGTGTTTGGCGTGAGAAGTGTGTCATCGGTCTGAGTACCCATCTCTGTCGTTTGAGTTGCCCTATCAATGCTTGTCCTCAACGTGCTTCTGGTTGACATGTAACTCTCTCTGTTGCTTCTCGTTGCTAAAGTGTCCATGCTTCTTCTGTGGAACTTGCTGTAGATGGGACTCGTGGGAGCAGGATTGTATTCGAATTGCGTACTTGCTGGCCTGATCTTAGTACCAGCTTCTCGAATTTCCAAACCTTCCTTCTCCAGCGCCAGTACACCAAATGGATCTGGATCGTCTGGCTCTGGAATACCAAACGATGGTCCTGGAACAGTTGTCGGTGATTGGAGCTCCACATCTGCAGGTGAAAGCTCATCTGCCAATTGCGACATCATGGCCTTGTCAACATCATTTCGTCCTTCTGCAGCTTTGACCGTCTCCATAAGCATCTTGATCTCGTATGGTGGATGTCTAGCCTTTCCAGCCAAAATATCCGCTACACCTATCTTCTGCCCGTAGAATCGTTCGTTCTCGTCTGATCGTTCGATTATGACTGTGCCGTCGACTTGCACACCAGCGTAGAATCCTCGAGATTTTAGATAGGTGAAGACCGGACGACTAGAACCAAGTTAGTAGCGTACTCAAAGTCTGATCTGCTGAACGTACTTTGCTTGCTTCCATTTTCCATCATTCTCCAACACGCCCCCAACACCAACTGGTCCTGCAACTGCACTGATCTCGCCCCCAAGAGTCGCTCGAATCTTAGTGAAAGCATCGAGCGCCTTGCGATTATTGATTACGACTACGCAATCGTAGATATCAACTCCAACTAGAAATCCCAAGCCCGCTGTGTGTAATAATATGCCTGAAGGTGGACTCCATTCTCCGTCCTCTTTTCGAGCAATCAAGATGCCTGAGCCACCAGCACCGGAAATCCACAATCCCGTTCGCATTGTAGTGAAGATGGCCAGACCGACAGCATTCTGTATGACCTTCTCTGGGATCTTCTTGAGCACTCGTTGTTTGCCTTTCGGCACATCGACGCTTGCTGGTCGGTCATCTTCGGCGTAGAAACCATCCTCTAAATCGAGCGAGTCAGTAATTGCTTTTAGAGAATGCGAAGAAAACTTCAGATACGTACTGCAGAATGACTTGAGAATTCTAGCCGCTTTGTCGCATTCTTTGTCCAGAGTCGTCGGCCAGAATGCTTCACTCCCAATCTTGTTGCTCAGTCGATTTACCGGTGCACCAACTGGGGGAGCCGTCAGTTTATCTTCAGTGCCCTCACGGACGGTCTGGACTCACGTTTGTCTGCCCAGGCCCATGCCTTATCGAAACCCTTCTTGCTGCCAGACTTCGTCTTGTCCCAAGACGGCAGTATGGAGGTCACTCGCTGCATTTTGGCTGCGCATTCAACACCACGAAGATTCAGGCTGTACGAGGTTCGGACGAGGGATGGAGGGGAGGTGTGCCACGATGACGCCGTTCTTATGCGACAGTAATCGGTCGGCGAGTTGTGAGGTGAGCTCAGACGAAGATCGCACTGCAGCACCCTCTTTTTTTTCCGACTTCAATTGGAATGAAGCTGGGTGGAAAGGGGCGTCATGCCTCGGAGGAGTGAAGCAAAATGTCTCTGTTTCTGTCTCTGGGCCGAAGAAGGAACTTCTGAATCATTTAAATGGATTCATGAGGCTGGAGAATCAGAAGGCGGAGGCGGCAGCAGGGCAGGCCACATGGGATCGCAACGGATGGGCCGGGGTTTGATTACGCAGAGCGGACGAGGGCGAGGAGGGGCCACGAACCGAGCGCTGCCGATGGATGGAAATGCTTGCGACGGATCACTCTGATGTCATCCGACGCCCATTCCTCAGCACAGCGAGAACTTTCTCAGGAATCCGAAGCGCGAAGAAGGGAGGGAATCGGTCATCTTCTATGCGTAGAATCAAGGTAAGTCATGTCAATCGGTCAAGGCATTTTTAATCTCGTCGGAGATTGTGCTGCTATATATAAGAATTTCACGTTGAAAGGCAAGTCGTGTTCCTGGGACCCTGTTCTCCCGACCATGGATATGGATGGGCTTGCGAGGGCCACATGTGACAGCCCGGCTTGGTATCGGTGCAGTAGTTCTCGATGGAATGGGAAAAGCATCGTGAAATAGAGTTCCTCTTATAGAAACGGTCGACTGATTTTCAGTTAGATCGTCAGTACTTATTCGGGAACCGTTAGATCCGTCGATAGTTTGGTCCAAACTTCATTTCATTGCTATGAGACACCGCCCTGAGTTATATATTGAACTCAAACAACATTTGGTATGGTAGGTAAGATTACAATTAATTTCAGAGACGTTTCCTAATCAAGGTTGTCTTGAAGATCCATTTATTCCAATCATAGCTATGCGCGTCGCGATACTGTTCATCCAAACATAAATTCCCAAATACGCCATGTTTCGTTTTGTTTCGTCCCATCATCACCGCCGGTTCCTCTCAATCCATGCCTTGCGAACCATCCTCCTGTTCGGAAGGAACTTCGGACGATTTTAGAATTTCTTCAATCCCCCAATTGCTCCAATACCTTGCTTCACATCATCTGCGCGCACATTTCCCTTGAGTTGACCTGGATATGTGTTAGTGATTGTATCCCACCACAATCTGAAAGTCATGCTGCGCAAAACGATATGCTGAAGTCAAAAAACATACCAGCCAAGAAATCCTCTCCTTCTTTCATCCCTTCAGCCTCCATCTTCTTCTCCTCGGCCTTAGCCTCCGCCTTGAACAACATGACGCCAATCTTCTCAATAATGGGATCCAAAGCACCCGTAGTATAAGCCGCTCCAAGCGCAACAGCAATGATAGCGACAATCGCAGAGACGATGAAATATGCGTTGACCATTTTAGCGATTTAGGACGAATTGATTGATATCAAGCAAGAAATTTAACAATTATAAAAAACAACAGAGGAAGAAAAGCGAACGCGCGTATATATCATAGCATCTCTTCCCCTCGATTTCAGTCCCTGATGACGTTCCTGGCGCTCTCCCGCAAGCAGGATTGGCGAGCGTCCAGCAAGTTTCTGCCAGCACTAGCGCCGAATTTCTACTCCGTTGACTAGTTACTAGAAGATAGTGCATTAATGGTGGATTTCTTGCATGTGTCAAATTGAGACCTAAGAGTAACAAGTACAGATTCTCGAAGTTTGTTAGAAAAAAGGTAAGAGAAAGGAGAGCAGGTGTCAGATCACGCGTCGCTTAGGTTTCTAGGGGCTTATGTCGGGGCTCGGTGCTGAGAAAACCGCCACCAAGAGCGGGATTCCGCTCTCTTCTCGTCTCGTCCCTTCTCGTTTTCGTATTGAGCCGTTCTAAGTGCAGCTGTACCTCATGAGAACGAGCAAAGATACCTCTCTTGTCCTTCTTTCTTCTGGAAATTTAGATTTTTTATCGTGGTTTTCCTTTCTGCTTTTCCTCCCGAGTCAATACCATTGAACCTTCATGATGGGTACCAAAATCCTCCTCTTCACAGCAAGTGCCATAGTCCTCCTCTCAACATTCTACCAATTCGCTCTCAGAGACTTCATCTTCATAACTCTAGGCGTTGGTCGTCATCATCAGAAGATTTCTGAATTCCCGTACAAATGTCGGCGTCTGCATTCTCCACTTTTGGAATCATGTGAAGACATGGTCATCGATGAAGAAGGAAGGGCGTTATATGCTGCTTGTTCTTCAGTTGCCAGTCGCAGAGAATGGAGTCCTGGGTAAGCTTTCCTTTTAAGAGGACGGTAGATGCTGATAGAGGCTAGGGGAGATAAATATGACATCTCAGCGAGAGATCTGCGGGATCACGTGTCGGTTCTCGATCTTGATCATCCAGGAGAAGACGGACTCTTTGGTCTTCGGACCTTGACAATCACAGGAGATTACCGCTCTTCAAGCGGAGGCAAAGAAATCGATGTCCATGGCCTGGACGTCGAACATCTATCTCCCACTCGTCTCCGTTTCTGGATGATCAACCACAGACCCCCAGTCGACGCAGAAGGAAACGCCCTAGACCCAAAAGTCGTTGGAGCAAACTCCACCATCGAAGTCTTCGAGCATGAAAAAGGGAGTCAGAACCTAGAATGGATAAGAACGATCTCCGACGACGCAGTATCCACTCCAAACAACCTCGTAGCAGCCGGAGATGGCGGTGTCCTAATAACCAACGACCACACCTCCAAAACCGGCCGAGTAAGCCCCTTTCCCCTCTCCCCTCCCTCTTTTCTATCAAAACTCACACCTCCCCCAACAGCTCCGCCGCCTCGAAATGATCCTCGGCGGCGGCTCCGTCGCCTACTGCCCACCCACTTCCTTGTCTTCCCCAACACAAACCTGCAACCTAGCCCTCACCACCGCCTTCAAATTCGCCAACGGCATCGCCCTCCTCCCCAACAACGAGGTCCTAGTCGCCCACTCAGCCAAAGGCCACCTAACCTCCCACACCTTTTTTCCCTCCAACCGGACCTTATCTCCCGGACAAACCATCCCCGTAAACATGCCCATGGACAACCTCTCCGTCGATATTCACGGCGATATCTACGTCGCCGCGTTCCCGAAAGTTCTAGCGCTGATTGAAGCCATGGACGGAGAGAAGCGGCCAGACGGGGAATGGGTCGAGATTCCCAGCACGGTTTTTAGGGTTAGGAAAGAGGGGGCGACGTGGGTGGTCGAGAAGGTGCTGGAGGATGTGGAGGGGAGCGTGTTGCCGGGTAGTACGGTTGCAGCGAGGGATGGGGTGACGGGAATGCTTTGGTTGGGTGGGGTGGCTAGTCCGTTTGTGGGTGTTTGTGTGCCGGTGTAGGGGGATGGAAGAAAGAGAGGTGTTGGGTGATTGAGGTGATATACTCACTCTCTTCTTTTCCTGGGATGTTGGAGATTTCTGGCTAGGCGACATGCGGGCATGTGCGGCCTGGGAACTGTCTTTATTATCACCACTCCCAAAAATTGAGACGCTTGCTTCCTGAGTCCAGAGGAGAAGGCCATTCTTCCCTGCTCCAGAAAGACTGTTCACGAGTCAAAAATTCCACTACTTTGGATAGTTCCAAATACGCCAAATGAGTAAAGAAACATCGTCTGCATTCTACTAAGTCTATAAGGTCCACTAGGTGTGTCGCATTCGGTATCGTCTAAGCCCATATTCTCTATACCAGCACTTTCTAAACTCATACCATTACTTCTCATCAACCAGGACCTTGTCTCTATCGCCCAAATCCATCAGCATGCGTCTTATAACAGCACAGAAAACATTCAATAGATTCCAGGTATGATAACCCATTTCACTCGCTTGCAATACTGCTCCCATCCTTTTCCATATTTCTTGGAGCATCGTTCTTCATCTCTCCAGCATCGATGGATCAGTAGGATGGTCATGAATATGGCGTACGTCCATGGCAGCAGATTCTTGAACCCGCACGTTGCACACATGGAGTACGACAAGATGAGATCTCCCAGGTAGTTGATGTGGCGTGCAAGACCCCACCATCCGGAACAGAGGAGAATGCTGTTGTGCTCAAGTCCATCTTTCGTGCGGTATTTGACACGGATGACTTGAGCAGGGGCTCCCCAAAGCTTGCAATTTCCCTTTGTTCGGCGGACGAGATCCTTTTGGTGATTGACGCTGCGAAAGATGACATACCCGGTCACACCGGTCATTAGAATGACCAAAGCATGAAAGTCTGACAAAGTTCCGGGGTATCGAGCCAGATACTGAGTCTGCAATGTGTAGATACCTGGGAGCCATACCAAAGATCCCCAAGCAAGGTAGAATCCAAAGTGGTCATGACAGATGTCAATAGTCCGCAAGTACCAGTCCTCGTTAATGAAAAAGTCCACCACATATAACGTGTGGAGAGCTGTTGCGACGAGAATGGAATAAGTGATATATCCATGGAGTTGATACTGGTAGGCAATGAATGACCAGTCACTAACGAGCATTAGTTGAGCTACGTATGGAAATACAATGAGGGACAGGAGGCCACAGGTCGACAGTGTTTTCACGTGGAAGATAAAACTTACATCAACGTCCAAGCAACGATTCCTGGCCGGCCATTCGTGAAGAGCTTGAAATCGAAGTACTCGCCGAATCTCGGATTCAATTCGATGCCCATATACATGTCATAAAGAATAGACCCTGGATATGTGAGCAAAATCCACCTCTGACTGCCATTTGACTTACCACTGAACTTTCTGTCACTCTCGTGTGTAGGACTCAGATGAGCCTTGATATACACGAACCCAGTCAGGAGGAAACCAGAGACATTCGCGACGACAAGAAGGCCCGCCCAGTGCCTTGCGAGAATAGCTGGATTCACGATCCCGGTCAAAGCCGCTATTGCGAACAATGAGTGAGTAACAATCCAAGCTGACAGACCGTTCGTACGATATTTCAGAAGATTTCCTGCTGGCGTAAGCTGCCCGGTACTGAATTTGCTTGGAAGGAAGCGGTAGAGAGCAGCTTGGAAAAGTATCCACGCTGAGTATCCGAGCGCGACGTTGAGGTCAGGCTTAGGCGCAAATGTCGAGTAGAACGTTGCTGGCCCGAACTGTAACATGAAATCCAACGTGTCGCTCAAAGACCCGTCGAACGAAGTGAGTGAAATCCAGATGAAGATCACGAGACAGGGGCACAAAAGCATAATGCTTGCACAACCAAGTGCGTGAATCCAGGAGCCATGGAGATGTCGTCCCCACGAAATGCTTGAGTCACGAGTTGCTGAGAAAGAGGCAAGTCGAGCACGTTTTGGTGAGGTGTGAATTATCTCTGGTGATTGAACTGCATCGATATCGGCATGAAGCGCGGGAGATTGGAGGATGATGGAGTCCATGGTGAAGACGTTCGAAACAATCTGCTGGAAGAGGTCCGTTCTTCCGATATAAACGTCGGGTTTTCACAAAGGTTGACGTCGAAACGTCGAGAGGATAAATATAATCGTGACGCAGTTTGAGAGGAAAGTCGTTTGGTTTGGTAGGTGACCCACTTTGAAGATGGAAGGAGTGAGTGGTAATGATGGTTGAGAGGAATGAGTGACCCAAACACTCTGTTCGCAGGTAACGAGAAAAGCGAGGCGCGGATCTTACACTTTAGGTTTTATGAAACCCAAAGGAATGACAAGGCTTGTCGAGCATGCTCAGGACGGATATAGAAACTGGGATGCTGATGGTTTTTCTTGAGGACGCGGCGTAGTGTCGTATTTATCCTTCTTGAGTCCTGGGTGCCTTTGCTCCTGCTTCTACATTTTGAGGATCTAATTCATCGTCGTAGAGGTACGGTACATTTTTGAACGAATGTCAGCTTATTTGATATCTCCAGCAAGCGCATCGAAGTTGCAATGGCTGAAACTGCGGTACGAGATGCGTCGTTTCTCCCCTTTTCCACATCCCTACGAAGCGGAACGACACGAGTATACAAACAATTTCCCCTGACAGAAATGAGATGAACCTACTGGGACGTGATAATGTAGCACGTCATGATGTCCTGAAGAATAGCAACGGCCTAAGCCATGGACGTTGCGCGAAATACGACGCATCGAAATACACTAGATCAAGTACCGACTGCTCGAAAGCTCTACTTACCGTAGGTCTGAAGCTATCTCGAACGGCTCCAGGGGCAAAGTACACGGCCTCAACTTTAGGGCATCGAGATCATCGGCGGATGACAACCTGTCGGATTGCAACGAATGCGTCGCTTGGGGCTGGGGTGCTTACATAAGGAGTGAGATGCTCACTACCGGCGGTATAATTTTGAAGGCAGTAGCTCGGGAAGATGCGCTGTCAAGCCTGCATATTGACTCGGGGAGGAGCAACAAGACTTCGGGTGCCGGAGAATAGTTGAGAGAGTACGTACGTCGTGGGTGGAGTGCGAAAGGACCCGAGCTGAAGTCAACGAATGTCGAAATAAGCCTTCTTCACACGGACCCTTGTTTCGGTCTAAGCCAACTGCCGGGATGCGAACGCGTGGAAGCTTAAGAAGATCAGTTTTATATACATCCGGCAAAATGAACGACCCGAGTACGGCGTATTTAAATTATACCGATCGTACGCAGATTATGCTTTTATATAAAATTTATTATAATTTATAAATTGCTGCGATTCGCTAATTGCAGGTCAGATCACGTGCAACAAACGCCAAGGGACTCCGCAAGCGCCCGCAAACGCAAATGCTTATTCTTCCCTTAAAATTATTAGATTTTCTGACAAACGTCAATACTCGGCCATTTTATATTTATTTTATTATGCGCTTTCACGATAATAGCTATTTAAAAATAGAGAAATATAGTTTATATTATTTAAAACTTTCGTAAAACGACGTTTTCTTAAACTTATAATTTTAAAAAAATACTTTTCGAGCTAATATAATTTATTTATTTATTTTTATTATTTTTTGTCGGGAGTATAGGCCAGGCGCCACCCCATTGGCTGAGACCGGGCCGGAAGATCAGACAGGATTAGCGGGACTAGCCGTTTCGTATAGATGTCACGGTTCTGGAGTCACGTGCTCGCTAAGTACTCACGTGACCGCTCACCTGTATATATGCTCTGCCTTCCGGCGCTTCTTTCCTTCCTTTCCTCTTTACCTTTAGATTCTAAGAGATAGCCTAATCGATTCCTCGTCTACGTACTTGAGTCCAACCGTGCTGTCACAATAGAAGCACGTAGTGTAAGCAGATTTATACAGTAGTGTCACGACTCTCTCCTTACCCTGGTAAGGTCACGTGGGTTGGTATGGTGAATGAAGTAAGATAAGGCAATGATATTGTAGTTAGGAAAACTTAATCAAGTTGAGCACGAAGCTCCTATTCTATGGCAGAAGTGCCAGTCATATATAGTCTCTCCATCTCCTGGAGTCCGATTCCCTTCTGGAGTCTAGGAGTCCCGGGGAGTCCACCAGACTCCCTTGGACTCCATAACGTGACCTAACCCCCTCGCCTACTGAGCCTATAGCCCACTAGTCCCGTGACCGTGACAAGTAGCTAGTATATAACTCGTACGACGTAGTACGAGTTAAAGGGTAGACGCAATACCACGATTAGTACAGCACCTGCTGCTTGTTGTAGCCGCGTCTCACAGCATATGCAAATATCACGTGATTTACAGCTGAATACTATGCTTCCAATAGTTAGTATGGTAAATAAAGTAAGATAAGGCAATAGTATTTAAAGTTAAGAATATTAACGAAGTTGAGCATAAAGCTCCTATTTATAGCAGAAGTACTAGTTATATATACTGCTCTCCTAGTAGTTGTTATAGTTCTGGTGTGTGTGACAGCACGGTTGGACTCAAGTACGTAGACGAGGAATCGATTAGGCTATCTCTTAGAATCTAAAGGTAAAGAGGAAAGAAAGGAAGGAAGCGCCGGAAGGCAGGGCATATATACAGGCGAGCGGTCACGTGAGTATTTCGTAGCGGGCACGTGACTCCATAACCGTGACACAATACAAGTCCCGTCCACGCGACACTAGCATTAATAATATGTCACGAGTCTATTTTACAAAAATAATTTGCTAACTTTTAATAAATTCACACAACTCTAGGAAGAATTTTCTCGTTCGGCTCGTATGTTTTACCGGGATTAATCTAAGACGACAAATACGCGTGGATTCCTTTTAATATACGTGGATACATTAGTGGATTTTACTTTGAGGCACCAACTACTGTCTCATCGATTAGAAGACTTAGATTGACCACTCATAGTGTGACCAATTAGCCTCCAATCCACCCGACCCCTCGATATATTGCATGCAATATTCCACTCAACCCCTCAGCCGGCGCAGATGCTGGCTTATATTTATCATTTGCTCCTCTCAATGGCCTAAAAGAAGTTCAGCTTTGTCGGCTCGGAAATCGCTGCACTGGTATCATGATACACTACCTCCACTCTCCGCCAGTAAACCTTGGTCAATAGCATACCTCGTGTCTTTCAAAGCATAAATCTATCGATATTCGGAATGTCTCTACGATGCATGTTAAAAAGACAAAGTCTATGGGGTCCTACATCGTTTCCGACATCACATTCTCTGCGAATAAAAACAGAGGTGGCAAGCCCGATACATTTAGTAATAATGAAGTAAATACTTGATTTATCATGAAAGTAAACTGCTAAATATTGTCCTAGCCGATCGCATGGTGGTTCTCAAAGTTTAGCGACGATATCTGTGTGTGGCGTGGCAAAGTTGTTCAAGTTCCAAAGAGAAGTATAAGGAAAACGAAACGATACAATGAAACACAGCCCTAGTAGATCATATTTGAAACTTAAATCGTGTGAAATAATCGGTCTCTTTTCCCTTGTACCAGTATCCAGATCGCCCCTCGAACTTTCCCTTCGTCCAATCAGACCTAGAGGTCGTCCTAGTACGGTCTTTTTTGTCGGTAAACTGGAACTCGTCTTTTCCAAACAGGCGTAAAAAACTTAGATCATGCCGGTCGTACGCAGATAAAAAACGTAAGTTTTATCTTAAGACATGCTTAACGATTTCTTTTTATACGGAAGAACCGAAATGACGGCTGAGGATCTGAGCCAATCATTGCAGTCACTTGCTCAACCCTACTCCTGCCAGACCCACTGAGTGCCATCCCAATACTTGTACTTTTGGGCAGAACCGTCCCACTCCCAGTCTGATGCCTGTTGGTGAGCAGGTATCTTAGCTCCTGATTGTGCAGAAGACGATGATTCCGCTACGGCATTGGACGTGCCGATGCGGACTGGTGGATATCTCGAATTCGAGAATCTTATATCACCAGTGTCTGGATAATAGTGAAAGGATGTTGCCTTCTTAGATCCTTTCAGGTTTCCCTCACCAAGTACGCCTGAAATGTGAACCGGATCCTCGGTGCCGTCGGCATATTTGGTAGAGTGCGGATCTCCACTATAGGTTGACATCAAGTTAAAATCCATCAATTACAATTGCATGCCAAATAACTGCAAGGACTTACTTAATAAGACCATTCTTCACCTTCTTTGCTAGTTCGGGATTCGCCCCGACAGCTTGTTCGACAGCTGCCACATCCCTCTCCAAGCTCTTTGTGGTGCCATTAAATGACCAGATGATTCTTGCAGCCGCCCTCACGGCAGAGGAGAAGTGTCGACTCATATCTTGTGATTGAATGGATTGGAAGACACACAACTAATTTCTTTACGTGCCACCGGAAATGAAAACTGGAAAAATTCATTCCGAGCTGAAGACGGCTTTATATGTAAGACGGGGGAAGCGCGTGCACTGCGAGGCAACAAGCAAGCGGCTATCATTATTTTCTGCAGATACCAGAGTTGGAGTTATTTAAGGTGGTAGGCAGCTGTGAAGAGACCTAAGAACACCAATACTTCGGGCCACCTCGAAACAGCCCCAGTTTCACCGCGAGTCTGGCTGCCAAGTTATCCATAAGAATGCAAAGGACGTTGGATAGCGGCTATGAAGGGCGTTAAGATGACTCACAGCAACGTTCCGCTTGCAACCTTGAACTTATATGAAGGGGGGGTGCGACGGTTCGAGAGCCTCACGAGCCTGCGGGCATAAGTCCGTGTTTTAGGCTTCTTTCCAGGGGATTCTTAAGCGAAAAATATTTGAATCCTCTCTTTGATTGAATCATAATTTGACAATTACAAATCAAATTCCTTTTTCTTTATAAATATATGATGAAAAAAATGTGATCTAAATCATCACTAAAACTTAACATAATTGAATCATATTCATTTTCCTCTTTTCATTAGCGAAATGCCCTAAAAACACGGACTTAAGCCCGCAGGCTCGTCAAGAGGTTAGTCGGGGAAATGTAATTTTTCGTAATTGCTCTGTCATTGATTATTTCACACTTTGTTTCAAAAGGTCAACTGTGTCTGCCGAAGATACCAACTAATTGGGCCCTGACAAATTTAGAAGTTTCGTAGCTAAACATTCAGTCATCTCGGCCCATAGATATCACATGATTGACCCCAACCACGCTTCAGCCCCATGAGTGCATGAGCCGAGCCGCGGAACCAAGTCAATCAGCACCCACCGCCTTATTCCACGAACGACTTCTCATAGCTACTGATTTGAAATCAGGACCTCGGAATCTGGAGAGGCAGACTGGAACGTCCTATTCGACCCCTGTTCGATTTGCGTAAAGGTCTGTTACGGTCTCCGTACTCATCATGTCGATATCTAAAGTCTTGGTTGCTCGTACCCTTCAACTCCTTCGACAGCCAGCTACTTCAAGAGGGTTCGTCATGTCCGCAAATCGATCACCAACAATCCTCCCGGCTGATACTCCGATAGACGAGGAGAGGATTCCTGGCTATGATCCAAAGCGTTTTCTACCTGTGAATCCAGGCGATCTCCTCAACAACAGATATAAAATTGTGGTGAAGGTTGGATGGGGCACTACTTCCACTGTATGGTTGGCTCAAGACACCCAACGGTATGTGCTATCCCGGCTAGATGCGTATTCTTACGTCTTTACAGATGGTGGTGGAACTCCAACCGTTACGTGACTGTGAAGATTACCGCCTCCGATTGCGTCGATGATGATGCAGCGAAGCATGAGCGGATTATAACCCGACATCTCAACAGGAACCCATCACACGAAGGCTTCCCATTTGTGAGGACAATGCTCGACCATTTCGAGGCCCCGGGCCAAGATGGACCTCACTTGTGCCTAGTATATGAGCCTATGAGAGAGCCCCTCTGGCTATTTCAACGGCGCTGGGAGAACGGCAAATTGCCACCAGCGCTTCTTAAGGTATACTTGAGGTTTCTCCTCCGGGCACTTGATTATCTTCATTCTGAGTGTCACATCATCCACACAGGTGAGTTTGAGGCTGCGCTTGACTTCAGAGGCTCAAGCTCATTCTATCATAGATCTTAAACTAGACAACATCTTACTGGGGTTCGAGCACCCATCTGTGATCGAAGATTTTGTCCAGAAACAAGCCGAAAATCCTATGCCTCGAAAGATCAAAGACGGCCGATCGATCTATCTCTCACACAATGATTTCGGCCCGCCAAAGTCGTTCCGTATACTACCTAAGATAGCGGACTTTGGTTTAGCACAGTCAGGAGAGGGTTCGGAACCTCTAATGCACCCTATTCAGCCGCATCTTTTCCATGCCCCAGAAGTCCTCTTAGGCACGAGCTGGACGTATAGCGCAGACATTTGGAACCTCGGCGTACTGGTATACTTTTACTTTTATCACCTATCTGGGTTTTAGCTTACGCGTCGTTTACAGATTTGGAACATGATGGAGGGTAGGGACTTATTTACACATATTCGTTCAAGCCAAGGAGACTACGATGTTCGAGCACATCTTGCGGAGATGATTGCATTACTAGGCGCGCCACCAAAAATACTCATTGATCGAGAAATACGCTGGAGCGAGGTCAAATGGAGCCATGCTGTGCCAAATTTAGAAGGCAAGCTTTGTCAGACCGCTCGTGAGTATTACGGAGGGCCTTTCTTCAACTCGGAAGGCGAGTTTATGCACAAGGATCTAATTCCGATCGGGGTTAGGTTGGAGGATTTTGTCCTTTCTCTCGAAAGGGAAGATAAACATCTCTTCCTTGATTTTATAAAGAAGATGCTCCAATGGTTGCCAGAAGACAGGAAGACAGCCAAGGAGCTTCTTGAAGATCCGTGGCTACAAGAAAAGAGCACTTAGGCGGGAGAGCAGGGGGAATTCCCTGGTGCAGGCATTTAGGGGAGTGTGGACAAGCAGCAGCTCGACCCCTTTGTGAGCCGAGAAACTGAGATCTTCAACTGGTGAGATGAGGGAAAATGGACAATTTCTGAAACATTTGCTCCTTGAATACTTGTGCTTGCGGGGGATCAGTGGGTGTGGAGGCTGTATCCAAAGAAATAGTTGACGAGATAACTGTACTCGCGACCATTCTCGATCATCTCGCAACTGATCTTAATATGGTGGAGATTCCTTTTCTTGTACAACTCTCCGAACTTGACTGAGAAGTGAAGAAGTTACACCCCACCTAATCCGTGATGGATACCCTGACCTGCCACCTTCCAACCAAACCATGGTCCGACAAAGGAAGCGACATTCAATGGGATTATAACCATTGAGAAACTCCTATTGGGAGGTGACTGCTGTTTCTAGATTCCTGGCTGGAACAATATTATTTGCGGCCAGATCTGCAACTCACCCACCAATCCAAGTGCCAGTTATGACTCATCTTGACACCCCTGTAATAGTCTGGGAATTCTGCAGCTTTCGCTGCATCCAGGCTCCAACAAAGTCGAGTCTGATTAAGAATTTTGCGTACTTGGGTGTTGTTTAATGGGGAGGCCAGGTGGTCGGAAGTAAGAGGTCTGAGCACCGCCGAGATCTACCACACGTCCCTTTCTCCGATTCAACACTGCTTCCATATCCTTTCAATTCGGTCCAACGAGCGGGCCTACGCACTATGGAGATTATCAAGTCAGCCGAAGCCTTTAAGAAAGTTGAGGACGCATATAAATTCAGCTACTTGCAACTTATTGTACGAAAGAACGGCCGACTATACTGTGCAAAAAGCCCTCATCGCAAGCCAAATCTCTCCGAGATTTACGATATTGAGCTATTAGAGACGGAGGATAGAGACCCAAAGGTGAAGCCCACCTGGACGGTGCTAGACTCCCCGCACGAGTACTACATCAAAACACCAGACCTCTGGGCTTACAGTAGCCCTCATCTCGAGCAGCAGATCCTCCGTGAGGTTGAGGCGTGCGAACTCCTAAAACCCCATCCTCACCCGAACGTTGCCGTTTACTACGGCTGCCGAAGCACTAATGGACGAGTATTGGGCATCTGTTTCTAGCGGTATACCTTAACGTTGCAAGAGAAAGTTAACCCCCGCTATCTGAGCAAATCCGACTTCCTCACTAGCCGCTTGTCCGTTGACGATACCACGAAAGCGTGTCTGGACGGGATCATAGCCGGTATTCGTCACCTTCATTCGCTCGGCATCATTCATAACGATATCACACCCTCTAATATCATGTTCAAGGAGGATGGTACGCCAGTCCTCAACGATTTTGGCAGCTGCCGGATGGTTGGAGAATCGCTGCACGGGACCAAGAGGACGCATGGATGACACGACCCTCACGTCCAGACCGCGTTAGAGAACAACGACTTCGATGCTTTTACGGAGTTACAGACCTGGCTGATTGGGTCATCGGCTGACAAGTTCCTGTTTAAGAGAGGATGACAGGCTCGACGAACTGGCAAGGCGAAGTCACATTATGCAGCAGTGGTGTCTGATTAACATTTAATGCATTCTTCTATTAGATACATATAATTGCTTGCAAATGAGCCTCCTGCCTCAAGTCTACCATTGCACGATGCCTTATCGTTGAGGTGAGAAGCGGTTCTCTGAATGATGACTTGACTCGCTTTTTTTTTGGCGTTCCTGTAGCAAGTCAGCCAGGGCAGGGCTCTTTACCGCTATACACCGCCTTGGCCATGAGGTACGCGAGCGCTAGGGCAGCGCGAGTTAGCTGCGGAAAACAGCGACGAAAACGGCGGAAAAAAATAATTAACTTTTTATTATATTGTACTTTTTAATTTCTACATTTTTATAAACTTGACTTAATGCATGCCATCTAGCCGTTGGTCACAGCCACAGTCCTCTCTTCTAAGCCTTCCCACCATTCATCAAAGTCGTCGATGAGAAGTTGTTGGAATCAAGCAGAATATCGAAAGCAAGGCAGGGAAGTGATCAGTTATCGTACACAATCCGTGATATAGCTGAATCAACACCAAGCTCCTTCATCCTCCTCTCAGCCCAAGCTCCCAGATCACCAAAATATCCCTCCGGATCGTCACCTCGCCACTCTCGCAACGCAAACCAAAGGTGACGTGCGTCTTTCCCTGCCCGGATTGCACGTTCGTAATTGGGCGCTTGATTGAAGAGAGCCTGCACGGAAAAACGCGATTATTTCTCTGCTCATATGCTAAGAAAGACGATGTTTGCACGAAGGACGTACCATAAAATATTGCTTTGCCCATGTTGTGTATTGCGCGCGGTCATCCGGAGTTGCGTCGTTAGGCACTCGAATAAATGAAGGGGCGCCATTCTCATCTATTACTAGGTCGACGGTTACCGCCATCAACGGATCGGACAAGATAGCCGGTACGATGCACCCAGTCTCCCAGTCATACAAGGATGTTACGAGGGGTTGACCGTTTGCATCCATTGTAATCGACATATTGTGAATGCCAAAATCGCCATGGTCGAGAACGAGACGATAAAGAGAAGTCTGGTTGCTGTCTATAGGCATAATATGTGGGATGAGGCGCAAAAGAGACTGCTTAACCGCCGCAGCAATGGGACCAACGGTGACATTGTCACTCTCCCACCCGATCATGTCGCCTATATTCCTAATTGTCGCTTCGATTTTGGATATGAAAAGAGTAACGCAAAACTCGCGTGTAGGAGCAACGGGAATAGGAAGCGATTTGGGCTTCTGTTCAAAGAGGCGTTCGCGGAGCCAAACAGCGGCGAAGTCGAGCGGGAGATTGAAGTTGAACAATGATGCGCGGATACGAGCTGACTGAATAAGAAGGCAAGCCTAGAGAAGATTAGCACAATTAAATCGAATTAAGCAGAACGGATTGCTGAAATAGGCACGCACCTTCTGTTCTAGGGTAAGTTCCCACCATACATTATTCTCTCCCTCTGCTCTTTCAAACAAGAACAAGTGACGGCCCGCAATATCCCGAGGGAGATCAAGTCTAGGACCAACGTGTTGTATTGGGATACGGTGGTAGAGTAGGCGGGAGGCCAATATATCAGGCTCTGAGCGCAAGAGCTCGTATACCGCCACCTCGAACTTGACCTCGGGAACTTGCTTATGAATCGGGGCGCCGTCAAAGTTAGGCATATTAACATCGTCTCGAGACATACGCGCCACGATGTCTAGTTGATTCGATAGCTTGAGGTGGAGACCCTGTGCGCCACCCAACCTCAGTCTCAGCATGGAATCGGATTATGAAGATTTCAAACAAGAACTCACGTAGTTATTGGAGCCTTTGGAGATGACCGGGATGTCAATCACGCGGGCGTCGAGATTCTCCTCAATCTCTTGAATAAGTAGGTTTACATCCCAAAGTCCGTGGAAGGGGCTGTTACCGCTGCAGACCAAGGTAAGCAGCTGTTTGCCGTCGAAGTCGTTGCCATCCGGCATCTTGGGCCACTCGTCATGGTCGTACATTATCGGAAGTGAGAGTTCTAGGAAATACGATATTGATCTCAGAGAAAGGACGCGAGCGGCGAGAAGATCAGGGGATAGTGTGAGTAATTTATATAATAGTCGCGAAGCGTTGCGAAGTGTCACGCATCAGGGAGTGTGGAAGAGCCTAAGCGAATTATGCCACGTGACTTAGCCAGCAACACGAAGTCCTTAACGGTACGAATGAATCGCAGGGAATTCAGCACGAAGATGTCAGGAAAAGAGGGAAGGAAAGTTCCTTCTAAGTAACTTTCTACAGGATTCTGCCAACACTGACTGTCTAGGTCACGTAGTTGCGCAAGACTCGGCGTCACGCCAAGTGCAATCGTCACGGCGAAGAATAGTGGTTAAGAGACAAAGAAGATTGTTCAATTATCTATAAAGATCTTCGCTTTACGTAACTAGGCTAGGAGAACCGCAGTTGAATGCGGTGCACAAAGATGGAAAGGAAAGAGAAACTAAGGATTCAAAACTTCCGACGTTGCTGCGGTTGAGCGCACATTCCCGCATAGTAGTGTAAAAAAAAAAATGATTTGGGAATCTTCAATTAATTATTGTGGGCGGGTTCATAGTTTTTACTATATATATATATATAAATCTCTTTTTTTCTTTTCTTTTTCTTAAAAAAATTTATTTACTAATCTCTTTATAAAATGCTAAAGAAATACGACATACGCTGCAGGGACGACGGCAAACTCTATTAGTCATCCAAGTCGTCGGAACGACCTTGTTCCCGGAGGAGACGATGTCTTTGACGGCCTAACTATCCATCAAGTGGGCGGTGCCTTCGACCTTGACTACGGCTTTGTCGGCGCCGACGGTGTGGTGGCGGTGCTGGAGGCAGAGGCAGAAGGCGAGGTTAGCGGCATGCTTGAGGAAGACATCGCGGATAGGACCGTTGATGATGTCGTCGACGTGCGGGGCCTGTACAATCGTCCGAGTGGTTAGCGTTGCAGATAGGGTGAGCATAGATAAGTATTGACTTGGCGGGAGATATTCGCCTCCCCAAGAGAGGGAGTTCGTTGTAATGGACGTGGTCGACGAGGACAGTCATGGTAAGACGAGCAAAAATAGCTCAGAGAGACGATTTTGGGATGCTGAAGCAGGCGGGAGTCTATGACTTGAATTTGGACTCCAGCCAGGTAGAGAATCGACATTGCCAACGGCTCTTATAGATTTCCTCCTACATGATGATGAGGCTGAGAATACGGCACAGTCTGCAAGCAGGCCTTGGTCGAGACACGTTACGACTGCACAAACCCATTCTCAAATAGTGAGTCATTTGCATAGCTTGCATCGGAATTCAGCACCATGTTTGTCGGCAATGAGCGGGAGCAAACCGGGTTACACAGACTTGAGTAGTAATCGTTCGCTCTACTATACGAGTTGTTGGGCGATTTAAACTGGTGGGTCAGCTCTAACCGCCCGCTGTTCTAAAACAAAAAAGATTTCCAAAGTTTAGTAAATCAGTTAGTTAGTCAGTCATTAGTCAAGCTTATTCTCCAACTAATTGACTGATTATATTGAAAGCATCCAACTGACTCACTAATATCCACTTATCAGTCGCTGATCAGTCAAGAAACGTGACTTTTAACTAGTA
>NW_017263597.1:187329-318765 GCF_001500285.1 Mollisia scopiformis
TCAGATATCTCCCAACTTATAAGCAACTGTCAGTTGAACTTTTGGCTAACTGATAGACTAATATCATTTAAAATCGCTAACTGATTGGCTTTAACTGATCACTTATCAGTCGACTGATCAGCTAGCTGACTGCTTTACCAGCCTGTTTGTGTTTGTGCAAACAAAAAACCCCTTGCAGTAGAAAGCGGGCTTTTAGATTGTCACAATTCGCTTCTGCTGACGGTCCTATGAGCCATGCGTTGTAGCTATCCGCGAATGCCATTGATTCCCCATTCACACTTAGTTTGTCCGTGATTGAAGGCATAGCTTGCCGCTGGCATTTAAATAAGAACAAGCTGTAACAATGTTGGCACGCAAGTGGGATAAATATATAAAAGCGAGTTCCTTCTTTGTTGTTACCTTATTCTTCCTGATAGATTCATCTAGATTCCCAAGATCCTCAAAATTGAAGTTCACATCTACATAACATTTCCTGTACCCCGAAAATTCGAAGAATTGTACTACCAAATTCACCAAGCTACATCATTAAGAAAATCTAGTACAAGTATGTTTATCGATTATTATTGTTGCTTTGTAAACGGTGCCACTATTAAATACTGACGACAATATCTATCAAGCAGTGTGTGAGGCTGACGAAGTTGTGTTCATTTGTACGCATAAGGGAATAAGTTTAAACCCTGCGACACGATCAATCAGCCTGCAGGACAAACCACAGCCGAGATGGTTAAAAAAGCGTAGCACTAAATGCGCGTTATTGACCCTCAATAAGCGAGCAATGTTCTACCAGGACAAGTGCAAAGCGTGCAGATGAGCATAAGAATGGTAGAAATACGATCTTACCTCAAGTCAGTCATCTGGGATATCGTTCGGGAGCACAAGACAAAGAATGTTTTGAAGGAGAAGGCTGAGGCTATGGATAACACACCGCCAGTGCTACGGCACATATACGATCATTGTTCAATCTGTACTTCATATGGATAGTCACTCATTTAAATGCAATTCAATCCATTTATACTCATCAATGCATAAAGGAACGTTACGAATACAGTAGCAGCATATCCATTCCCCACTCACTGACGAATCAACTCCTAGCCTTCATCCTGATCCATATCATCTCTGCTTCTCTTGCCATTTCTCTTATGCCGCAAAGTAGCTCCTGGATTTCCTCTTTTGTCGTGTAGGTCCTTCATTTCCCGCGCAGCCGCTCTTTGGGCATCCCCTACTCGCTCAGCAAACACCATGACCTCTTCTTTCACTAGTTTTTGCTCATTCAACTTCTTGCCTAATGCCGCTTCTATCCTTAACCATAACTCAACATCATATTGCGTAACAAAGGAAATCGCAATGCCACATTTACCAGCACGAGCGGTTCTGCCAACCCGATGGATATAAGTCTTGCTGTCCTGGGGCAAATCGTGGTTGATAACGAGGTCGACCGAAGGTATATCGAGTCCCCGAGCTGCTACGTCGGTGGCAATGAGCAGACTTCGAGACCCCAGTCGAAACTTGTTCAATGCTCCTAATCGTACACTCTGTGAGAGTTGGCCGTGGAGAGGTATCGCAGGAAATCCAAGATGTCGTAGCAAGATCGAAATCCTTTGGCACTCATTAACTGTACGGGTGAATATGATCGCCATCTGTCCTGCTCGCTCGTCCAGTGTATGAATTAAGTATGTGTCTTTGTGCTTGCATGGGATAAACATATATGACTGTGAGAGTGTCGAGACTGTTTCACGCTCTGTGGATGTTGAGACTCTCACGGGATCTGACAAACACGCCCGCTGTAGTGACTCGACTTTGCTGGACATGGTTGCAGAGAATAGATATGTCGTTCTCTTCGGTAGTATCTTCAGAACCTTGTCTAATATCGGACCGAAATCAAGATCCAACAGCCTATCCGCCTCGTCCAGAACCAGATATTTCAACTGCCGCAGCGAGAAACCTTTAGTATTTTCCAAATGGTCAAGCAGACGTCCTGGCGTCGCAACCACTATATGCGGCTTCTTTCCCAAAACTATCGCTTGTGAGACCATGTCGAGTCCCCCGATCAATAATGCACACCGGACAGATACCAAGGTACCTAAGACTTCGATGACTTTCAAGGTTTGCTGCGCAAGTTCTCGGGTGGGCGCAAGGATAAGAGAGTGTAGAGGCTGTGGCTGGTTTATCAATGCCTGTAAAATCGGCAGCACAAAGGCTGCAGTCTTGCCACTACCAGTCTCTGCAAGGCCGATTAAATCTCGTCCTTGTAATGCAATCGGGATAGATTGCGCCTGAATAGGCGTAGGTGTTGTGTAGCCAAGGGAATCACAGGCCTCGCATAATGATTCCAGGATTCCTAGAGCTCGAAAAGTCTTTGGAGAGTTCTCGATAGAAAGTGCCTATCCTGATATTGCGGGCTCAGTTGTACAGGTTCGGATTCGGATAAGGTAACGGCATGGTTCGAAGAGTTTAAGAGTCCATGCTCTGTTGAAACAGTAGCATCATGAATGCGCTTTCTCTTCGACGACAACATACTATTGGGAACAGTCTTATCGTGCAGTAGTCAGTAGTGGATAGAGGACCGATGAATAGTCGCTGGCTGCGAAGCTTTGCCAACAACAATCTGTGTATATCGAGATGGTTGTTGAGGTCTGAGAGATTGTCGCAGGCAAAATTTGTCGTGCTTACCTAATCTCACAGGTAGAGGCGAGGCTTCGCTAGACCCCACTCTCGCGTCTCCTGGCGGAATACACGCGACGCCCTCAAAATTCAGCTCATTGTTCTCCTGTCGGTGTGAAGTGTAATGGCACAACTACCAGCGATGGCCATGGACTTCGTCGAGTGATTTCAAGCCATGCAGTTGCAACGAGATACCGGCGACGAGTTAATAAAGGTAGGTCCAGGCTACCATGCGTCTGCTGCTGAAAATTCGTCGTGCCACCTCTAGGATCTATTTGTTATATTGCAAACGGGTGGAGAGTGGTCTGCGACATGAGGATGCGAGACTAGTAAAGGAATTGGAGGATGCGCAATTGGACCTGGACGATGCTGGGCGCTCTAGAAGGGATTTGCAGCACCAGTTGAATTTGGCACAACAGCGTGTAGGCCAAGTCAGCGTCGACTCTGATTCCATAAAGGTACGACAAGGCTGCTGAGATTGCTCCTTGCCTGCTGATCTTCGCAGAATCGAAATCCTATATAATGGTCTTGATCGATTCAGATGGTATGATCGTGAGTAGCTGCAGCCTTGGGACAGACATCAGCTAACTTGTCTCAGTTCAACGAAGATCTCATCCACTAGGGAATCGAAGGAGGAAACAAAGCAGCCAACGTCCTTCGAAATTCCATTCTCGAACATTGCAGAGAGCTTGCAGACGAGATCGAACTTATGGCCAAAGCTTGTGCGAATATTACGGGACTCTCGAAAGCTATGCGGCGAGATTGCAAACCCAGATGATTTGAGGGATTTACATTAGGATTTACACAAGGAGAAGCTTTATTCGATTTCATCGACGTTGGACACGGAAAAGAGAGGTCTGATTCGAAGATTAAAGGTAAACAACTTGCGAGAGCTAGCTGACCTGGACTGACTTTCTTTAACCATAACTGCAAACAAATCCTCCTAGGAATTTCTCACGATGCTAGCTGCGCCCCTTCCTCGACGAAGTAGTGAGACAAGACGATCGCTGCTGAATCACAATTATCGAAGGCACGCCAACCGTCCGCGAACTCGCAGCAACCAGTCTCCGTATACTAAATTTCGACAATATATTCCATGCAGAAATACTCATCAATCGTTTAGTTTCCTCTCCAATGCCTTCATCCACATGGGCCGGCGTGACATTTATTGCTCCTCTCCCGCCTCCCATCGCCTCTCCTGTCAAAGTTAAAAACGGCACCGTCAAAATACCCACACCAGTTCCCGCCCCAGCTAAGCTAGTCTGGGTCCCTGACCCCCGTGGTCTCAATCTTTTATCACAGTCGATGCCGCTGTACTCGACAAGATCAAACGACGAACCACTACCAACAAATTGTCTAATATCCATTATCTACGAGGTCGGTGTGCTAAAGGGGATGAGTGCTGTTTCGAGCATCAGTATAAAGCTACCGAGGAAGATTTGAAAGCGATGGCATATCTGGCGAGATTGAATCCTTGCTTGAATGGGCAGGATTGCGAGTTGGAGTTTTGTATTTATGGACATCATTGTCCGTCTGTTATCATGGGGTCGAATGGGAAGGAACCGGTTTGTAATGCTTTTGTGTGTCGATTTTGGAAGGAGGACCATCTGCCAGGCACCGTGATCAAGCACCCGAGGAAGGAGAGGCGGGAGAAGGAAGAACGTTATTAGAAGGGCAGGGGAGGTTCCTGAGTTGCGGACACATCACCAGAATCGAGCGACATATTGAACCAAAAGAACTCATGCAGGCAGGACGTTTGTGATGCTGGCTTCCTTGTCTCAGGGGATCGACGGGAAAGCATCTGAAAAGCCGAAGAACAGGGCTCGACCCGTAGAACTGCACCAGTCTTAAGACACTGCATGAAGATGGGCATGCTTCCAAGGTGATCGGGTGTTTGGGAAAGGAGGTAAATACATAGGCGAGGCGAGTCAGGATTGTGCGGCGTTTTGTTGAGGGGGGGTTTGGGGAAAACTGTACGATACAATGATACCAGGGATGTCAAAGGGGAATGGGCATCCACGGGTCCACGGGTGACTGGATGCCCTTCTGTACAAGAGAGCTTCTTTACAATTGAAGATGCACAGGCATATATGATCAAGAATCCGGTGATGGAACGAGAGAAAATCGTCCCTGCAAGTGCTGATTTTCATGGCCTAAGATTTCAAAGCACGAGATACAGAAGGTTCATATGCCGGCCTACAGGTAACGGTGAACGAATATTGGCCTGTCCTCCCATTTCGCCCTTTGTACCCATGTACCGCTCACAACTGCTATTGCGTTATTGCAAGTTCTAGGGCATGGCACATCGCATAAAAAGCCTCCCCTGTCTCCTCACAGAGCGCTATCGCCAACATCTCGTTACCCAGCTTTCTCACCTTGACTAACGATCTCGCAGGCCATTGTCTTGATGTTGGCAGTGGCAGAGCCTTCTTTATTCCTTAAGGTGTCTTTGATTCATTCGAGTTCCTTCGATGTCCGCTAGACGAAGTTCCTGTCAAGTCGTTGCTCCGCAATCCTCGCTTCTTGTCATTATTTCCTCGGCAAGTTTATCAAAGCGCCAGAGTGTGAGCTGGTATGGAACTGCAAAAGAGTTGGCAATAGTTCTAGGGCCGGGAGCGATTGACTTATTGCTCATGATGAAGGGTGTATGCGTTTAAGGGAGAGAGCGAAGGGCGTTTCCCAGTAAGTTGCGAGGTGTGAATGTGAACATCGGTCCATGGAGGATTTTATCTTTTCCTTCTCTAAATGACGTCGCTTTTTACATATTTTCTTGTTTTAACTTCTGGTATCTTCTCTCGAGACAAATCACAGACTCATTTTCAAGTGATGGGAGGATACACTGGGAATCAATTTGGGCGGCGCTTCGAATATAAAATGAAGCACAGTCTCTGCTATTTCAACACTATGATTACTGCTTGTCAATCTATAACCCGGACCATGAACATTCCCCCTGTGGCGACAACCTTTGGGTGTGAGCGCCTTGCCTAATCTGGCCGAATTTTCCTATTTCAGTAAGGTGTAATGGTCAAAAATGCTGGACTGCGATAGGTTTAACCTTTAAGTTTAACCTTTAACCTTTAACCTTTAACCTTTAACACAACATCAACCTCATCAAGTTCACTCTCTCAAACTCTGACCCTTCTATCCCTTTTTTTAAAACTCGATTTTTATTGTATTTTTACCTCTAAATTCATAATTCCTTTCCCCAACATTTAAATGCCTTGCCATCTCTTTCCCTTATTCCTAACCCTTACTCCCTTATCCTCATTCATTCTCCCTCCACCTCTCACTCCCACCCTTCCACCCTCATTTCCACCCACCCAAGTCACCTCACGCTATGACGTACTAAAGGTTTCACCAAAAGTTGGAGTTCTCGCTCAACAACCCTTTTAAGATTTAAGCTAAAGTTTAAAACTTAGTCTCCCCCTCACTTATATATACCCACCCTCCGCCCTCTCCCTTTGCTTCTTTCCTTCTCTCCCTTAAACACTGCAACTAAGTAAGAATGTAAGTCTCACCCCTCACCCTCTCACTCCTTCATCAAATTGTTTATCAGAATTTATCAGAGTTTATCAGCTTTCGAGTTTGAGGTGAGTACTGGAGTGGCACCCAGGATTGGAGGTGAGAGCAGAATTTGAGGTGAGTACTGGAGTAGGGCCCAGGATTTGAGGTGAGGTGAGGTGAGTACCAGTGACGCCCAGGAGTTGAGGTGAGAGCAGAACTTGAGGCGAGTACTGGAGTGGCACCCAGGATTTAAGGTGAAAGTAGAACTTGGAGTAGCGCCTAGGGATTTTGGTTAGTATGCACGAGTTTTAATTTTTAATTTAATCTTAAACTCGTGATTAATGCTTTGGATTTGACTTAATTTAATTTTTAAACTCGTGATTAAAGCCCTGTTCTGGCGCGTGCTTCTAGTTATTTTGTATTGTCACTCAGTTTAGCTTAAACATTGGCCGCCCGTTGGTGAAGCACGGAGCACATTCACTCATTGCTTTCTGGACCATGGTTATTGGTTTAACTTATTGCCATGTTTATGATTGTGCTGATCTGTGAATGACTTATTGACCCTGTTCTGAAAGATGTTTGTGTTGAGCTCTCGCCATGGTAGTTCACACCCCACTTTCCTGCAGCCAATAACATTACTTTGCGCCGTTTTGCGCTACTGTAACCATCAGTCGCTACCAATCGCTTCTATAAATATTCCGAGTCTGCTCTTGTTCATTCCTAGGCGTTCTTGAAATTTTCTGTCCCAGGGTTGAGCTCAGCTGCCAGGATTACGAGCAAGTGACTTACAACATGGCAACAAAGGGTATGTCCACCACGCTCACTTCCGTTGCACCATTGACAAGATTACAGAAGCACTTGCCAGAACATTGGAGCGTATAAATGCCGACCCAGGGGCTCCAAGAGCCGATTCAACGGAAGCTTACTGGCAGAAACCGCCCCATGCATTGGAGAATGTACAGTCAGAACACCTACCGGGCTTTACTGACATTGTCATAATTGGATCAGGTATCGCCGGCTGCTCTGTAGCCAAAGAACTCCTAGCTCTTGACTCAAACATTAAAATCATGTTACTGGAAGCTAGAACTATCACCTCTGGAGCAACAGGTCGGAATGGGGGTCATATCGCCACTCATCCGGCAATCGATTACTCTGAGTTGGTAGATCACGTTGGGAAAGATGAAGCGAAGAAGATCTGTCAATTCAGATTGGCACACTATGATATGATCTACGATGATCTGAAAAACATTGGAGATGAGTTATTGGGACCCAGTGAAATCAGGAGGGTCGTGGCTGTTTGTGGGCTATTGGACGAAGCGAAAGTGGAGAGTATGAAAGGCACGAAAGAAAGGCTCGAGACAGATTGGCCGGAGATCAAAGGACGTATAAAGATTTATGAGAAGAAGGATTCCGGATTCGAGGTATGTGCTGTCCTACATCGTTGCCAATGTTGTTGACTAGAGTAGGAATTCAAAATGTCTGGTGTTGCAGGAGTAGCAGTGGAGCTATCAGGAGCAGTTTGGCCATACCGGATGATCACCTCAATATTCGATCATCTACTGTCAAACTACCCCGATCGCTTCACCATCGAGACTCAAACGCCAGCAACAGCAGTCACGCCGCTCACCAACTCTGGTGATTACAAGTACGAAGTTATGACCGCACGTGGACCAATAAAAACGAAACAAGTAGCGTACTGTACGAACGGATACACGGGCCACATTCTTCCTAAACTACGGGGAAAGCTGTTCCCAGTTCGAGGCCACATGAGCGTGCAACGTCCAGGCCAACTGTTTCCTCGTCTAGGAAACGAGAGATCCTGGAGTGTGTTATGGGATACTGTGGGATTGGACTACATCACCCAGAATGGCAAGACTGGAGAGCTCTTCTATGGTGGTGGTTTAGTCCGAGGGAAAGATGACGGACTTGACTCGATTGGAAATCCTAGAGATGATGAGGAAGATGTGCACAATAAGATTCATCTCGCGGGTGCGTTGCCGGTGTTCTTCGGAAAGGAGAACTGGGGAAAAGATAGTGAGGATGGCCCCAGGATGAAGAGTACTTGGACGGGAGTGATGGGATTTACAGCAGATGGACTACCGTTGGTGGGGAAGCTGCCTGGTTCTATCACTGAGAGGAATGGAGATGGAGAATGGATTGCGGCGGGGTTTAATGGGTATGGGATGCCTAATAGTTGGGGTTGTGGGAAAGCACTCGCGAGGTTGATGTTGGGGAAGGATGTTGGTAATGAGTTTCCGGAAAGTTATTTCATCAACGAGGAGAGGTTTGGTCAGATGAATGGCGAGAAAGGCGTGAAGGCTATGTTTGGTATCTAAGTCTAGATAAAACTTTAGCTCTATTGTTGAACGACTCGAAGCAATACTTGAACCTCAATGACCTCCAGAAAGCCCGATAGTGTATCAAGAGCAAAGAGATATCCTCCACCATCTCAATACGGTAAGTCCAAGCGACCCCCTTGATTTAGCGAAACGTAGCTCTTCTGCCCCACCTTTGCCCCGCGAAGGACATTTTATCCCGCATCTGCTTACTGCATCTTGACACCAACGTCTTCAACGTTCTTCGCATGATGCACTTATCTTCTTGGTGGGGTCCTGTCTAGGAAAAACCTCATCAGAAATGCACGCTGTTATCTAATCGAAACAATGCAGGAGGTGACCACTTCATCTCCCTTCCGGAGAAGGCCGCCACCAAGGCTCAGGACAAAGACGGGATGCTTCAAATGTCAGCATAACCTCCATCAAAAACGAGAATATAAGTTTAAATTAAGCACAGGTCGAGAGAGGAGAAAGAAATGTGACGAATCAAGACCAATTTGTTCTGCCTGTTCTCGCAATGGATTCGCCTGTATTTGGCCCAGCACAAAATCCCCATCGTCACAACCAAACCATAAAATCCCAGACACCAGAGCAGATCCCTCTCCAGACCCTTCATCTCCAACCCCCTCCTCCCTCGAATGCATCTGGGACGACTGGGGCGTGAATACCCTTCAAGCCCCAAAAGCCCGCACCCTCTTCGACTACTTCCGTTCCGCGCTCCAACCTCTAATGTTCCGCTCACACGTCCACCCCATATACCTCACCAGCGACTGGTTCGTTCATGGAGCTCTCCAGCATTCGAGTCTTATGCACGCCTTGCTTGCCGTTTCAGCAGTCCATCTCTCGTGCTTGTATCCCGCGTATCGCCTTACGGGGATCGAATACTATTCTCAAGCTGTATCCGCTACTCGCGAGCAGTTGGAGAAGAAGTTGCTGAAAGGGACGGAGGATTGGCTTATTATGGTGTTGGTGCTTGCTTATCTCGTTGAGGTACTCTCCACTCCTCCCTCTTCTCTCCCGAATTAATCATCTGACCAGAGTTCGACAGATCTGGTTCTTCGACGACATCCCCTCCATCAAAAAACACCTCGAAGCAGCTTCCCACCTCCTGCATTCCCGTCAACTCTCCTTTAAGAAACAAGATTTAATCCCAGATCCCTCATTCGAGCGGTTGATCGCCGAATCTATCCTCTGCAACACATCCGCGATCTCGATGCTTATGCACGAATCTTGCGATGTCTCGTCTGATGTCGTCTCAAAACATCTAGAACTTTTTCCTGGTGAGAAAAGTATGGAATCTCCGTTATTGGGCGTTAGTCCCGAGCTTTATTTCTTGGTTGTGGAGGTTTCGAGGTTGTGTTTTCAAGAATCAGTGGAGATGGAAGAAGCGAAGGGGCTGGAATCGAGGTTCTTTGAGTGGAGAGAGGGGTCTATGGGTGACATTGATAGTGAGGAAAATGAGCTGGATACTAATTTTATGCTTGGGGTACGGTTGTACGTCTTATCTATTGAGCTACTGCTTGCGAGACTTCTGGGGAATCGGGAGCAGAGCGAGATTCTGGATTTGGTTGCTGAAGCTGCTGGTGTAATCGGGGAGATGGGCTCATATATTGAATGTGCGCTTAATATGGATTATTACACTTGGCCGTTGCTCATCATTGGGGCTGCAGGAAAGGGGCAGGAAAGTTGCGAGACTGTAGTTAGGGAGAGAATGGAGAACATTAAGAAAAAAAGTGGGTGTGGAGGTGTAAAACTGGTCTCTAGTTTGTTAGAGAGAGTCTGGGACTTTGATGCGATAGAGCCGGAAGAAGATGGGCTGGGGATATTGCTTCGGATCGGAAGGGAAGAGATAGCACAGTTATAGCATTGACTAGTCTTTGTGCAGTACGATTGTTCATTGCATGTCTGGTCTGCAAGTCTTTGAATTGGGTATCCTGGCCTTTCCATCTGGAGGCTTTTTTAAACAAGGTGATGCTTCGCATCCTCACCAAGCGGTAATATCATCTACCTCCGCCTCACCGAAAGTGCTATTTTTCGTGACAGCTCCGACTCCGTCCTCTACAGCTATATCCTCGCTACCTGGAACTCCCATGATATCCGGTAGCACATCCGTCAGGAAGTCCAAAATATGTCTATTGACTTGCTCGAATTGCAACAAGAAGGCGTCGTGTCCCTCTGGACTATCAATCTTCTTCAATGTTGCGTTGGGAATACCAGCTGCGAGCTCCTTCTGCTCATCGAATGTGAATAAGCCATCCGATTCGATGCCAAGAACAAGTGTAGGCTGAGTAATCTGGGACAGGGCATCGGCGATGGGGTCCTGTGAGTCATTGGAAACGCGATACCGTGAGACATCGTGGGTATCGAGTTTGCGTGTTATGGCTATGTAGCAATTACCATCGAATCGCTTGACGAATTTCTCGCCTTGATAGCGGAGGTATGATTGTGCCGAGAAATAGGTCGACGTAGGTTTCCTGCCGTTGGCGGATGGAGGCGGCGTAAGTGATGCGTCACTTGTAGCACCATGGAACTGAGGGTCTGTAAAATCCGCAGGATTACTTGCCGGAGTTGAGGTGCCAGTAGTAACGGTTGAGTTTTGGCTCTTCTGGGGAATAGACGTTGTGCTTCCGGGCCTGGAAAGTGGAGAACGCTTTGAACGGTGCCCGTCATTATGGATAGCGAGATGAACTCCGGAAGGATTTTGGTTATCGCTAATGGTCTGTTTCTTTGATGCATCTGGAATGTTTCTTCCGAACCTGGCTTCAAAGGAGTTTCGGCTTCTGTATGTAAGAAGAGCTGACATGCGTGCTGCTCCGAGACCCGTTGAAGGAGGGTCCGAAAAGGGGTAGTATCCATCGTCGTACTTTGGATCCGCGTAAATGCTTTGTCTTTGTGCTTCACCCCAACTGATTCCCCATGCAGAGTGTCGGCTTGAAGTAGCTATTGGAACGATTGACCTGACATAATCTTTCCCAAAATATGCCCATTCTAAAACAAGCATGCCGCCCATGGAGCCTCCAACGACCGCGGCCACCTGTCGTACACCCAAATCGTCAAGAAGAAGCTTATGAAAGCTAAAAAAAAGTGTTAGCTTGTGACCTTGAAGGAACAATCTCATACATACTTCACATCGTCTCGTATAGTCGTCAATGGAAATTCGGGGCCGTATCTTTCATTCTTCGGGTTCCCATCTTTACATGTAACAGGACTAGCACTTCCATAAGGACTGCCTAGACTGTTCATGCAAATGACAAAGAACCTCGAGATATCAAATGCACGTCCTGGACCTCCAAGTAGAGGACCCCACCAATCACTAACATCCGCACTGCCAGTCAATGCATGGCAAATTACCATGGCATTATCGTGATTTGGTGAAAGCTTGCCTCTCGTGCTGTATGCTAAGGGTACATTGTGAAGTGTTACGCCCGATTCGAGAGTGAAGGAAGGAATAATCGCGATAGTCTGATCTGGTATCAAGGCTGCGAAAGGGTTTTCGGGCTGTTGATGCGTTCTTTCTTGGACGTATTCAGTACCAATTCTTCTTTGAGTGGGGGATTAGTGGCACAACTGACCATATCGTGCAACAGAAGCATCTGTTGTACCATTGGGCACAGAATCGGTCATCGTGTTGTTTGGAGAGTGGTTTGAAACATCTGAGACTGTAAAAATGATTTTGATAGGAATGATTCATCCAGAAAAAACGTCATCAGTATCCAGTCAGATTTCTGCCCCGAAATCGCAGTTTGTTTCGGCAGTTTAAAGCCTCTCAGCCTTGTGTGGCTGATGCTAGCGTGGCCCATGGACTTGCCGGATTAAAGTTGGGCCGCTAACGCCGCAGACGCGAGCGGACGCCGTATTATCTTGAAGGTGAATGGAAAGCTTCGTGAAGTTGAAGTCCAAGCCGTCGAGCAGCTCGGCAGAGTTCCTTCCTACAAATAATTTTTCTTACTTGCGATCTTTCGTCAACCAGCAACACCTGATGACACTCAACGATCAACATCGCAAATTTCTTTCCATTGATTCTTGAACACCACTTCATCACGTTCGCTGGCAAGCTTTCAACCTTACCTTACCTTTAATTCCTTATGCGCCGAGATTGAGGAACTACCTCAGATCACAGTGCATATGGCACCCAAACGCAAGAGAAACGACCGCGCATCGGTGGATGGCGGTGACAATCGACCATCCCCTCATCGACCGCAAAACGCCGCTCTGGCACAGCATGATCGAGGAGGAGATATGCGTGAAGGACAAAGAAGATCGAGCCGTGGCGGACAGGGAGGCGCTGGTGGCCGCGGAGGACGAAGAAATGACGGTCGCGACAATCCTAATAAGCTGAACCTGAGCGGAGCTGGTAGAGCTACTCCTACACCTGGACCTATGTCTCCTCCTCCTCGACCTTCTAGTGCAGCAGCAACTCCTACGCAAACCCCTACACCTACAATCGATCTACCCAGTCCGGTTGCGAAGCGAGAGCCAGCACCATACTACTATGAATTCCTCACCGAAGAACGAATGGCCGCGTGGGAGGCAACTGGTCGTACAGAGGTTATTGCAAGAGGCTCGCAGGCACGTCAGGATGAGGACCCAATGGATCTCTCCTGTGTGATTCAAGAGATTGTCCGTGCAACTTGGGATGGTCAACTTGATGCGTTGGATGCTGGTTCCTGCTTGAAAGAGATTCTTGGACCACAGCTCTTTTCTGAGGCAGAGCCCAGTGGTTCTTTCGACCCACATACCATTTTCCTGGACCAAATATCGATCATGTACGAAGCTGAAGATCCCTCTCCGACCAGTCAACTCCTTCGAAGTTTCTGCCTTGCAACAGGTGTATCTGCAACTTCCATGCGAGAAAAGCTTGATGCGAAGATGCTTCAAGATCTTGGCTTAACTCGTGACACCTTCATCCGCGTTGGCGTTCGGCAAGCTACGAATCTTCTATACCGACAAGCCAATTACAATCTATTACGTGAGGAGTCGGAAGGTTATTCGAAACTCGTCACGGAGCTATTCACTACGAGTGGTGGCGAACCCCCATCGAAGGAATATGTTGAGGAGACGTTTGAAAGAGTCAAGGCTCTGATCGGCACATTTGACTTGGATGTTGGTAGAGTCCTTGACATTACACTCGACGTGTTCGCAGCTGTACTCGTTAAGCATTTCCGATTTTTCGTCAAATTCCTTCGAATCAGCTCCTGGTGGCCTAGAAATGGAGAATTGGATAGCAGCATGAGACATGGAGGTCTTCCAAGATGGGCCCTTCCTAGTTCTCCTGGATGGATGCCTACCGAAGAAGATGAAGCATTGTCGAAAGATAAGCGCCTAGAGAGAGACCTTCTCTTTTGGGACCGAGCTCGGAAGATTGGTCTGGATGCGTTCTTCGAACTGGGAAGTACACCTATCATTGGCGATGAGATAAAGCAGAGACTCCTGAAGGCGAGAGGCAGTGGTGACGCAGATCTCGATGCAGACCGAGCATGGATTGAAGCTACTGGAACCCTACCACCATCAGGAAATCGAGTTGCAGCTCAGTTGCTCGGATTCAAATTAAGATTCTATGCATCTGAGGCTCGTGATAAAGAAGATGTGCTTCCAGCAAATCTGATCTACCTGGCGGCTTTGTTGATCAAGATTGGCTTTATCTCGTTAAGGGATCTTCATCCACATCTGTGGCCCTTGGACCAAGATATGCCAGCTTTGAGAGAGTCTAGGATGAAGAAATTGGCGGAGGAGGAGAAGGCTGCACGAAGTGGAGGCGATAACGCTCTTACTAGGGCTGGTGCACTGACAGATGATTCTGTTCCTACAACCAGAGCTCGAGAAGCAGCACCGGCCAAAGCCGAGCCAGCCGCAAAGCTTGCACCCGAAGTTGAGGACAAAGACAAACTTGACGAGCCAAGTGACCAAAAGGTCCAACTTTTAACCTGTCTCTTGACAATTGGCGCTATTCCGGAAGCAATGTACATTCTTGGTCGATTCCCATGGCTTACAGAAGCATACCCCGATCTTGTCGATCTCATTAATCGCATCTTACACCACTCCATCGACCAAGTTTACAGAACAGTCCAACCTACAGCGACTCTCAATAAGGCTTTCACTACCAAGAGAGTCGCAGATGTTGACCAGAGCGGTATGCCCAAGGGCCAAGTACGACTTACAGAAGTTCCTTCCAAGAAGCAATTGAGGTGGCCTTTTCCCGAAAAATTCGACACCAATGAAAGCACTTCTTACCGCTTCTACTGGGATGAGTGGGCTGACAATGTTCCTGTCTGTCAAAATGTGGATGACATGTTCACGCTTTGCGATACTTTCCTCAATTTCGTTGGGCCTGCTGTTGGAAAAGATGCTGCTCTCCTGTCTAAGCTGGCTCGAATTGGTCTTAAGAATCTTGCCGATGACCACTCCCCGCAAAATCTGACCAGATGGGAAGGCCTTCTCAAGAGATTACTTGTGCCAGCTCTTAGCGTGACGAAGGGCAACACTCAGATCGCCAATGAGATATGGGACCTCCTCAGATTCTACCCACTTTCTGTTAGATACTCAATCTATGGCGAGTGGTTCCAAGGTGCAACATCCAGACTGCCAGCAATCATGTCAGTCTTCACCCGAACCAGAGCCGAAACAAACGCCACAATGAAGCGTATCAGTAAGAACAACATTCCGAGCATGGCGCGAACTCTTGCAAAGGCAAGTTATTCTTCACCAGGAATTGTCTTCGAAGTGGCTCTGGGTCAGATTGAAGCATACAATAACTTGACGGAAGTCGTTGTGGAGTGTGCTAAATACTTTTCTGATCTGGGGTTTGATGTCTTGGTCTGGTCCCTTTTGGTTGCCCTTGGCGGAAAGAACAGAAAGCGAACCAACGCGGAATTCGCTCTGCTTCCAAGCAAGTGGTTGCTGGCATTGTCGACTTTCTCAGGCAAAGTATTCAAACGCTACGGCCTTATGAACCTCTCACCAGTCCTCAAATATGTCAATGATCAACTTTTTCGAGTCAATGCCACGGACTTAGTCATTCTGAAGGAACTTATCACTCAAATGGCGGGTGTGCTTCCAAGTACCGACTACGGCGATTTATCTATTATCGCGATGACTGGAGGCGAGACATTAAGAAAGTTCACACTCATGGAACTTCAGGACAAGCGCTACGAATGCTTAAAAACCGGCAAACGACTGTTGCGAACTTTGACAGATAATAAGCTCGCTGGCGAATTACTCATTCAGATTGCCCAACATAGACAATCCGCTATCTACAAGATATCCGACGAGGATGCCCACATCAAGCTCCTGGCAACCATGGTGGATGATACCCAGGCCATCTTGTCCCAGTACCTTGATTTCCTGCGCAGTAACCTCTCTGTCGAAGACTTTGACGAGAACGTGCCTGGAATTCCAGAGCTACTAAAGGACTTTGGTCTAGAGCCAGGGCTTGCATTTATGATTGGTCGAGTGAGCGTGGCATACAACAAGTCCCACTCACCAAAGGCAGCTCCGAATGGAGTTGTGAAGGCTCTCACGCCACCCGAAGAAATTGCAGATGCTGACGGTGATGTCAAGATGGGAGGCGAAGAAGCTGCATTGGTAAACGGCGATCATGGCACGCCGGACGCCAATTTGATCAATGGTATCACGAAGGAAGACACACCAATGACAGATGTAAAAGAAGATTTACCTACTCGCTCAACATCTGGTTCGGAACCACCCCAATCACCGGTTGTCCCTTCCGGAAACACGATGAGCGCTATTATCGGGATTGTTAGAAGCATTCTCCCAGAGAGCACTTTCGAAACTATCAGTCCCGAGTTCTACGCAACCTTTTGGACATCTGCGCTTAATGATCTCGTCGTCCCTCAACCAAGCTATGACTTAGCTGTTGAGAGTCTTATCCAAAAGGAGAAAGAAGTCACAATCTCATCATCCTCGTCTCGATCTTCAGCTCATGCGAGAGAAGAGGAGAAGGCTAAGAGAAAGGCCATCTCTGATGTTCGTGAGGCTGTATTTCTGGAAATGAAGAAGCTTGTTGGTGGTGCAAGTATGCGAAAACAGCGTCTGCTTAAAGACAAAGCCAGCTGGTTCTTGTCAGCCGCCAGGGGTGATGATATTAGCGACACCCTTTTGGAGAAGTGTTTGATTCCTCGTCTCGTCCTCTCCCCAATCGACGCAGAATACTGCTTCAAGATGGTTAGATTTCTCCATGATAATGGAGTCCCCCATTTTCGAACACTCTCGCTCTACGCTCGCTTTTTCAGGACAAATCGTCTCCGGACTCTCATCTTCACTTGTACAGTCAGAGAGGCCGAAAATCTAGGACGATTCATTCGCCTTGCACTTCAAGACCTAGCTCGATGGCACGAGGATATTGCATTATATCAGAAGGAAGCTTTGGGTCTGGCAACTCAAAAATTGTCTGGCTTTGCGAAAGCTTTGGATGAAGAAGGCAAGCCAAAGGCTTTTCTAGAACATGACGGTGAGAAAGGCTTCCGCAACATTCTCTACATGTGGCACAAGAACCTGAATTCGGCAATTCGCGATTGTTTGGAGGGCACTGAGTGGATGCATGTCCGCAATGCTCTCACAATCTTGAAAACAGTTGTCAACGTTTACCCGGCAGTTGACTTCATGGGCCATGCCTTTATCAAGCAGTTAGAGGTCATTGCTAAGCGCGAGAAGGGCGTACGTGAAGATCTTGCATTAGCGGCAAACGCAGTGTTGGTCACATTGAGATTGGCATCGAGTAAATGGGTTATGGTACAGGCATTCCACAGTGCGGTAAGTGACATCAAATCATAACCTCATGAGTAAGAAGGCTAACGACGTACAGATCCCACCAACGCAAACCAATGGAGCACAGACAAATCCAAAATCTGTACCGGCGGCTGTCCCTAAATCTACTCTAAAGCCCACTGCCCAAGAGTTTAAACCTCAATCTCGAGCAAGGTAAGACACCCAATAAACAATGCCTTCTGTAACTTGCTAACTATCTTAGTTCTGTTGGTGTAGCTACTCCGAAAGTCACTCATACCATGGAAGTTGAAGATGGTGAAGTTGATGATGCAAAGGGCTCTGCTCCCACTGCTACGTCATCCACCAACGCCATCAACAAATCCGTTGATCCTAAGGCCGATGTCCCCCGCCCGACACTCGAGCCGAAAAAGTCAGAAATTTTGGATCGAAGAGAGCAGATCAAGCGTGAGAATGCGGCAAAGCTCGTTTCTACGCAGCCACAATCCCATGCCAATATCCCACCACGACCAGACTCCAGAAATTCTACACTTGACCGAGCAAGCCCAAGTCTTCCAAATAGGCCTGACGCTCCGTTCCCGAGTCGAGATTTGATGGATAGACATCCTCCGCGCCATGGCGAGAGAAGAGACGGCAGAGACTCACGTCTGTCAGATCCTCGAGGAATGGATAGGTCTAGCAACCGACCAGGAGACAGACCCCGAGAGTATTCCAGTAATGATAGACGAGGTGTCGAACCAGCTCCCAGGGACTTGAATCGACCTTCTGATAGAGGTCTTGGTCCTGAGCGTGAGCGCATTCGGCCAGACCCACCCCCTCGTTGGACAGGAGAGCCCAGTCGTGACAATCACGATAGATTCACCAATGGCGCTCGACCTTCAAATGATGGTCGCCTATCCCGCGATATGCCGCCACCGAGATCGTCTTCAGATCGTGGACCTGCAGCAAACACCGAAAGAGTGCCGCCTGTCAATACTGATAGACAAGAACTCATTAATCCCGAGAGAGCTGCTTTAATCTCTGGCGAGAAAGAAGTTAGCCGCTCAGAGTCACCTCGACGTGGAAGAGAAGATACACGCGATAGAGGCTCGAGACCTCAGTCACCCCGAAGACACCCTTCCGAAAAGGATCACTTTGATTCTCGACGAGATGACAGAGGAGGCCGAAATCTTCCCGTAGAACCTTACTCGAGCTCACGCGGCCGTGGTGATGATTCTCAGCCCCCGCCTGCGGGTCCTCGCAGCGACAGAGCAGCTGACAGAGACCGCGCCGCCCCAAATGATAGATCAGCCTTCCAACCTTCTCAACCCTTACCCAGAAACATGGATCTGGACCATGGACGACTGAACGCAAACCCCAGACAGCAAGCAGATCCAAACTTTGGTCGGCTGAACCCTGCCCCTGTATCTGATATACCGTCAGGTCCTCGTGATCGAAATTCTCGTGGCAATCGCCCTACCAACGCTCCTACTTCTCGTCAGACTGGCAGAGCCCCTGCGCAAGCTGATATTCCTCGTCCACCAAGCCCAGACAAGCAGCCTCCGACTGGTCCGTCAGTAAATCGTCACCCGAGACGCACAGCATCTGGTCAGTATGATCCCACCTCTACGACAGGCACCTCCGCACCAAACACACCGGTTACCGCTTCACCTGCTACCAGCATCCATCCAGATCGCCTCGCAGCACTTCAACCTGCAAGCCCGGCTGCTACACCTCCGATCCATCCAGAGCGGTTGCGAGCACTCGCTAACCCCCACGAAACTCCGATCAAGCCTCAGCCACCGAGACAGGCAGGCAATGATCATGCAAGACCACATGTCCCCCCTGTCGTCACGGCTGCAGGTCCTCCTTCCGGGCCCAAGGGGTCTCAGTCAAGCCCAACAATTCCACAGAATGGTTTTGCTGCACCTACAGGCCCAGCTTCTGCGACCGAACGTGCAGCTCGAGGAGGTAGACGTCAGCTTGCTGGCATCAACACCATGCTACAACAGGCCCAACATGGACCTGATCGCGTAAATACCCGCGGACGTGGTGGGCGAATGGGCTCTGGAATCGGACCTGATACCCCGATTTCTGGTCCTTCAACTCCTTCGATTCCGCCACCACCACCTCCTGGACCACCACCCGCTAGAGAGGTTGGCAGAGATCTTATCAACAACTCTGATCGTGCCGATCTGATTCCGAGCAGCGTTGCCCCCGTTGATGAGAGAGATAGAGATCGCAATGGACGTAGAGAGCGTTCTGGCCGTCACAGTCGCCGAAGCTCGAGAAGTCCTGTGCGCGAGAGAGATGCTAAGCGTGGCCCCGAAGACGATCGTTTGAGGAACGAATACCGTGATCGTACTGATCGTCCTCGAGGAGAACGTGGAGATGTTGACAAGGAGAGACATCAACCCAGATCTTCGCCACCAAGAGATTCGGGTTCTGGCAGAGATGGACCAGGCGGTAGAGACAATGGACGAGACCGTGAGCGGGAGAGAGACCGTGATCGAAACGAAGGAAGACGCGATGGTCGTGAGGGACGTGAGAGAGACGACATTCGTGATCCCCATGAAGCAGGTTGGGGAGGCGAGCGTGGTGGTTCTGAGAGAGGACCGAGTGGACGAAGCAGAGATTTGAGAGGAGAGACTCGAGGTGATGAGAGACGTGACACTCGTGGAACCAGAGAAGATGGTGGACGCAAGAGACACAGCGACGAAGGCATGGAGCGAGGACGTGACTCTAAGAGACCTCGCAGATAGAGGATACTAGGAGGTGTGATTCTGCGTCTAGATGCATTTGGGGTGGGAGTGAAGGAATACAAGCAAACAAGCATTGTTGATTTATTATGTACGATGGATGGAGATCTGATACCGCTTTTTCATTGCGTGGCATTGGGCGGCGTATGCAAGATGCGAAAAATTGCTGCATTTCATGGCGAGGGCCTGTGAAATAGATACTGATACATTATTGATGATACTGGATGGATCTCCCCTCTCTAAAAGATAACTGATCCTACTTCATTGTACCTACATAGCATGCACAAAGAATGCAAGAGAGATTGTGTCTCTAACACATTGTTCCATTTGACTCCGTGAAATTCTGTCTTCTGTTTCGTACCTGTCATTGCAGCTAACCGATTCATCGACATCATTCTGTAGCCTCAAACTCTCTCCTTCCAGTTATGACCGCAGATATGCCTCACATACAACATCATCACCCCCTTTCGATTTCATCTGCAAACTTCCAGCCCTCGGCTCAACATCCCCTGCACCATTTCCTCGCAGATCACATTGACGTAAAAAAGGAGACTTTGATGCCCGACCCGGCAATTCGTCACTCTAGCCGAATCATCTGCACAGCTGCATCAGCGATTACTCTCGCGTGCGATCGACGTTGGCTAAAGAGCGATCTTTTGCAGGGAACCACCCTTTTGGGTGGATGCGAGCCGATTGAGTGGAAATGGTAGGGACGTTGGGAGGGAAGTGGTTTTGAGACGATAATGGTGCTGAAGGTGCATTTGATGGCGCGGAACAGGTTGCTAATTGATGAATTGGAGAAAAAAAAAAGGGGGACTCGGAGGAATTGAGAAGTTCGATTCGGGGATGATGAATTGGCGGATGTACATGTGCATGCACAGAGATACATCATATTTCTTGCAAACTTGTCGCCGGGGTGCGCCCCACACCCAGGTTGTATATAGGTACAGAGCGGGCGGGTACACCCGTGTTGAGTTTTTGCGGATAAGGTACATTCTTGGGTGTACCTAGGTTTTTACAACACATTGTGTGCTACCTTTTTCTTGGTTTTATACAAATATCGTGTACTCCCCATTCTTTCTTTGAGACCTTTGGGATTCTATTAGCTTTTTTCCGAGTGAGACACTCTTACTCGGAAGCTTTCAAAATCCCGGGCGGGTATCTACTTGACGGGTAGGGGCAAACCCTACTAAAGCTCCGAGCGCACGCCCCGTCCTGAGGCCTGAAGGGAGCCTGGAACACATGTCAACGCCCGAGGAGATGAAGAAGGATGAATGGCTTTGTGCACCTGGATAGAACCAACATGATCACAACGACGCATCGAATTATAGCAATTGCTGAAACACCACAAAAGGGCTTTTGCATCAGGCATCCACGCCTCTTTTGCTTTTTGAGGAGTCGCTGCCTTGATCTCGAGGGGAAGCTGCAGACGCCCAAATCGCGAATCGATCCTATGACAGTTTGTACGACAGCCTGCGATGACCAAGGGTCTCTTCATGTGAGGACGCGACAAAGATGTCTTTCTTCTGTTCTTCTGAAGCTGTTCTTCTTCTTTCCATCTTTCGTCGCGTTCCTCTGTGTGTTCTTCTGTGCGTCCTTCATCATATCCAAGTCCTAGCCTTGAAGAGCTCTCATGAATCAACATCAAGCAGATTCCGAAGGGGAGGTCCGGAAGTTTACATGTTTCCCACGATTCCCTGAAGAAATCAAGAGGATGATTTGTGAGTCTCCGCGTTTCCTAACCTCAGTGCTCTCTGTTCTCTAAAAACCTCATGGTGGAATCAAGCAAACACTAACTTTGGTGTTATACAGGGAAGTGGAGCCTTGCACCGCGAGTCGTCGAGGTCAAATTTGATTGTGGAGGTCCACCTTGGCGGCCGTATTCGGAGTCGATTGTTCTCTACAACTCCTGCGAAACAAACCCCACGCATTCAGGGGCACCAGAACTCAAAAAGGAGAAATGTTTCTACACTATCACCCGAACACCTGTTGCTCTGGAAGTCTGCCAGGACTCGAGAAACGCTGTTTTGTTATTCTATCCGCTGTCTTTCGGGTCTGTTTGGTACCATCCCAGGATTCGCTTCAACTTTAGTCTGGACACGTTATACCTGGACGAGGATTTCTACAAGGTATCTCCACTCTTCTTCAGCATTTTGAACAACGAAGAAACGACAAAACTCCGCTACCTTGCCCTGGATTACGATAGTGATGGTGTGAGGCCAGGCTGCGGAAGCTACCTGAAAGACAAGAACTTTTCGAAACTCATCCAGAGATCCGTGGAAGGGCTCAAGGCCCTTCGAGAGCTCATCATGGTACAACAGGTCCAATATTGGGTCGCTGAAGCAGAGTTTGATGTACCGGGAGGGCATTTTGATAATAGGCGTGACCTCGAGTTTGATCGGACCTACCTTCACGAAACCATGCTTCCGTTCCTCAAAGGACGCTTCCCGGAACTACGTCCTTGGACCGAAGACTGGAACGTATGCAAGCAGACTGTGTTGTTGGGGTGGCGAGACAGCATGATATGGTATTGGAAAAACGACGAAGGAACCGAGGGGGGAAAATGCGAAAAGGCCTCCGATTACCAAGTACCCTGGAAATGAGTGGATGGATTGCGAAATGCGCACCAACATCGAAGCACCGAGATGTGACTGAGCTCCACACTTGTGGCCAAACGACAAATGGGGACGGAGCTATTCTAGCTGGGGACAAAGACTCCTTGACACTTCACCTTCCTTTGGTAGCTATTCCAATATTCGTAACATATCTCACACTCATTCGCTTTGAAAGACCGAAAGGCAGCAAAAATATAACTCCACACTTAAATATTGGTATCAAATCGCATCCAAACCCTATTTACACACAATAAACACTCCCATAAATCATAATACACATCCCATCCCCATCCCAACTTTTCCCCACCGCGCACCCTAAGAAACCGTAACATCGACCGTCTTCTTAATCCCCTGCAACGGCCACACATCCTCACTACTCTCCCCATCCCCCTTCACAATCTCCTCCTCGCTCTTATTACTCCCGCTCTCCACCCCCGTAATCCTTACATCGTACGGCGCCTTCGCCTCTCCTCCCCCCGCCAACTTATTCTGGCTCTGCAGACTATTCATCCCAATCCCATCCTCGTGGATATAATACTTATGTCGCGTGCCGCCCATATTGGCGCTGGACGTGATGCCGCGCGTGCGCAGGGACCGCGTCGTCTCGAGGATGGAGCGGAAGAGCGGGCGGAGCGAGGGCAGCGAGGCGGCCAGGATGCCGACGTAGAGTTCGATGCTGTTCCAGATGAAGTAGGAGTCGTTGCGGGTGGAGTCTGGGTTGGAGAGGACGTTGGATTGGATGACGGTTTTGACGATCGAGGCGGCACAGGCGCTTTGGGGTTTGTTAGTGTGGAAGAGAGGGAAAGAGGGGGGATGGGGGGTTTGGGGTGGCGTACAAGTATCCGAGGGATAAGATGGCGATGAGGGAGATTCTGGTGCGGATGTTGACTTGGAGGTTCCAGACCATGGGGATTGGGAGGGATGCAAAGAGGACGTCGGTTACGATGTTTACGCCTGGAATGAGTCAGGTCAGAAATGTTGTGAGAGAGGTGTTTGGAATACTGACAGCTGTTGAACATGCCGATTGCGGTAAATGTCGCATTGCTGAAGCATTTTGCGTTGGGCTCGCCGGCTGCATCCCAGCTTGCTCGAATGGGTATACAAGAGAATATGAGTGTCTGAGCACTCGTTAGACCAATCCTTGATAAAATATATGCAGCATTTGATCCTTTCTTCAGTAGAGAAAATGGTAGAGACACTTACGCCAGCGCTAGATAATGTAAAAGCAACCAAAAACGCTGTAAATGACTGTCAGCTTGTGCATTCAGAGCGATCTAGCCAAAACTCACCAATCATGCAGTATAAAAATATCTTATATCCTTTGCCAGGCACCAGCCTTAACAAAAACGTAGCGACAGATAACTTGATGAGAGATATTCCGACAGTCACGATTAAAGAGTGGAAGTATTGCCAATGGAGCATCTTGACCAGCTCTGCTGGTTTTATTGCCGACATGTGCATTCCTACTCCGTGGCTTGTTTCTCCGATGAAGCAAATCAGAACTCCGACACCGCATATCTAGGAAGGAATCAGTAAATTTGACTCAAGCACAAGCAATTGAGCTTGTTCTGAAGATGTGTTGTGGAGGAGGGCTTCAGAGCAGTTGATGATGTCTAAGTGAGTGCGTCAAAGTCTGATCCGTACGCGGACAATTCCGCGGTTTGACTTCGCTCCAAAATTTGACTTCGCTTGGCGTAAGTACAACAAAAAGTCTTCACTTACTGTTGCTGCTGTGATCAAATAATCATCTGTGCCCATTGTTTTCAACATCACCGCTCGAACGTACACTCTAGCTGCAACCACAAGCACCGTAATTCCACAGAAGAAGCCATTGATAGCTAATATCGAAGGAGCGTTCGTCGATGTATCTGTCGAGGTTTCTGCAACATCATCCAACCTGAAAACCGAAGGCATATCGACGTTGATAATGGGATATTCACAAGTCCATGCGTAGGTTGATCTTTCCTTTTGAAAACCCTCGTTAATCGTGTACCAAGACTGAGGATTGCGATCGACCAGATGTATAAGGGTGGAGGGGAGGACCGTGTGAGAAGTAAAACCCTGACAGGTTGATCACGGATGAGATCTTGCGTTCAACGTCTGAAGAACCCTACAAGTCACTTTGTGGGGCTGTCGTTTCTATATACTACCCGAGCCTACCGAGGGGATGAAAGAACGAGCCTGGGATGAACATGTTCCTGAGGAAGAAGGTCACTTGCATTCTTGGCACCCGAATCAGCACTGCAACCGTGAGGGATAGTATGAGGAATATAGCAAGCTTCAGATGGTCCTCCTCGCCAGTTCCTGCAAGTGCATGATGACAACCAATTCAGGAACTGGTACGATGGTACCTTTCCCAGAAAAGGGTACCTATCGCACATAGTGATGCAAGGAGTCCACAGGAAGGCTAGTCAATAGCGCCACAGGTTTGGAGTTTGCCGAATACAAACAGGATGAAAGGCACTACCCCGTTAGCTACCGAGGCTTCCAAGCGATGGTCTGCTGCAATGTTCACTTGAACAGCTCCGGTACGGATACGATGAAGCGGCTTGGTCGGAAGCGAGTCAAGCGAGCAGTTCCCCATAACTCTGCTCCTATCGCATCTGTCAATTCAGTTCAAGGGTGACAGAATTCGCAAACCGCTAATGCATGGAATGAAATTAAGAACTCGTGGCCGCAATCAACATTCAAGTTCAGATCCTTGCTCTCCGATTCCAGGACTCGAGTTACTAGGGGCTTTTACCGATTCACCCACGGTTCTTCAGACTCATTCGGAAAATGAGCCACCGACTCCGTGGCGTTTGTTCGTCTCCTTTCTGTCAATCTATTCCATGTCGGCATTGGCTTAAGGTATATGTTTTTCCCGTTCACTAGAACATCTTTCCCGCGCCTCGACGATGTTTCTTTTGTTCTGAGAAGGATCTTGACGGAGAAGGTGGGTCCGCACGACTGGAGATCGGGGGATGTGCAAAAGAGGGTTCTGCTTCCTGAATCTCAGCTGCCCCACCACGGACAAAGTTTGAAGGATTCGATTTAAGTTTAAGCAGTCTTGGCTTTTTGACATGCCCGTTCTGGCGGTTCCACCTATCCACAGAAAACAGCACGGTTATTGCCAGCAGCAGGTCGAATCCACAGTTTCGAGATCCTGCGAGTTGGTCCCGATGTTGCAATGTCTGGTCTGATGAGAAATGTTAATGCCAGCATTGAGGAGCAGGTGAAGGATCAGGACTGGCTGCATTGAAACTTGCCAGGCCGTCGATGCAGTACCTGGAAGGAAGTACACTTCCTCCACCAAGTTCCGCTTGGCTTGAAATGGCGCAGGCGTGGTGTAGCATGGTGCCACTGTACAGTACTGTACGGAGGTAAGTATGATCTGGGATCGATCGAGGTACCTGTCGCAGTTCCACGTGTGGCCTAAGCGAGGTGTCTCTTCGAGGGGCTGGAGGGGCTGGAATGGCTGGGATGGAAGCATTTGCGTTTGCATCTGCATCTGCATCTGCATCTGCTGGGACTCTGGGAAAAGACCTGACTGACCCAAACAGACCAGCATGGTTAGGTACTTACAGTATGGTTGTTGCTGCGAGGTCCTTCGGATATCTGGGACGTCAATCACCCCATGGAAACACCTCCGTACCTGCCCCAAGAGCTCTAGTGGCCGTGGTGGAAGGGGTCGAGGTTTGGGGATCAACGGCTTTTCTTGCTGAAGTGAGAATAAGGTACAGATCCGCGTGGACCCGGAACTTCGGCCGCAATCTGCCAGATTAACGCGCCAATCACGACAGGCTTACTCGGCTGGACTATTGCACCGCCTCAAACACACCTGGGTAAGTACATCCCATTATCGCACTGTCGCTGTCCCTGAATTGAATCTTATCGTCAGGTAATGTTTCATTGACCCTGACAATGCCATGTGGTCCAGATGCTGGTCTAGCGAGGCAGTCGACAAGATGTCGAGACTCGAGAGTGAAGTCTTCTGCAACATCTTGGGAGGACTCCTCAAGCTGTGAAAACCTCCCTTCACCACCTCAGCAGCTACTTTAACCCTAAACCTCAAGTCGGAGAAAGTGTATTTTACAGTAGTCCCGCCCGCTGTCAAGCTAACCGGGTGTCTGTTCTTAGGGGGCAATCCAGTGGAAAGCTCCGGGGCCCATTGACGCCACGTCCGTCCCCTTTCGTCTGATTTGCGGGAGACGACTTCGCTTGATCCCAAGAAAACCGGAGAACATTAGCAGGTTGACTGCGTTTTGTAATTGCCGATCATTGACATATCCAGTGGCTTTAGGCCTAGATTTGAATTGTACAACGCCCCGTCGATAATTAGCAGGACGAGAAGGAGTGTGCTTCGAATGCTTTCGTCTCTAGAGTTACATTCATTCCGGCTCAACGGGTTAGGGCTTCTGCATGGCCCACGGCTCGCTTACCCATGTTCACCAGGTATTGGCAGCCCCCGAACAACTGATGGACCCGTATTACTCGAGATGGCTAGAAGCACAACATCAAGGCCCCCGATCCAACCGCGTGAATCAATCAGACCCTTCCCTCACCCTTGACACACCTTCCTTTCGCCTTCCTTCGACTTCTCTCACTCGTGGGAGTCGACGCCCGTCCCGTCCCGAACTATTGGCTCGAAGGTGGATTGGATGTCCACCAATATTCCCCATAGTATTACGAGGACCAACGCTGCATGGCAGTAATATCCGGCAGCCTTCAGGCACGCCTCTCTGATATCGACAGGTTGACCGGGGAGGAACGAGGTTCAAATACTGGACGTTCTTCTGTCCTGCATGCACTTCTCAGGAGTAGTAGACGGCACAACAATCTTCTCAAATTTACGTTTCAGATTAACAAGAATATCAACGGTTTAATTCCCCGACGTAAGGGTTTTCCTGTTGAAAGATGCGTTTCCAATCCTTCAATGTGTGGGCGCCAGTCATAGCGGCTTCTGCTGCAGCTGCGTACACACCCGCCTCCACGATCCAAACAGACATTCTTGCCGCTCAGGGCCTGCTCAACCTTGCTGTAAACGAGGTCGAACTCGCTCTGCAAGGAAAGGCAGGAACCTGCAGTCTTTCCAATGTCGCTGTGAGAAGAGAATGGTAAGTCATCAATCCTATCATAACTTGCAGGGCTGATCATCATTAAGGTCAACCTTATCTAATTCCCAGAGACAAGCTTACACCAATGCTGTTCTCTGCTTGATGTCCAAGCCAGCAAAGACAAATCAGACACTTGTTCCAGGTGCCAAGACGAGGTAAGACAATTCAGGCTATTTCCAGTATTAGTTTGTCGCTATGTGCACCAAGTCTTGCTGCCCCTGACCTCTGGGACACGACGTTACCCTACGAACTGTTTAAATTCTAATCTTCTCGTACTGACTTGTTACTCAGATATGACGATTTCGTCTGGACTCACATCAATCAAACCCTGATCATCCACGGAACCGTACGTTCTGACCTCTGATCGCAAACCTAGTGTGATATACTGACACACTCTAGACGAATTTCCTTTCATGGCACAGATACTTCACTTGGACATATGAGCAAGCTCTCAGGAATGAGTGCGGCTACACTGGCTACCAACCATACTGGAACTGGGGCAAGACTGCTCTTGATCCAGTCAACTCACCAGTCTTCGATGGATCCGCCAATTCGATGTCCGGCAATGGTGTCTATGAGGCACACAACTGCACTGAAGCTCTCCCCACTCTGTTGAACTGCATTCCACCAGGACAAGGTGGTGGTTGTGTTGAGACCGGACCATTCAAAAAGTAAGTCCCTTCTTCAAAATCCTCACTTCAGCACAGTACTTATAGTTCTCTTCCAGCATGACCGTCAACCTCGGCCCTGTCGCTCCAACTCTTGCAGAACCTGAAGTTGTATCAACAGGCGCAGGCTCAGCGTATAACCCTCGGTGCCTCAAACGCGACGTCTCCGTCTGGGTATCTTCACAATGGAGCACCGACCAGAACTCCACCGACCTCATCACCCAAAACACCGACATTGCATCTTTCCAAACCACAATGCAAGGCGATTTCTCTGTGGGCTTCTACGGTGTACACACTGCAGGACATGTAAGCTTTCCCTCTTCCATCTCTCAGGATTGCCAAGCTCTTCGCTCTCTATTTCATCAAAACAAAAAACTAACACCCCAAAAGTTCACAATCGGCGGCGACCCCGGCGGAGACATCTTCACCTCACCCGGCGACCCAGCCTTCTTCCTGCACCACGCGCAAATCGACCGAACCTGGTGGATCTGGCAAAACCAAGACCTGAAGAACCGCCAAAACGCCATCGCGGGCACCATCACACTGAACAACAGTCCGCCCAGCAGGAACGGGACCTTGACCGATACCATTTCGCTGGGGGTTAACGCGGTGGATATCCAGATCAAGGATGCGATGAGTACGCTTGCTGGGCCGTTTTGCTATATTTATATTTGAGCGAGCCATGACTTGATGAAATGCATGCTTCTTGATTGATTTGGCGGGCGATGATTTTGTATATAGAAAAGCGTGCGTATATATATAAGATTTATAATAGAGATGAACACCCTTCATGGGAAGTACAAACATACAAACATATCTGGATAAACTCCCTCTTCTCGCTAGAACGGGGTTCTGATTCGCTGTTTCCGTTGAGATAGATAGATACGAACGGCTCGATATGATAGAGAGATAAGATGATGTGAGATCTTACGACGCAGCAGATATTGCCCCGAACCAAACACGTGGATTTATTCGTTACCGCTGCGATGGAAGTCTGGTACGGAATGCTTACAAATATCGATGCATATGCGAAAGTATATTTTTGTCTGATCAGACAACTACGCTACATAGACAGTACGGACAGCTGTCTCAATAGCTTCGATGTCTCAACTCAAATCTCGAATACCATCCTTTTCCAGAACCACGAGTGCAGTAGTCTTCAAATCCTTCGACACTTCTAGCGCAAGACGGACGGCCCGGTTATGGCACCTTTCTTCCCCGACCCGCGACCCGCGAGCCTATTCAATAGCTAGTTTCCCATGCATATGCGCTGCAGTTGACTGTCAGCTCAACCATTCTTTCAGCTCCGGCTCCACAATTCCCCTTTCCACCATTACCTATCATTCGGACAAAGTCCGAGTACGAAAAAAATTCCATCTGCCACCAACCAGTTTTTTCTTTTGTGTTCCAGGCTAGACTTCGAGAATTCCCTCACGCCGTTCGCGTGGGTCGTGCCGATCCTCGCGCCAAGTAAGCAAGCTTAAAAGATCGAACGCCGCAAAGCCAATATCGATTGGAGAGCCTTTTTCCATCCAACCGGATAAGTCAAAGCCCGACAATAGTGCTGCGCAAGTACCGAAGCCTCGCAGGAGACAAGCCAAAGTATACCAGAAGGAGCGAGAAAGTCGAAGAATTGCCGGCCATCTACCTCAATTTGGCATACTCCCAAAACGAGGTGAACCAGCTCCGCCTTATACACCTCCATCACGATATCCTTCAAACATACGCAAGCCGAGTCCTTCAAGCCCTCGCAGCCACGCATCGTCCAAGAAGAAGTTAATAGCAGTCAAGGGCGCGAAGCCTCAAGGGATATCGAAGTCGAGGCGAGAGACGAAGCGTTCAAAGAGGTCCAAGAAGTGATCCAGGGGCTGAGCGCCGCTTCTCATCGAAGCTCAGCGACTCTTTTCTCCAATACAACAGCTTAAACTTGACACCAGAACTGTACGTTCCCCGACTCTTTTCAATGCATCCCCATGCATGCTCAAGATCACGCCATACCAACACCTCTTTCACAAGCAAAGGCGGTCGTTTCTCTCCTTCGCTTATCCCTTCCAAGTTCCGCTTGTCTACCCAGACCGAGAGTCAAGGTACGTGGTGGCAAAGAAAGGTGCATCGTTTTTAATTGCCATTTGGTCGTTACAAACCCAGGTCCCTGTCAGGCTTGCTCGACTGGAGTGAAACATGGACTTAGAGAAGTGGTCTAATTTATTTTGAATAAAATACGGGTTGTATTCTCTTCTGCAACTTCCAACGACCTCCCATCTTCACTTATACACATTTCCAAATGTAGCACATTGCTCGAAGGAACTCCACAAAACCGACGTCTTTGCCTCACAGCTAGAAAATAGTATCCTCGTAAGTCCAACCTAGCCCAAGTAAAAGTAAAGGCTGACCTCAGGTAGCACTACATCGATACCTTTTATCTGTTAAACTCTTTCTCAAAACCCTATGGCGAGTATCCCTATAGGTATTTCGGATTAATCCAATGCTAATTCTTCATGCAACAGCCATGGAAGAATGCCCTCAACCATTTTTCAACAGAGAGAAGGATGATGACGTTAAAAGCATTACTCAGCAATTCGAAATGATAAAGTTTGCACGGAGAGAGAAAGCAGAGATGTCTGCCGTATGTGGCCTTTATCGATCAAGCTTAAGACCCAAGTTGCTGTTGCATCTGTCAATGCCCAATCTTCTTCCTTCTCTCCAATTTCTCTCTTGAACTTTCGGAGTGCAATGCCCGAATCGACGGAAGGTGAAGCCGCGCGAAGCCCAGTCGGCATATCGCTGTGTCCGCGGCAAAGGTAGTCGAGAATATTGTTAAAGCCTAATGGTCGGGAGTGTGTATCGTTACAAGACTCGGTAGTTGATTGCAAAGAGTAATATGAAGTGGAGGGGGTTGTCTTAGTAGGACAATTGCAGGAATAATTGCTTGTTGTAGAGGCTTTTGTGGGCAGGGTGTATGATTTCAGATCCGAAGAGGTGAATGCAAGTTGTCGATGGCGGGACGGTTAGGCTGAGGTGTGGGGCTAGCGTGTGTTAGGAGACCTGAAGCTATCAAAGGGGCTACCTAGAGCCTCCGCAGTTCGTGACGGGTTCCGTCCGTGACTCTGTGAATAAGGCTGGGAAGCAGGTCTCCCACGGGACCCATACTGCCCATTGCTCTGCATGGATCGACCGGCGGGGTAGTGAGGGCCTTCGAACTGCTGCTGCTGTGTGTATCGATATCTAGCATGTCCTCCATGAATGGTTCCGTCTACCCAGCCAGTATCGGAAGGGCCATTTTCACGGGGATAGTCTTGGCGAGGAGCTGGTCGCTTAGAATAGCCATCCCCATTCATTGTAGTAAAGGAGGAGAGGAATAAGCAGTGGGAGAGATGAAATGGAAACAGCGCAGCCTTCATTTGCAACGTGGATCATATATAAGTCGGCCAGCTCAAATCGATCTATGCCAGTTCAAGACTTCCTCTCCCAGCTGAATGGTAACACAATCCATTGGTGTTGAGGTCGGCTGTGCGTTCTCGCACCCATTTCCTTTCTGATGAAGGAAGGGGAAAGCAAAGGAAGGATAAAGCAGCACTTCGCTGGTGTCAAATTGTGATCAAGTCCGCATTGCCCCACCGTGGAAGACGCTCTGAAGAGTGGAAACGCGGCAACCTTGGCGCTTTGCAGCAGCTTAGTCGCCATTAGGGATTAGCAATGAATTTAGCATGCTTTGGCTTCTACAGCTAGAACAACATAGGTACAATAAATGTGCTAGAGCCTATCAATCTGTATGCGAGGTGTTGGGCGGGATCAAATCCGAGTTAGAAACGATCCTCACATTGAACGAGATGTTTCGTTAGGAGATCGAGCACCATCAGGATGTAATCGAATCTATGAAGGAGAGCGCCCAACTCGCGGCGAAGCAAGGCGAGCCTTCCTGGATTCGGGGTGAAAAGAGTCCGCCAGGAAGTCCGTCCTCTCATACACTGGTTGACGAGCCTTCCTCACTTCTCCATTAAAGAGTGAGACAGGAAGCCCAAGCTCTTCTGCACTTGTCATCGTCATGCCCATTCTCTATCGCCCATCACTCGCAGGATAGATCGGGTGGAATTGGGCAAGGCAAGAAGCAGAGACAAGCCAGAAAGCCAAGAAAGCCCAGGACGCCGAAGGCCTCATCCAAAGCTGCCGAGCACTGAAATTTGAAATTGAGCTGTCTATAGACAGAATATTCCAACACGTAGCCTGATAGGGAAATCGGAAAAAGATGTATATCTATATTAAACACATTTTCAAATGCGTAATTTGCTTTTGTGATTAATATCTTGCCGAATACCTTGTTAAAAGTATATTTTCGTTACTAGATTAGCGGCGCTCTTTGCCAAAAATAGGCAGTTTTCTTTAAAGGATATGGAATATAGGACTGATTAAGCTCCGGGAATTTTAAATGCAATCCCTCAGCATAAAAATTTGGGGTTTTACTTTACTTCTAGCCCCAACCCAGGTATCTCATCCAATTTCACCAAAGACCACCTCATATTATACTATCAGCCCTAAAATCCGAAAATATGCACCTAATCACTCAATCTTCAAAGCAAAGCAAGAAAGCAAATAAGCTAATAGCATCTATTATTGTCGATCTCGAGATTAAACGCTATTAAAGCAAAATAATAACTCTCGAAACAACTCCCGAGCGTTTACAAGCATTAAAAAAGGCGATGATCCCGGGCCTATTCGAAAAGATCTATGAGCTAACGAAAAAAAATAGTTAGCTTAAGTTGGAAGTTAAGTATTACCAACAAATACAAAAAGCAATATAGGCTTTGCAAGAAGATGCAAAGTTTGTGGCCGAGACGTTAGAACATACAATTGTGGAGTTTGCCAAGGTGCAGAAAGAGGTCGAGGACGATTGGCATCAGGCCATGCAAGGGGTGGTCGTCCCCAACACCTATGGAGAGTTAGACCGGGTGTCGGATGATTAAATAGTCTTAATATTGCATAGGCAGAAAACGGTTTTAATATTATCGCAATAAAATTTATTTCGTAATAATAATTATTACAGCAGATTGCATAACTCGTGACACCACGGCAAAACCAACCAAACTTTTTTTTTTTTGAATCATGAAAATCTAAGAATGACCACTCTTTTATTGCGCAACCACAACGCTTTAAATTAAATATCTAAATTAGTAACTTTGTAGAGGCCCCTTGAATTAGTAAATGCATCACTTATTTGAAAGAGTGTAGAAAGTGTAGTGAGAGTGAGAGCTTATAAGGCTGCCAGAGCATTTTACCACTTTTGTTGTAGCCTCAGGCATCAATACTTCCCCTCCAGCCTTTCATTTTTAAGCGTGGCAGCCTTATAAGCTCTCAACTTCGCAATTAAGGCTGCCCCCTTTAAAAAAGTAGATAAATTAACTTGAATGAGGTTCGTTTATAAAGTTACTAATTTAGATTTATTATTTAGAGCACTGTAGTTGCGCAATAAGGGGGTGGTACTCTCAAATTTTAGTAATTCAAAAAAAGAAAAAGGCTCGGTTGATTTTTGTCGTGGTGTCACGAGTTAATCGTGTCCCCCTGACCTCTGGTCGTGGCCTTCTTATGCTACGCACAGGCCACTCCCTCCGGGAGTGTCACTGACTGACCTGCCACACGTAGTGACCTGCCATAACCCTTGCTTCCTTGTCGTGACAAAGAGGGACGCTGTGAGGAATAATGGTTTGATGGGTCTGCTGGGCAGTGAGCAGAAATCACGTCTCGTGCAAGCTCAACCTTTTCGTAGCAGGACACGAACAGCTTGAGCTTTCTACTGCGTTTGGCATAAGACTAATCTAAATGACTTTGACATCACAAACGTAGGAGTATTCACGGAATTATTGAGAGCTGCACGTCGTTTCGAATGTCTCATAGTCACGAAAGTCACAATCTGGTGCGACAGATGACGTGAACTTCAATCATCTCACCCTCAGTTATGTTTGCATGGAGCGCGCGCAGAGCTGTGCTGCGCGACATTCTGGACGTTATATAGTGTAAAAAGTTCGAGACTCTTGACCCTACAAAGATTTTAGTTCATCAATATGAATGAAGTACTCAACGAACAGTTCCCTAGAGGTTTGATTCATCCCAAAAACATGTGGTTATCGGTTCCCTTTTAAACACGCAAACTGGGTGACCTCTACAATGCACCCCCTGATCATATTTTAGCTTGCCAAAAGTATGGAGGCATGCTGCTTTAATTTGAAGAGAGTGCAAAAGCAGAATTTGTATCAAGATTCGAAGTCCGTCCCTGATTCAGTACTTTAAAGCGGCATAAGTTCTCCCCTCTTCAAGTCAAAATAGAATAATCGAGTGGCAAGAAACTAACATATGATTAGGGGGTACACTGTAGTCTGCTCGTTCGATGATGTTGAAAATAAAGCCATTTACAAATACATCTCACTGCTCTGATCTTCTTCCTTTCTTTAACTGTGTTCCAGCCTCCATATCTTACTATCCATCCATGCTCACTCCTGTGAAGAAGCTGGTATCTGAAACTGATACATTTTGCCATGCCCCAACTACTTGAGTCAAGTATCTTGAAGAACGATATCTTCTCTGGATCTCCCGATCCCAGGCTTGTTGCAGAGTCCCTTCAACTTTCTCTCCTTTCGACTTGGGATATTGCTTTCCTTTCCCGACATGATTCGACCAGGATGAACTATATTGAACAGAACAAGTGCTAGGAACATCAATGCACTATCAAAGCAGTATTGCCATACTTCATGCTGCGGAATACTGCTGTTTAGTCCATTTGCATATTCCAAAAGTCGAAAAATGATTCTGACCTACGCAACAAGTTTAGTTGGAGCGTGTATATCAAGGATGAATTACTTACGGTGATCAATGCCAAGATAGCATATAAAATCTGCAGTAGCATCAAGGCCTTCTGCATGCCCTCCGCTCCATCGCGTGTTTGCTGTAGCACAAGTCGGTGGAATTTTATGGCGAAGAACAAGATGATGAAGATAAATATCTGCTGAAGTGCAACTCCACCCATATAAATGTGGAGGCCTACGAGATCGGTTAGTTCTATCAATTTGGCTCTAGGGCAACTGACCCTTCAAAATTTGCGCATCGGTTTTGTTGTCTCCGGCTGCAGAAGAGGCTCCCGATAATTGAACGAACAACGCGCTACTGCAATTAGTGTTTCTGATGTTGAGAGAGGTTCCGAACGCACAATATATCAAGGATGACAAACAAAGTTCCGAATCTCCACGCGGTGACATTGTACAACTTCGCATCAGGGATGAAATTCCAAGTCATTCTGCCCATCACCATATACACCACTGCATTTGTAAAGAGAGGAGCAATCTATTCTTTTTCAGCGCATGGTTTGTTATCTCGGACATGCTAGGAATATACCATCAGTACAAAGTATGCTGCATATGCACCACTGCTGGATGGATGTTCTATGCTGATGAGCCTGAAGACGAAGGTCGCTACCTGTAAAAGACCTGATATAACAAGAACAAAGCAATATGGCTTTCTGTGGTAGATGGTTTGAACCAAGTGTCCAAGTGTAGTGAGAGCGAATAGGACTACAAATAGATACGCGGCAGGTTTCGAAGGGCAAAAATCCCAAACTGACTTCTTCCCGTTGTGGGGTTGGGTTGCTGATCAGAGATTAGCTTGAACTTTAGGTTCTCTCTCTGTTCAGATCTGAGTTACCTGCGCATGTGGTAGTCATGCTGAAATAGTTTGTTGCTCGACAGATTAAAGAGTAATGTGCGGTGTTCTTCTTGTGACAGGGTAATTAAAGCTGAGATTTTGGGACTTTTAAGTGATGGCCCACAACTTCCAGGTCTATGGACTTATACTTATTGTCGCTCATGTCCATGGAATGTTTCGACACTATCATGGGGTGAACTATGATAGAGATACGCTCCAGGGTAGTCATGATTTCGCGAGCAAAGAAGGTCCGAAACTTAGAGATGCTACCTGCCGCAAAGAGCCAGAGGGAAATAATTTCTGATGAAATGTGCAGGTGAGAGGGTGGATACAGTCTTCTATTGGTAGAGGACGATGGGTAGAGGAAATTGAAGCAAGATAACCAGTCTTACTAAGGTATGCGTTAATTAGTAACTGCCGCTCTTGATAAGTCCCGGCCTTGATACCTGTGGTAAGTTTCCCACGTGTGTGTACATCCCTGCGCCATACGCAGATCGAAATCGGAGAAAAAACCTTAAAGTCTAATCTGACCTGCAGCACAGAGAGAAAAGACTTCTTAGCAGGATCGTAACTTAATGATTTCTAATCATAGTTGAGCGAGAAGGAGATATTATTGAACCGTATCTCTAGTGTTGGAATGCCTGGAATTATGGCTTTACTTAATTTCAACAAACGCAGTCGCCCTGATTCCTGTGTAGAATCACGGTTCCTGCTTCTTGATTTGGCGATGTTCACCGCTACCCTCCCTTGCTGCTTACACATATTGTTGCCTATCTTTCAACCCAGTCGACCTAAGCGTGTTCGCTCCTCGAACCGTCAGCTTATGTGGCGCAGTTATCGGGGCTTCTGTGCAGACCGCTCTTCGTATACGTATTTCGTTTGCTTTCGTACATTCTATAAGTGTCCATCTGGGCCCATCCAAAAGTTTTCCCAATGCTTTATTTGGTGGCGGGTTTCATTTCTGTGTAACTCAATTGGCTGGTACTGCATATGCACGATTCGTAACATGGAACAATTGATGATTCAACGAAGGAAGCCGCATCATAAGACTCGAAACGGATGCTCTGAATGTAAAAGAAAGAGAATAAAGGTACGAGCTTGATATTGTCTGCATGATCTTGCACCATCCAGTCCCACGGCGCGCCAATCAGAGACTTCAATCCCCCGAGAAAGTAGAAGCGGGCAAAATTCAAGCCCACACTGACGCTGTTCCAGTGCGATGAAGCAAAACCAGCTTGTTTGAATTGTTTCAGTCGCTCGTCACATTGCGTATACCTTCCACCAAAAATAAGGGCGTTGAACAAGTCCTTAAGCGCAAGTGGAGAATCGACTCCGACTTCCCCGAACTTCGTTGTCACGAGTCAAGGAGTATTGCACAACTTCCTTGGCCGACCCTCCCAAGATCGTTCCCTTGCCACATTCAACAAGCGAGATTTAGAGCTATTCCATTTCTTCATCACAGTCACCAGCCAAAATCTGAGTCCGAGGTCAGAAGCACGGCAGATGTGGCAGTGTACCATACCACAAATAGCATTTTCGCACGACTTCTTGCTCCATGGCCTTCTCGCATTCTCTGCATTACACCTTTCGGTCCAGCGACCAGAGGAAAAGAAGATCATGCGTGCTGCAGCAGCATGCCATTATGACAAAGCTATCAACACTTATCGACAAGCGATGTCAAATGTCACTCGTCAGAATTGCGAGGCCTGCTTTGCCTTTTCGACATTCGTAGCCATCTTTTCGTGGGTTTCTTTGGACTATTCTGCAGATTTATTCTTTATAGAATCTGCAGTCGAAGGTACGCATGCTCATATAGCATGGGTCAATCTTTTGCGAGGTATAATTCCTCTCCTTGAAGTCTCCCGGCATTGGCTTATAGATGGTGGACTGGCGTGTATGCTAATTACACTTGAGTATGAACTTCAAGAGGAAGCAGAAGATCTTGTGGAATGTTCTGCCAAATTCGACGATCTTGAACGACTCTGGGACCCAAAGCAATCAAAAACATCTTTAGTCGCATTCACCCAGAGTCAGATAAAAGATTTAAAAGAATCTCTTCGGATGTTGAAAGATGCATATCTCATGATTCTTTACGGTGGCAAGGACGTTGATGCTGTTGGGCTGGTCCTAAGATGGCCCATTATGGCATCAGAAGTCTTTATTGCGATGATTAATCTGCGACAACCAGAGGCACTGATCGTACTCGCACACTACTGTCTCCTCCTCGGCCAAGTGGACGACTTTTGGTGTATGCGAGGTATGTCTCGGCGGTTGCTGAAGAGCATACATGGTGTCCTTGGGAAGGAGTGGGAGAATTGGATTTCATGGCCGTTGCAGGATCTGGTTGTGAATGAATTGAATAACTCTTGATGAGATGCACAAAGCATGATCGATCGTAAGGAGTATGGAAGGATCCAGAGGACTGGAAAAGCATGCTTAATGGTGATGAAAGGTCAAGTTGTCAAATTAAGTAGGTCGTGTTCTTCCATCACTGCATTGAACGGTGACTGACGTCGACCAGATCAAAGGTGCTGTAATATTTGAAAGCAGCTTCTTGAGACAGCCTCATATCAAGACATTACTCACTCATGCTGATGAACCTGAATTCTTGACCTTCGAGCTTCTGACTTGACCTCCCTCAGACTTTACTTTCTACCCACCTCTCACCTCTCGCCACAAAACAGCAATCGAATCTTCTCGGGATCGCAACGAGGCTTTTATATTCGTCCGAGAACCATAACATGTCGGTATTGGCTTTCCTCGCATCCTTCCCACCTTCCTGGATCTTGAATGCAAGAACCAATCGCATAACAAGAGCACCATTCAAGAATTAGCGAACACTCTTTTCTGAAATGAAAAAAAAAAACGGTCAGGCAACTTACTAAATGATCCTATTACTCAGCGCAGCCGCAGGACATATTCTGGCCCCAGCACCAAAAGTCAAATGTGGCAGACTGGTTGGGTTGCCCACAAACCTAGCAGGTTTAAATGTCTTTGCATCATCTCCGTGCCAGGCCTCATCATGATTTGCTTGTTGAGCACTCATGATCATCGTTGTTCCTTTCGGAATAGTCGTTCCCGCATAATTGACATCTTTGACCGTCGTCCTTGGCACTGCAAAGGGGGTCGTTGTCCAGAATCTGAGGGTCTCTTTATACAGCGATACGAGCAGCTCGACACTTTCTTCTCGGAAAGCCATTTTCCACTCCTTATCTCTATCGCCTCCGTACACCTTTAAAATCTCCTTGTACAGCAAATCCTGGAATTCTCGCCCTTCAGGAGTGGAAAACCAGCCTATCACAAGATACACAGAAGACGCAGTGGAGTCCGGAGCAGCCTGAAGCAACGCTTTACAGGTCCTGTGAATCTCGCCTTCAGAGAGGTTATCTTTCACAAGCCCATTGACAATGCAATCAGCCTGTTCGCCGGCTGCGGTCCTTTCCTTCAACGCGGCATAGATAACGTCGAGTCTCTTCTGGCGTTCCTTTTCTGCAGACGCAACGAGATTCCCGCTTGCAAAGCTGGGGACCAGGAGTCGGAGCATGGGAACGTAGTCACGGAATCTTTGGGTTGAGGCTCTAAAGTAGGATATCTGATTTATGGATGCGACAAGAGCGTCAGTGAATTCGTCATCGACGCCAGAGGAGACGGTGCCGTACGTAAGCGAGAGTGCTAGGTCGAAGACGATTTGGCGAAGGTATGGGTAGATGTCTAGATGAGTTTGTCTTTTGGTTAAAAGTTCCTTCGTTAGCCTCACAGACGAAGGTTCTAGGAGGTGGTAGTATGTTGGTCAAAGTGGCTTGCCTAGAGCTCTGGTGGCCGCTTTTCGGCAGCGACGAATCGGTTCTGTCATGTTTGCTCCAGATAAATCGTACTCTAGAAGTTTGGCAAAGCCATGTTGCTGTGGCTTATCGATCAAATAGTTGGAATGGCCAACCCAGAGATCTTTGATCTTGGCAAATGTGTTGACCACAAGAGCTCGTTCGCTACCAAGACGCATCTGGAAGATGTCGTTGCCGAGCTTCTTCGACCATCGAGAGTAGATGGTGCAGTCATTCTCGTTGAGTCGACCTCCTAATGACATGAGATTTCCTACAAATGGAAGCGTATCTGGTGCTTCTGGAGTCTTTGCAATCTTTGGTACTTGTGCTTGTGTTGCTTGTTTCTATGATTTATTAACTTGCTGAAATGATGATCACAGAGTGCTTACATAAAGAGTCCAAAGTAAAAGAGTTAGAAATAGACCAATTGTCCCAGGTGACAGTACAGAGCTTGTTCTTCCAATTTCTAGAAGCGTATCAAGCGGCGAACCCTTCTGAAGCGAAGCCATTGCGAAAGTATTCGTTTAGAAAATCCTGGACTTGAGTAACACACACAAAACGAACGAGTATCACGGATTGAGGATATATCAAACTCTTCCTCTCCCACCTTTCAAACCACGAAGTATTGTCGGCAGCATCAGCTCACAGCTGATAAGAATCGCCCAACTCTAGTGAGCGACAAAGTCAGATTTCCGACTGCTCCACAGCACTCTATATCCATGTCGAGCGCGCTGAGAATACCATGATCGATATTGGTCTACAACAACGAGTCAGGTAACAAAGGTGGGGTAGATGAGAGAAATCAGGGGAAATCTCGCTTATTTTCATCGGAAACAGCTCCCGACGGAAACTTGAAAACATTCCACATCGCACGGCTCTCAACTCAAGTTTTCTAGAACTTTGACCCACAAGATGGTTTTGATCTGCATGTTGAGAAAGAGCCTCCAAAAGAAGAGCTATTCATATTTTCGAAGTTTCAGAAGCGATGTGCTCGCTTGAGGGAGCGATATTTTGCGTCTATATCGACAGCACTTGAAAAGTACGATCGCTTGTGGAACATTGAAGTATCATCGATATATAAACTCTCCGATCTCCATGCAGTCTTTAAAAGTAGAGCTGGAGTCCTCCGTCACATCAATATCTCAAGGTCAGCCTTAAGCGCGGCGCGAAAAGGGGTTCGCTTATCACTCACTACTCCACCCCTTTCCAGTTACCGGCAGTTTAATCATCCATAGCTGACGCTACACAAACTTACACTCAAGCAAACCATGCCTATCAAAAGTGGAAACAGTCAGTGGGATCGTCTGTGCCTGACATCTGTATCATAAAGAAGATATTCCCAGGAGTTTGGTAAGTGGAAAGGTATCTAGACCGTGTCATCTCGATTCCTTTAGGATCGAAGAATTGCACGATGTCAGCCACCCATAGTTCCATCGACGAGAAAATATTCACGACAACCTCGTCACCACCGAGTCTGGAGGAAGGAATGTTAGCAGCCGAGGAGACAGCTAGAGACAACGACTTTGAGGTTTTCAAGAAGACGAAAGATGGTGTTGATTTCCGGACTGTGGGGTGGCCTCGCGCTGCGATCATATTTCTGAAAGGTAGCATCTTACCTCAATCTCTATGATTTTGATAGTGGGAATTTTCTTGCTGATTGTTCTGAAGTCCAGTTCGCGCTCGGAGTACTGGGTATCCCGACTGCTTTCTACTCTCTCGGTAAGGAGATCCAAGGCGGAGGAGGAGGTGGGAGGTATGCTGATGTCGATAAGTACTATTGGTGGTGCACTTTCGGTTATTGGTTGGGGCGCTCTAAATACTTGTACATCCTATAGAAAACTTTTCTGGGGTATTGCTTTTAGTACTCTGCAGATTCAGCAGTTATTCAAGGAGATTTCCAGAATCGACATGGGTAGGGGTACTTCGGGTTGTCGGGGTCACGTGTCACACTCCAGACGCCTGCTTTGCCCGCTTGAAGGATAAGTCTTGCTTTGTAGCGCATGTCTGGGGCTGCTCAGTACTGTGTTGACCAGCCAGCCTCCATCTGTACCAGCGACCCGATCCTCCCTTGAGTTTGGTTCTGCGTGACCCTGTTAGCTGTGAAGGTGGAAATCAGCAATCAAGACCGTATTACCCTGTGGTTGACGTTGGCACCGTACAAGACGTCTATGTAAGTGCGCCTCTTGGCATCTTTGTCAATTAGAGACGTGGGATTATCGAGCAAGTCGGAAGTCATAGACAACTCGACCCAAGTGGAACCTTGATGGTCATGGTCAGTACCGACAAAATAATATCAAAGGAATATGTAGTAGTGAACTTACCCTCTACTTCACGTCGGTTCTTCATAAAAGTCTCGTCGGCATCGTACATATGGTGCTTAAACTTCCGCTCCATCTTGAAAACGGGAGGTCTACCGTTTTGCGAGACGATCTTCGTTTCCACCGGGTTGTCTTCCTCCAGTGAAGAACCATTCCACTGACATAATCCTTTGACAATCAACTTGGGGTCCATGAGGAACTTCGAGCCAAGGTTCTCGCAAATGTATTTGTCAAAGATGATTTCTTTGCAGAAGGCCATCACGCCATCGTGAGATGACGTGCGAGTCTTGTTGAAGAGTGTCTGGTCGAGCACGCCTGCGGATGGATTGGTTTCTCCATGCGTGTTGCGGCTAGGCTGTTCTGTGGTATTGTTAGGAAAAGCAGAACGGTGTGTCAGTATGCAAAAGTTGAGCGTGCCAAAGGTGTATCTAGAATCATAAGAATCCATAGAACCCGGAGTGCATGTGAGTTGAAAAGACTTGGGCACTAAGAATCTGGAGTCAAGTCAAGACTAATCTCGCTGTTGACCTCTTTGATGTTGAGCAACTCTTGACTGATTCCATAACCTAAGACAAATGGATTGTCGGGAGTCATCTGTCCTTCCTTCACTTGCATCCTATACAGAACCATGATTAAAAGACTGATTAATCACAGTAGAGTGAGACTTACCCAGTGAAGTACTTGCTGACGGTGAGCGTGAAGTCGCCTGGAGCTTCACCCAGCTCAAGGAGTTTGCCTTCGGGATTGCGCAGTTGGAATGTGTTGGCCATTTGAGCCGCTTGGAAAACGCAGAAAATTGAGGACACAAGGAAGTTCCGCGAATCTACGCCATCAGCCTTTGCCTTTTCAGCTTCTTTTCTATTGAGCTCATGAAGATCCTTGAACGCTGTAGCTGTTTTTGGATCGAGCACCGAAGACGATTCGCCGCTCTGAGCGGGTTAGATCAATTCTGCCAATGTCAGCTTGTGATCCTCATTCTCGAGGGGTCGAGATTGGGTCACAAACCTGCCATGATATCCTGGATGTCATGACGACCTAATTTGACTTCCCAGGACATGGTCCAGCCTGTCACGATAGTCTCCTGGATTTCGATTTGCATAACCTCCGTGATGTAGGGCTCTTTGAACTTGCTGTCGACCTATTCAATAGTCAGAAGATTTCTATTGAAGGAGATGTGGGTGTATGCAAACGTTGCCCTCCTTTATGAACTTGATACTGATCTTGGCAGTCCGATAATCGTTAACCTTGCTTGCCAGGCCATCAAAGCTGACCTGGGGACAATCTATGAAGGCACTAAGTCCATAGTTGGGATTTGGTTTGCCCTTCTTATCAAGGTGGATCTCCAAGCGATGGTAGAGGAGATATTCGGCAGGAGCGGCCAGCGCTGCCACCAGCCCAGCCAATAAACAGCCTTCCTCAGCCCGCCACCGCCTTCCTCCTCCTCGCCAGTGATTTTTTAACCTCGCCAATAGAAATTAATCCGCCAGCTCAGCCTTAGGGGGTGGCTGGCTTAGGCCGGGCTAAGATGTAGTCGGAGATTAAGATTAGTAATCTCGGTTAAATAGTCTCAGACCCTCGGTAGTACAAATTAATCCGAGCCTTATCAGCAGCCTTCCTGCTCCTAGCCACAACTTATGGCAACCTTCCTTAGCCTCGCCAGAAGCTCCGAAAACTTAGCCTTCCTACTCCAAGCCAGCCGATTCAGGTTAGCCAGCTTAGCCTGACCCCCCGCGAAGGAGTGGCTGGGCTGGCGGCAGCGCTGGGAGCGGCCGGAGAAGCATCCTTGATTTTAGTACGTGAAGGAGGTTTGAAATCATCCGAAGTCCGAATCTTTGTATCATAAAGGATTTTGAATTGGCGGTTGATGGCCTCCGCAGAGATGGAGAGAATCAAGTCATAGTCGGCAATAGAGCCCTCGGCCCACCGGCTATGCAATAGTAATGTTTTGATGTTAGCATTACTGCGCAGAATACCCTGTTTCTGTTCTCCAAAAATTTGGGCTGCGGCCTCCGTATTGCGGGGTTCATTGCACACTATATCGATGCCGCGTTGAAAAATCAGTTAGTGGCGCACGGCAACGGCCCGTCCAGCTCAACTACCCGTCACCCGTCCAGAGCGCAGAGAACAAGCTGAAAGCCTCAATTAGATGCAAATAGCTCTTTGTGAGGAAGCTGGATGTGCTCAAACGGATATGATCCTCGGTGATACTCGATAATGCAGAGCGTGGGCTATCGATATTGACAGTGGCGTTCTCGAAGGGAGCTGGAAAAGCTGTCTCGATTCCTGAATTCTGAGAGGTCATGTCTCATGAGAACTGGGGAAGTTGTGTTTCGAAGTATTTTCTAACTTTGGTAGACGAGTGCCCAGTCAAAAGGTGTGATCGAATGCCGACTATATAGATATATACAAACGGCCATGCATTCTTATCTAGCATGCCAGCGTCTACGCTTTGCAAAATCAAACCTCACTCCAACCTATGTCGGCTCCCACGCTCGAGATGCCTGGGACTCTGTCCAAGGTACTTCAACTGCCCACCAACGTCCCCTTTCCCAGGTCACTGGATGAGAACGAGGACGCCTCAGAACTGCAAGACGGAGGATTTGTGAGCCTTGCCGTATGCTCCGAGTTTACTGAGTACAGCGCCCCGGTACAGCCCTTCGAAGGTTGCCAGCGCCTCTCCTTGGTCTCGGATCCCCTTGGCCAGCCTGTCGTCTTCGCTATCGGCAGTGAACAACGTCTCCACTGCCTCGTGCACATCAATGGAGGTGCTCATGGCTGGAAGTTGTTCGATATTACGCCGGAAAAGGTCGACAAGATAAAGACATTTGACTTGATCGAAGAGAATGAAGAGGACTCCGACATCAAGGTAATCCACATAGCCGTGGCAGCTGTATCTACGAACGGGACGGCAAATATCCACCATGCCTCTTTCCCCTTACCCGCCGCTACGTTGAAATCAAACAAAGTCTCCGGTTTCGAACCTCAAAGTAAGTGTACATTATACATACGTGGTTGTCTACTGACTGACCAGCCAGGCATCAAATGGACTGCCATTATCAATAATGCCGGTTTGAAGAAGATTTCGTACTTACTTGTCGGTCCCAGACCATCAACTTCAGCCAGTTCAGCACCATTCCTCATTACTGCCGGCTCAGAGCAGCAGGAGAATATTGCAGCAACGCACTACACCATTGATCCTTCCTCGGAAATTGAACATCCCTGGCAGACATTTGCGTTTTCCCGTGATGCTGACAAAATTCTGGAGATACGGCCGGCCAAACTGGAAAATGAGTTCGGCATATATGTTTTGTTTGAGCAGCAGGGAGCAACTGAATGCGTGATCGACCTCTTCGGGAAAGATGGCAAGTACACAAACACTAGACTCGTGTTGGCCGAGAAATGCGGAAAGATCACAAGTATGTATTCCAACGCCAATGCCACAAGGTAAGACAATTCTCCATTTCCTGTGTCTGGCTCAAGGCTCGCAAAGCCTCAAGAGCTGACTATTCGTGCATTATAGAGTCACTGATCTCTTTTTGGCCTCCGATAAGGGTCTCGGCTTTGTCAATACTCAGAAGAGTGCGTCATCAGTACAGACTTTTGCCGAGAATGTGTCGTTCAAACAAGTCGTAGCCTCTGAGGCCATTGATCAAGACTCTGGTGACACCCAATCCAAGTTCACCATCTTCGCCGTGAGGGATCAGAATGAGCTACATTACATCCAAGGCATCCGGACCTTCAAGGGCAACAAGATGGTCTTTGAGAACTCAGGACTCCCTATCCGAACAAGCATCCAGCAGATCTCGTGCCAATTCAATGCTCAAACCAACGCTAGCGAGGTTTTATATCTCGATGAACAAGGTGCCGCATTGAAATAACAAGACATGTACTTTGACTATGTAGCTAACTATAGTCTACACTAACTCTATAAGTCAAGTAAGTATCGTTACTTTAACGAAAAGTCGGCTACTAATAAAGTTTATGCTAGATAGAGTTATTGAACGACTTTACGCTATAAAGTTTGCAGACGACTTTGCGAAAGCTTGTTCTGTGGACGGGACTCCCGTATTCAGTGATGCAGAGTAGCAAAAGAACAAGGAAGGGTTTAAAGCTAGTGTAGAGCTATTCAAGAACCTTCTGTCAATGGTGATTGCCCTAGACGGTAATGCAAAACCGATGATTGGAAAAGATTTCCACGGATCTGATCTAACGGTTGTCTTTGAAACTGACGGTCACGACCACTCCACCATCTCCAATGCAGCCGAATGGCTGTCGAAGAAGTGTTTTCCGCAGTAGTTGACTCGTTGGAGACGCTGTTTCCTACCTTCACCTCATTCCTGAAGAACGCGGTTCGTGCCGGTAAGAAAAAGTTGATGGCCTTGCTTGGATACAAATTCGATATTGCCAGGGTTAGAAAGACTCGAGAGGTGATTATGCTCGCAGATGACTTTTGGTGAGATTGCTTCTAACATTCACAGGTTCTTATCGCGACCTTCAAGGCCACTCAGACCAAGACAAACATATTTATGAAGACTAACAAGGCAGCGATTGTTGAAGGCATGGACCTTGCCAGAGACAAAATTGACGACTATATCAAAGATAAGAGACCCCATCCCAAAACTCCTGATGGCAAGAAATCGATGCTGGCCTGGCTGTTTGACAATCCAATCATGAAATTTCTCATGAGGTTCAATCCATTCAGCATCTTGATCGAGGCAGCTCAAGGAGCGATAGCAGAGGAATTCGGAGACGAATTCAGAATCCCAGATTTCTCCCCCTTGGTAAAGATCTTCTCCGAAACAATCCCTAAGGCACTTGAGGCACAATTAGCGAATGCCATGCGTCTTATTGATTCCCTAATGATAAGACTCCAAGGTTTTGTCGCAAACCCGAAATCTATTCTTGATCAGATATCTAGTTTCCTGGCGGATTCCTTCTGGACGATCTTTGACGCGATATCGAATCTGATCACGATGTTTTGGGAAGTAGCGACGGGTGTCTTCCAGCAAGCATTCGAACTCATCTCTGGGGTTTGGAGAATCCCTTACGTGACATCCATTTTTGAGTATACAACGGGTCAGGTGAGTGAACTTGAATATACGCGGTTTCGGTAACTCAATAACTTACATGGCATAGGAATATTCTTTCCTCAATGTCACTTCTTTCGTTGGAGCAGCATTATTGAACATGCTTGTTGGAGACAAAAACAGATTGCCATTCGACGTGCATAGTCGGCCAGACGAATTCATCAACAACATCCAAGACAAGGACCTTGATATCAGAAGTGTGTTCGAAGAGGCTTTCAAGAAGATATCGAAGCCCACGAACCCTCATCCAGCAACAATAAATATGAGTGCCATGAGTGCTTTCAGCATGGTTGCCATGAATACCAGCTCCAACGTGAGTAAAGTTGGCGCCCCATCTCAAGGCAAGCCTAAGCAATCGACGGGAATTTCGCGAAACGAGATGTCTCGAGCCAACCCGACACTAAGCAGAGTCCAAAAGCAAGGACGCGTCGCAATCAGGTCGAGTACGAGGTAAGTTCGCCATTTCTAGGAGGCTAGGTATATGTGTTGTTTGCTTACAGCTAATTTTGTGCAGAAAGTTCAGCATGCTTACCACAGCGCCAAACAATGGACTACTACAGGTGTCGGAGTTTTTCGAATGCTCGCAGCTATGGCTGAAGTCCCAATCGCCTTCACAGAAGCGATGCCACGCCTGGTTGGAGGTTCCGTCGTTGCCAAGTGGTGCTCTGGAGTGGGAAGTGTTTGTAGTATCTTTGTTTCACTGGGACGCATACTCGATTTGGTCTTTTGGAAACGTGCCATGGATGCCAGTGAAGACTTGAAGGAAGAATTGGACGAACACTTTTGGGTCTTGGTGAGTACCTCAAACCAACCAGAATATTAAGCATGAGAGTGAGATTTCAATGCTAACAGAGATGAAAATCTAGCTTATAGGACACACGATCAGTACCTTGACCAGCATCACCGGAACCGTGTGTCTTTTTGTAGCTGATTTCAGGAAAGATGGTGAAGCCTCCATTCGCTGGATGACCTACGGGAATTATATCATGAATATCGGCTGCGGGGTCGACCTCATCCTCTGTCACCTCATCGCGGAACGACACGAAGACTCCAGAGAAGCGAGGATATTGCGCATCGCTGATGGTTTGGAAATAGCTGGCTGTTGTGCCGGTTCACTGACCACCACCGCTCTATCCTTCTCTGCACACCACGACCCAGAGAAGGAGTCTAAGACAGCGCTCGGTGCATTGGCTGTCAGTAGTGCATTTGGAAATGCTGTTTGTTCTATTATGTTGGTAGTCATAAGAAAGTATTGTGGTTGGTGCTATTGTTATTCTTGAAAGAGAGCTGACTATTGCGTAGCTAGTACCAATATTGCTGCTTCGAGCAATCATACTCAGAAAGCGCACGAAATTAAGAAAGCTTGAGATGGGTTCTACCTCCATTTAGGGTCGGGGTTGATATGTGTGTAATAGTTTTAACGACTCGTCCAGATACTTCTGTTACATTCTCTACATGAATCCTGTCACTTAACAATAATTGAGAAATCAAGAGTATCCTTCCCGAAGCTCAATCACACGTGGGATAGCGCTGAAAGTGTTGCTTATCTTAGTAACCCGTTGGGGGCGTTGCTAATACTCTGCATTTTGACTGTAGTATACTTTTCATATGCATGTCAGGACAAGACATTGCATGCCTATTTTCTGGCCTTGTGGGCATGCTCGATGCTGAATCACCTAATTTATCTACAGCCAAGTAGTGTGCCTCATGTCTATGGGTCGGGACGCACACCCAAATCTGTGCCGCAGTGCACGGGATATACAAGTTTAATACTAGAATAATCCACACTCCGTTGTCGGTTCTCGGCAGCGAATATGGGGAGAGATGCTTGAACCCACTTGCGGCTAAGCTTTTGATCATGCAAGCTTACTATTTACATATAGACGTCAAATCAGGACATTAAAAAGGCGAGATCTATTGAAAAGATGTCTGCTTTCTGCTTAGCTTAGTCTATAATCTGTATTCCAATGTCCTGGAAATTCAGTTTGTCTGGGGCTTAGATCTTGGCATCTCCGCTGTATGGCTTCCACATGATGCAAGGATTCGTCCATGCACTGCTCGAATGAGATCTTGTGATTTTTGTTTTCGGGAGCATTTTCACCGAGAGTGGTCTTCTCTGTTGAGGAAAATCTTCAATGGTTGACGAAGCCACGTAGTAAGAACGGTAAGCCCAGCAAACGCCCACAATTGGCAGGGGGCTTAGTAATTCGAATTCTCCATGAGAGTTGTGAGAGTGGGACGTGTTTCTTTATAAAACATATAGAACAATATGAAACCCAGATTTGTTGATACTGTTTATTGTTTAGACTATAATACATATTACTCTTTTCTCTTTCTATAACTTGAGACCCTACGAAGATTATTCATCAAATTGCTCAGAGGTCGCATTGCTTCCTTGCCTTTCCGCGTTCGTAACGCCGGAGGTGAGAAGGCGATTGGCAGAGGGAGAACAACTTGGTCGTCAGATTCAGAGGGTCTGGCTGTGGGTTCGGAATTCAAGTTGATATCTGTAATAGCCCCTGACATAACAGCTGGACCGGCGTTGCTTGCAATGGAAACTCGTGACGGTAGTGACTCAGTCGTTCTGGTTCTTACCTTACTGGACTCATCGGTGCCCATGAGTTCGGTTCCCAGTCCACTATCATGGAAGTCGATTTGTGGTGGTGGACTCTGTGATCTTCTACTATCCTCAGCGTCACATTCAGCGAGATCATCAAATGGTCCACTTTTGGGGTTCCTTGGCCAGAATTTAGGGAGCCTTCTGCTGTGTCCAAAAACAACGGCTCCTTCCATTTCACCCTCGAAGAGTCCATCGGGATATTTCTTCGACCCCAGAGTCGCTTTGGGAAGAAGCACTTGCACCCGATCGCAATTTGCCATGCAAGTAGTAGCGCTACAAGGCTCAAAAAGATGACCTCCTTTATGCCAATAAAGCCCCTGAACAAGCTCCAAGGGTTGGCAGTCGAGATTCCCCCCAAAATCACATATATCAAAGAGCTGTGCAACGCGTGCCACAAGATAATCTCTTCCTTTCGGGACTTGTCTCCAGGCTTTGCACAACGGATTGCTTCTCTCTGTTGGCCGGATTAGTTCTCCAAACCCTCTCGCCATGAGAGTTATAGCCTGTATTTGATGGAGAAAATCCACCCAACCTCTGCCACTAGGCTCCAGATACGCAACGCGGGGTCGGATCGAAGTTCGCCCGCTAATGATATCCACAAAGCCGAATCCCTCCAGCTTTTCTCGGTCGGTCATTCTGATTGACTTTCCAGGGTTGGAGAGTACCTCTTGATGATCCTGAATCTGTTCCAAAATGTGCCAATAACCGAGAACTATATCTTTCAGTCCCCACTTGTGTGTTGCTGTTGAAGGCTGTCCGAATGATGCCGAATCCGTAATAAGAACGTGATCACGTGCGGCGATGACTCCCAAAGATATCAATGCAGCAAGTCGCCCATGACTTGAATCTGCGTAAGGAAAGTCTTCGAAATTTAAGTCTAAATTTCTTGCGAGGCGCTTCTGAGAAAGCCGAGCTCTGGTCAAGTGGAGCAAAGCGTTACCTCCGTCGACCAGCCATGCACGTCGATCATCAGTATCATAGAAGACCACATTCCAGGTGCTTGCCGACTCCATCTTCAGGTAGTACGGTTCTGAATTTGAGAGCGATAGCATACGATCTTTATTTCCTGGTACAAAGCTTGCGCCGCCAGTGATGAACCTGCCGCCTGAGATTGTGACGCCCGATAGAGCACAACCTGCCGTTGCAAAGTTGGATCCAGTGAATCCAAGATTTGCATATTCTATATCGGAGGTACCTTAGGAAGAACACAATATAGTCAGCATTCACAGATACTAGTTTACTAGAGAAACGTACCTGTATGCAGCTGGACTGACGATGCCCATCCTAAAAACATTCGAGCAGTAGGCAAGCATTGATAGTCGACGGTAACAGGATCTTGACCAGCGACGAGCTGCTTCGCAGCGGAATAGGAAATCCGAGAGTTGTCTCTGTTGAAAAGGAAATGCCAGAGAATGGAGCTAGAAATTCTTCTCGTGGGCACAAACATCGTTGAAAATCCTTTGACCACCAGTTGACCGTTGAACACAGTAGCCCTTTCAGCTCCACCCAGTCCAGCCATCATGTTTAATGGGATCTCCAAGCCTTTTTCATCATTAATCCTGGCAAGGATGGGAAAGCCCCTTGCAACAACTGGATTTTTGAACAATTGCCTCCAGCATGAGCCATTTTGGGAGTCATCTTCGAGGTCCTGGTAGGTGAAGTCGATGAAAAATGATGGTACAAAGGACCTAGCGGTTACAATGAAAGGCGTGCAATAGCAAATCTTGCTGGTCAGTAGAGAGGATCGACAACTGGCGCCCATCCATGAAAGTTGCTCTCCAACATTGGCCAATCTGCTCATTGTTCCTCTCGCATTCACATGTAAGAATCCTCCAGATATCTCCACATTCAAGATAGTCCCATCAGACAAGATAGTCTCATCAGCCAAGATAGCTTCAATTATCAGCAAGCTGGCCAAGAATGATAGAATACACTTACATTTACAAGAAGATCTAGAGTCATGGACAGCCCCCTGAATTGCCTCTAATACTTCTAGTCCTATGTCGGACCATACCTGCTGAACGTATTGGCCACAGGTTGTGGCTTGTGCATCGATTGCATTTCCACTCAGCGTGATTACGTCTCTGATGGGTGGTAGATTTTGCGTGTTATACTGTTCTGTCAAAAAGAACAGTGGATCCCAGCTAATCTGAAAGAATGCGGAGAATGTAGACCCTGAAGATACTCTCTCCCTGAAATTAGCACTGCGGGATATTTCCTCAATAATGCTATTGCGTATCTCTTCCACTGTTTCACCTTGCCGTGGAGTCAAACGTGAGACAATCTGGATGTTGATGAGAAGGCGGGTGAATGCTTCGCTGCCAAAAATGAAAGACCACGCTTGTGGCAAATCTGGGATGGTAGTATGGCGACTAAACTTCTCATCATCGCTTATGTTTCCGCTCTTCAGAGAGTTCTCGTCTCCAGATGTCTCGTCATATTTATGGTCATCTTCTCGAGGGTACTGTTCAAATACTCCGTTGGAAATCTCCATGCGTATCATAGACGTCACATTTTCTGATACTCTTGTCTCCGATGACTCTTCTGGTGACGGCGCATACTCAGATGGCTGATCGGTTGTAAGTGACTCAGTGATATTCCATAGGTCAATTTTCTCTTCCACTGTGAATCCGTCAGAGTTGCGGCGACTTGATGCAGGCTCGTCATCCAACGTGTCCCTCGACGCTTGAAAGAAATCTGTGATATATCTAGTAATAAAGTGTTAGTAACAGGACGAAGAGTTGTTCTGCTCGAGAATCATAGACAGAGAGACTTAAGAAAACTGGGGATGGCATGTATATCGCTTGAGAAGATTAAAGTCGAGAAGTGACAACCAAAAGTCTTTACCCACCCTCTATAGCGTCGGATGAAAGCGATCGCCCGCTGCTCAATGACTGTGTTCGCACTGCATGCAAGCTCGAGAGACATTTCCTTCAGAAGATTGGGCAGTGCCGCTGATATACGGATCACATCATCGTCGCAGAGCTCTAGCGAGCTGTGTGTGGAATCCCAGACTTTGGCAGCAATGTCCTTAATGAGAGTTGTACGCAGGGTTTCTGGTAACCCCAAAGACTGATTGTCCGTGAAAATTGATATCGTGTCTTCTACCTCTCTCTGCTTGTTGTCCACTTTTTCGGAAATTGTGGTAGGTAATGTAGACTCCGGAATACCATCCGTACCGCGTAGAGCTGTCCCTTCGTAGTCTGTTGTCACAGTCCCATCGGAGCTATCTTGGGTTGACGGCAGCGGCTCTTTTTCAAGAACAACGTCCGCAACTCTGCCCGGAGTGTTTTCAATTGGCGTTTGTGGAGCTTTGTTGGAAACATCATTTCCTACAAGATCCGAAAGAAGGGGCGAGTACCCATCGGCGGGGTTTTCAATGCCATAGATAACTGCACCTTGAACAACTGCATTGTGGCTTCGTGAAAAACGTCAGAAGCTTTCAACCCACCGAAAAAGTACACTTACATCTTGTGCTTGTCTGGATAACGCAATGCAACTCTTCTCAATCTTAAGGACTCTTTGATTTCGTCCCGTAAGTATGGCGATTCGCTGAAACCTCCAACCAAGAAAACGTCCTTTACAATCAGCTTTTGGCACTTATGGAAAGGGCTCAATGTACCTTGACTCGATTCTTCTTCAGATGGACTTGCTGAAATTGCCCCAGGATGAGATTGATAATCCCGTCTATACATGGGTCAAAAAACTCTCTCATGTCCTCCCTAAAGTCCGTCAATTAAAAAACTGTATTCCATAGAATTGATATAAGTACCCAGTAATCTTCAAATCGCTGTGTAAAACCCCTGCCAAGATATTATTTATGTTCATAGGTTGCGGCAAGGTCAGATATATTTCCTTCATTGTGCGGACAAACGATCTCTTCTTTTCCTCGAAACGTCTCATGAGTAGTGTCATATTCTCTTGCTCGGTGACAGAGGCACCTATTCCTTGGCCTGTGCTATGTGGATCTAGCTTCTTGTAGTTCCTTTCACCCAGTCTTCCTCGAAGCCATCGCTTGAAATTTTCGTCGACGATCTCCGACCCATGGATTCCGTCTATAAGACATGTTAGTGGTTCTTCTAAACCCGAAGTAAAGTTTTCAGACCTGTGGGAATGCTTATTTCTTCAAGCTCTAGAGTCGGCTTCAGTTGCGTGACTCTGTACGAGATGGTTTTCTGCGAAGGGTAGCCAATAGTTAGAATATTGAACATTGAACATTACGATAAATATAGAAAGTAACTTACAACGGCTCTACTACTGGCGTCACACACGACGAAACATTGGTTTAGCTGCTGGCAGTTAGTTTGAAGGAAGACTTTAGATTGCTAAAAGAAAGGCCTGCAGTGCTTCAAGTTACGACCCTCCTCTGAGCGTGTCGGAGCTTGAAAATAATAGACAAAACAATGCAAGAGCAGTCTGATTATGATTTTGATTTGGCCGATTCCCGATGACCTTGACGGTAATGAGTGGTAAAAGGATTTACCTTGAGAAAATTTATGTTTTTATCGTCTTCGAGGTGTCTTATGAGATATATCGCGGCCGCCTCTGGCTCGGGAATTATAGTGTAGTTCCTGAGGTTGGGAAATGTCTCTGCATTAAATCCAGCATTATTGACCGCTTGAAGGAGCAAATTTCTGCCACGCTGAGACCAGCTCTGTTGGTAAATTAGTCGCTAAAGCTTTCAAGTCATCCAAAGGGATGACAAGTAGTCTCACCGCTGGTACTGTAATAATAATGTCGACCTCTATTCTTGACCTCAGATGGGATCCCTCGAGTCCGTCAAGGAGGTGCATGTACGAACAAACTTTCGTTAGATAATCCGTGACAATATCTTCTGGCCTCTTCCGTGTTTGCTTTGAGTTCCCGCCGTAAGCATTCGCATCATTGAAGTCTAGACTACTCGTCCCTTCCGAAGGTTGCAGGATACCCTGCAGCTCAGCCAAACTGTTGTTTGATCCATCAAGTTCCTCCTTGATGTTTTTGATTACCATGGAGGACTCGCTTATGCTTGCTCCCCATTGTTGATATTCTCTGTTGTTTGGCTGCGAATAGGAGATGAGACTTGGTATTCTACTCGAGATTCCCATATGTGGGCCCCAGTCCTGCACGACTTTAATGTCATCAAGGCTGGCGCAGTCGGAGCTTGGAAAAGCATAGGCGACGCCTTTGACTTTCATTAGCTGAAGCCTGTTATCATGAGAGGATATTCCTAACTAGTTGAAGTGGTTCCATAGTCTATCGCGATGACCAATCGAGGTGTCCGTATCGGAGTTTTGATAGGCCTAGGGGCGGGATTATTTGAGCTATCTTCATCTTCTGAATCGCTCAGGAGATTCTCATCAAGCCAAGAAAGGAATGAATCGTCACTGGATTTCAGCCGAATCTCTCCGCGCATGCGGCGAAGAGGCTTCTGCAGACACTGCGCCCGCGCCTGATCGTCATCTCTGATCGACATTGGTCTTCGAGAAAGTGTGATTGCGGAACGGATATAGAAGAGAGAAAGGTGTCCGGTACAGTAGAGCAATTATCCGGGATAGCTCATGATTCCTGTAATTTGGTTCTAGTCTTTCCCACAAGGATGTTGGATGATGTTTTCATAGCCTTGATGGTTCCCGATGGCGTTTACTTGACGCCTGCGGCAATCAGAGACAAGGCCAATAGGACAAATGAGGCGCCGAGGCAGTGCACGCATCTTCAAATCGTGATGGCTGCACCGTTCTGAAATCGGGCAAGCTCGAGGCTCACACTCTCTTTTGAATTGCCTTACTTATGCTATCACTTTCATGGTTGTATCAACTGTTCAAAAAGGTGTGCTCGACAATTCTTGGTAGATCGTTTCAAAGTTGTTGATATGAGGATACCTTGAAGTTTCGAGAAAGTTTAACGACAGAGTGGTGTCACGTGTCCCAGCATGACTTTGGCATTGCTTAAGTATTTTCTTCTTGAGTAAGGGTCTATAGAGTCAAGAAAGATCTACTTGTATAGATAAACACCCTATTTAGCAAATAATGTTGCGCCAAATTTGAAAATCGGAAGTACTATCACGTGCTTTCGACAGGGTACATTTCTCGCTGCCTGATGTAGACTCCTCAGCTTGGTATGATCGTCAGGATAAGTCTCGAGATAACAGTGCTCGAGCTCCACTAGGAGTCTCCGGTCCACGACTCAGCCTTACCAGTCAACCTTATGACCGTAGTGCGGCACAGCACCTCGATGTCCAGCGGAATTTCCATGGAAAGGGCAACTTCATCTCTTGAAATCATTGCTGCGTCGCGAGACTCATAAGTCTTGACTTGAAAGGCATTTCGAAACATATCTTCAAACACAGTTCTTGCTCTGTGATTGATTTTCTTCTCCTTTGTTAATCTAGCTGCGAGCACAATGCCTTCGGGACCCCGCTACGAAAGAGTATATCCTCATTTCCTCACCCCCTTCCATTACTTCATCCCCCACATTGCTTTATACATCAACAAGTGTTGATGACCAAAAAACCCTTCCCGATTCACCTCAATCACACATTCTAACACCAACCCCAGGTCCCCCTCGAAGAAGAAAACCTCCCCACCTCCACCACCGCCAACAACTACTTCACCGGCCTCCCCAACACTGCTCCCCCATCCTTCCGCACCATCCCCCTCGACCAACAATCCTTCTCCCCCTCTCTCCCGCACCGCCACGACGAGAGCGCCGCGACCGTCATGCCCGCCAGCGAGCGCCCCGAACGCACCTCCACATCCAGCCCCGCCGACGACCCCGCCATCTCCCTCTGGGGCGCAACCGAGAGCGTGATCACCATGCGGGAAAACTCGTCGCGGGAGGACATCCTGGTGCGGTTATTGGACGCCGTGGAGAGGTTAGAGGGACGGCTTGATGCGAAGGCGGAAGAGGTTCAGGTAAGCAAGGAAGTCTTCTGTTAGAGAGAAGAGTACTGATGAGAGGGGGGGCATAGAATAAAGAGGAGATCGATCTCGAGGCGTCGAGGGAGGAGAAGAGGGCGCAGCGGACGAAGGAGATTTTGGGGGCGCTGGGGGGGATCTTTGTTACGATTGTGGTGTTGGTGTGGTTGGGTGCTATTATCATTATTCCGGCGGTGGCGAAGTATAAGTATGCGGGTGCGATAGCTGCTGCTGCCGCGGCGTCTATCCCGACTTCAAGTCAGGGTTGAGATGGATTAGGTTGGGTTTGGGGTGGTGTTTTGGTGTTAATGGGATTGTGTGTACGTTAATTAGGTATTTGTAACATTGCCGCACAATATGAAATGAAGATACTTCAGACAACGGACGAACTTCTAAATAGACCCAGCCATGAAATCTAACCTCTAATCACCATCCCCTCTAATCACCATCCCCTCTAATCACCATCCCCTCTAATCACCATCCCCTCTAATCACCATCTCCTCTAAGCAATCATCTAAAAGCCCCGCTCAACGCCTCCAAAACAACCCGATTATACTCCCTCCCCGCCTCCAATATCCCATCCAACTGCATAAAAATATGCGGCGCCCCTTTAACCCTCACAACCCTCACCCGATTCCCGCCCTCCTCCAACTTCCTCGCATACGCCTCCCCCTCATCCCTCAAAACATCGCATTCAGCCGTAACGACCAACGCATCCGCTAACCCTTTCCAGTTCCGCGCTTTGATCGGACTTATCTTCCACTCTTCTTCTCCCCCCATTGCGTACTTGCTCGTCTTTTGGATATCGCCGAGGAAATGCTTGAAGAAGTAACTCATGCGTTCCAAAGGAAGCGGAGGAGAAGGGCCAAATTCGGAGTATGAAGGGTAGGGTTGGTTTGACTTTAGAGAGCCGTCGGGGTTGAAGATTGACAGGTCGCATACGGGTACGGAGAGGAGTTGGAGTTTTAAGGGCAGGGAGTGGTCTCTACATAAATGAGCGAGGACAGCAACTAGGTGCCCGCCTGCGCTGCAGCCGCCGATGGCGACTTTGTTTAGGTCTAGGTTGAATTCTGGGGCTTTTTCTGAGTGTATCTAATATCTCGCGTTAATTTTCATCTCATTCGGCAAAAAGAAAAAAAGAAGAAGAAAAAAAAGAAGAAGAAGAAGAAGAAGAAGGGATATACCCATTTCAGCGCCTCCCAACAATCCTCAACCTGCGTCGGAAACCTCTCTTCAGGCGCCAACCTGTAATCCACGTCAAAGACCACCGCACCACATTCCTTCGCTACCTGTTTACAGAAATCGAAGTCGGTCGGCAAACCGCCAAATACCCATCCGCCGCCGTGGAAGTTCACGTACACGGGTTTCTTGGCTGCGTGGGTGGTTTCGGGGTCGAAGATTTGGATGGTGATGGTGCCCGGAGGAGAGGAGACGGAGAGGGTTTGGGTGCTGATTTTGAGGCCGGTGGAGGGGTAGAGGGCGCGGCCGTAGGTGATGGCTTTTTGGAGGGGTTAGCTTGGTTTGGATAGTGGTTTGGGGAGTTGAGGGGCAATTGGAGTATTCGTCGGGTATTTAAAGAACCAAGTTTTGGCTGACCCGCGTGCTTCAAGCAAATCGGGCCATCTCTGGATTAGTCGACGAGTGGAATGGTCTTCTTTGTCTTTGATAGAATAGACTTTCCATCTCCAAAGATAGCTCGACACCTGAGAAGAAGAGACAAAACTAGACATTCAACTTACTATAAGCGGCAGGATTAGCGCGATATGTCTCAATTGGAATTTGATGCGTCGCTAGACGGCCCGCCGAGTACTTGTTGTAGTATTCTACGTACGTAGATTCAAACTTGGGAGCGAGATGAGGTGGGATGCTATTTAGAAGTGGGAGGAATATGGGGGTTGAAACTTGGGGTTCGGGGACGGTGTTTTCCATTGTAAATGAAATCTTTTGGGGAGAATAGTTTTGAAGATGCCAAGCAAGGAGATGGGGAAATAAGGATAGGAGGGTCTTTTGTGTTGTTAGGGATGAAAGGACGGTAATGGAATGGGATGCAGTGAAGAGAGTTGTTCGACGTCGGAGATATGATAACTTGCCCCGCATTTTAGTGGATTGTCCCCCACTCTTAGATCTGCCTGTGATCCGAATTGGCGGGCCCCTAATATCCACGAGCTTGACTTAGCCGTTGAGCCGCACTAGGAAACGACATATAGCAAACGTAGAATATAGAAAACGGATATACTTTACCAAACATGGTCGGCAAAGTATTTAGTCGCTTGAATTTGAATCTTAAGCAATCAATGCCAAAGTTGGGTGACAACTATACACGCTTGGAGAAAGGAGATAGGTATTATTTAGTGTATATAAAATATTACGATGACCATGATAACCCATAAACGCTTCAAAAACGAAATCCAGTTCATACCTTAGCAGACTCGACCGGAAGTAGAAGCACTGGCTTCCCTTCCTGCTTTTCGCCAACCTCCATCTTCTGCTCCTCAGACGAACCTTCATAGTCCCTCAGCAACTCTTCCTCCTCCTCATAACGACCCTTCTCTTTCTCTTGCCTCACCCTTATTGTGTTCACACATCTATACACCCCATAAACCAAAGGCGAAACCACCATACTCCCCACAACCCCCAACACCCCCACCAACCGCCACGTCCCCAACCTCTCCCTCAACGTCTCCCACCGCCGACAAACCTCATGCCTCGCGCTCCCCCTCCTCCCACACCCATCGAACGCCTGTCGGTACACGTACCGATACCACGGATACTGATCTACATCCCCGCACCGCCACGACCACATGCTACACTTCTTCAGCATATTTGGCGATGTGAATGCCAGGTCCGGAAAGCGGGTTAGGAGCGTGATGTCTTTGATCGTGTATGTGCGTTCCGACATCGACTTAGGATAAGGACAAGGTGATCGCTCTTGGATCGTCAGGATCACGTATTTCTGCGTCTCATCCCGCAATAATGCGTTATACCCCGCGATTCCGGCGCCTAGGATATCGACCGTGAGATAGACATCCCCCCTCCCCCCCTCCCTCTCCCTCTTCTCCTCACGGTAATAATCCAACTCAAAAACACTCAACGCCCCATAATCAGGCAGCTCGCCGCCCAGGAACTCCGCGAGCGAGACAGCGGTCTGCGGGGCGGAGAGCCGGGGCGGCACGTTCGGGAAGGGGAAGATGGGTAGGTTGTTTAGGAGTAAAGTGCGGTTATCGCGCGCGAGAGTGAAGTTTAGGAGGAGCGCGGTGGGGAGGTCTTGTCCTAGGTGCAGGGTTGGGTTCCAGAGGGGGAGATCGGGAGTGGGGAGGTGGATGAGGGCGCTGTGGTTGGGGAGGAGCCATTTGATGCCGTTGCGTGTGGATTGGGCGGTTGAGAGGGAGAAGATGGTTAAGAGGAGGAAGTAGTGGGTAATGGTTAGGGGCCCCATTATTGTGGTGGATGTTTGGCGTTGAGACATGTGTTGTTGATTTAGTTTGGAGGATAGCGTTGGTGTTGGGAGGGAGGCTAGGGTGTTGGATGCCTTGGCGAGTGCTGACAGCCAAGCTTTGCGGAACGCGGAGGCGGGGAGCGTATCATCGACGGTTGATTTTGAGTATGGTATTGTGCTTTTGATAATGGAGGGTCTAGACCCCAGCCAGATTTTGGAAAAGTATGATTAATAAGTAAGCTAAATATTAGTATTTATTGAAAAGAAAGGAAACCGCCCCCAATATTCTTCCCTATTCGCCTATCAATACCAAACGTTCAATGAGGACAAACAAAGTTTACGCCATTTTTTACCTGATGAGAATATTTTCTGAAACCTGCAGCGGGTGTTAATGTTATTAATGTCTCTTGGTTAAGTCACACAGTATTGTGTTTGTGCGCGAGGCTTGCATTGTCTCTATTTGTTTATGTACCCCTGAATGAAGATACACTTTCACGGATAGCTAATGCCACTATTGATGCTTCTTCCACAAATCAAGCTTGCCGAGTGGTTACCTCTTGAATAAAGAAATCGTTCTGTGGAGCAGCCATTGTTTCGAGTTTGTTGAAGGCTTTTTTTTATATCTTTGACTTGCAGCGCCAATGATCATAATGTGTACAATGCCCAACTTCACTAGATAAGTGTAACATGTGCTGCAGAAAGCATACTGAGAGATCTCCGCTTTTCATAGGTGAATGCACACCGTGCCCTCACTCCCAATGAATCAAGCACAGAACATCTCAGGGTTAGTTCCGACTCCGTACTCTTATTCCGAGTTAACAGGCACGGCCTCTTCCATCGACGGTGCATAGAACATTCGAAGTCTTCACCGATGCAGGTACAGAAGAAGATGTTTCTCCTCTTTTCGCCCCCGTGGGAGAAATCCGGGGCGACGTACGGAGGTTGTACGAACTTCCAACATTTCTTGTGTTATTCAAATGTTCCTTTATAATGCATGCATGTCAGACCCGAATCCGTTTACTTGCCCAAGATCGCTTTCCCTCTCGTCTTACCCCATTGAGCTTTTTGTCCAACGCGAACAATTCCAAAAGGAGACACAGAAGCAATGTTCATATTCGCTGCGCCAAGAGAAACGTACCGTACTCTCACCCCCATACCACGCGCAAGGGGTAGACGGCTGCAGCGCGAAGGTCTCGGAGATTTTCATGTGATGATGGGCCCGAAACACAATTCTAAGTAACTAAGACATGTGGGAACGCGTACGAGTATTGCGATTGCACTTCCTCGAACTCGATGTGCATGGCATATATCTCGTTTCTTTTCATTTCAGCAACACGAGATTCTCTTCTACTACCATACGATCAAATAGGTCGCAATCGTACAGTCTCTCTCTAGCATAAAGACCAGCCTCCAATTTGGGCTTCGGTATCGATAAGGCGGTTTTCAAACCCCCTCGTGCATGCATGCGCCATGCAAGCCATCCGCAAGGATGCGCGCCACCGTGACGGCTCTCGACAGCCACTGGGAAGCTTAAGTTCCCCCACGTGTTGCCATCCATCATCGTCGTCGTCGTCGTCGTCGTCGCTTCTCATCTCAACCCTCAACACTCACTCATGCATTGCGTCGCATCCTGGTTGCTGGGATCCACGACCGAAATACACAGCAGCGAACAGGAGAAGGGAGGGCAGAGGAGTTTCCAACATGTCCAATGACTACAGTAATTACGCCGCTGTGGGCTCATCCTCTCTCTCATCCCGGCGGCGATGAAATCACATCAGGTATCAAGAGAGCAGGGCGAGTTTGAGCGCTGACGGGGTAAGAAACGAGGGACTGCCCAGTGAGGCAGACTGAATATGGAGAGGATCGGGTCATGATTTGATTGCAGATGTCCTTTCCAGAACAGAAGCACTCCCAATAATTGGCTCTCCATCTCCATCTAGACTTTCCATCGCTACCATCTGCTCTTTGCGGCTAGAGCACGTCCCTTGAGTCTGAGCGGGAGAGCAGAGAGACTCGTGGGAATCAAAAAAAGAAGAGGATCTGTAACCCGGAGTTGGGACCGTCACAATTACTGTACAACCACCACACCGACGGGGGCCCGTGGCAGCATGGCGAGCAGCGACAGGCTCGGTCCGTGAAGGGCACGCGGCTGACTTGCTCCCAGAAAAAGTCGCTCTGCTCTGCTCTGCCACCAGTGGACTAGACCCCGCCAAAAAGCAAACGGCGGGCCAATTCTCTGCGCTCTTGGGACCACCAGGGCCACTGCCAAGAAGTCTGAGACCGCACTCGAGCTGATGATGCTCTATTGAGTACAGACAGTATTTTGCGAATCCAGAACCGTCGCTGGAGCTGCAGCTCGAGTGTCGGCTATCACAGTGCACAATCGCTGCACCCTGCAAGCTGCAGCCATGTGTTTCTCAGGGTTCTGCGGGGAGAGACGGGTCCCGGTGAGCCTCGAGTTTGAAGTTATGCAGCAGCCGTGAATATTCCGTTTCTGACCAACAAGGGACCCTCTGGTCTCCCAGCGTGCGAGGCCTGCTCGTTCGGTGAAGTAATAGTAATAGTCTGTTATGCCAAATGGTCGCTGGTCCAGTAGCAGAGGGAGGATCAGGCACAATTTTCCACCGCTCCACTTCCACCCCCTCATGGCCATCCAGTTCAGTACTCAGCGCACAGGCACCCCCGCGGCCCGACGCTGCCTTCTAATGGCGACCAGATGGTGCTGCTCATCTCATCCCACCGCCGGCCGTCCAACCCTGCAAATCCAGCCGCCACAATTAGTGTTCTGAGGTTAGTCAAATCAGGGGCTTTGCGGGATGCAAGTGGGGTCCTCATACAGTAGTGAAGTGATGTGATGTGATGTGATGTGATGTATGGCACTGGACTGGTGGCAGGCAGGGTAGCTTAGGTTAGCCGTCACCGTCCTTAGGCTCCTTTACTTCAACAACCGAAAGCCGACCGACCTGATCTGACCTCACCAACCCTCACCACCACCACCACCACCACCTGGATCTGATCGACGTCCACCATTGCTCCGTCCGACTTCTGAATACCTTCAATTCATTCACGACTCACCGACCGACTTCAGCCCCCCCGCTCGACTCTTTCGACCAGACGACGTACATACCAACATTCAGCAGGCCGCGACGGAAGCCCAGAGCTGAGGAGGCAAGCTTCCATCGACGGCGGTGTTGTGCTGCATAAAGAAGTCTTACAGTCAGCCCTCGGCAGTTTTTGTACCTTTTCCCATTTCCCATCGCGAGCCCGCCATCAGTACGCCCCACGACGACTTTTGTTGTTGCACGACGTTCCACCACGATCCGCCACTCTCCTTCATAACCTTCAAACGTCCGTCCGTCCGTCCGTCGCATCGCCATTTTCCCCGTCCTGTTTCCTTGCGCTGCAGAAACAATTCCTTCGTTCTGGTCGTCCCTAGTGAGCGCCTCTTCGTGAGGCTATTTGTGCCTCGGCCATGGATTCCGAATACCTTCCTGAACCTGCGATTCCGACTTCCTACAGTCCTCGCACGTATGGCGGTAATGCGGCCTTTCACAATTTCCACAATGACTATTCGCATATTCAAGACCCAAATCTACGCAGGAGGTTGGCGCTTTCGGAGGTAAGTCTTCAGATGGGGCGAGCAGGTACATTTCTCCGAGAATATGTTTACTGACTTTTTTTTATATTTCAGATTGACAAGGTCCCGTTCGGATGGTGAGTGTTTCTAGAACATTTCTCAGCTGTCAAACATTTTGTTTCGAACCTTCCTTCCCAAAGTACCCCACATATACCGGCATCTCCTTGCTGTCAACAATTTTTATATGGAGTCTAATTTCATCTCAACTTTCTAGGTATCATGTCAGAGCTGTTGTCGTAGCAGGTATTGGCTTCTTCACAGATTCATACGACATCTTTGCCATCAATCTCGTCACTTCGACCCTGGGAATGGTATACTGGCAAGGTGCAGCCGGAGGGAGCAGTCCTGGGGTAATGCCTACCAGTGTCAACACGGCAATCAAAGCGGCCACGTCGGGAGGTGCGGTTATAGGTCAATTGGGATTCGGTTGGTTGGCAGACGTGGTGGGGAGGAGGAAGATGTATGGTGTGGAATTGGCTATCATCGTTGCGGCAACTCTTGCCCAAGCCCTCGCCGCGCCAAGCAAGGCAATGACTATGACTGGGTTATTGATCTTTTGGAGGGTGATGATGGGTATAGGTATAGGAGGAGACTACCCATTATCAGCAGTCATCACTTCTGAGTGAGTATCTCTTGGAGATTTTGATGTTGATTTTTCTTGGCGAGAAATCGTTGACCCCCACGTTTACGGACGACTGCCCCATAAAGCATAAACTAACTCAACATAGATTTGCTCCGACACGCTGGCGTGGTGCAATGATGGCGGCTGTCTTCTCTATGCAAGGTGCTGGACAACTGGCTGCGGCCATAGTGGCGCTAATCACGACCGTTGGGTACAAAAAGTCCTTCTACAGCACCAGTGCTTCCTATTCGAGTTGCCATGAAGTTTGTCAGATCGCTGGAGACAAATCATGGCGGATCATCATTGGATTCGGTGCGGTACCTGCTTGTTTCGCCTTGTATTACCGCATTACGATTCCTGAAACGCCTCGGTATACTTTTGATATCGCGCATGATATCGAGAAAGCTCAAGCTGATATTACAGCTTATATGAACAACAAGAAGGAAGGAGAAGTTGATCCCATCACGCAGCAGAAGACTAAACAGAGATTTGGTCGACATTTAGCTGCCCCCAGAGCATCTTGGCCTGATGTTCTGGCATACTTTTCCCAGTGGCAACACTTCAAAGTTATCTTTGGGACCACATCATCTTGGTTCTTTCTCGACCTGGCTTATTATGGCCTTGGATTAAACAACAGCATCGTTTTAAACGCCATTGGCTACTCTGCTGGCAGCACCATTTACCATTCACTCCTCCACACTGCCATTGGAAATCTCATTCTCGTCTGCGCAGGTTCCATTCCAGGATATTGGCTCTGCGTAGCTACAGTCGACACTATAGGTCGCAAACCACTTCAGATCGGGGGTTTCTTCTTTCTAACTATTGTATTCATCATCATCGGCTTCTGCTATCACGAGTTGCCTGAAGGCGGCCTTCTAGGCCTGTATATACTTGCCCAAGTATTTTTCAACTGGGGCCCAAATACTACCACTTTCCTGGTACCAGGAGAATGCTTCCCAACCCGTTACCGATCCACGGGTCACGGTCTCTCGGCCGCAGCTGGCAAAATCGGCGCAATAGTCGCCCAAGTCATCGCCCAACCACTCCTCACTAAAGACGCTCCCCATCCTTGCTCAGGAAGCGCCTGCTCACCCTGGCTTCCGCACCTGATGCAGATCTTCGCTCTCTTCATGCTCTGCGGAATCCTAGTCTCCTTCCTCGTCCCCGAGACCCGAGGCAGAACCCTCGAAGAACTCGCAGGCGAAGGCTCCACAGCCTTCGACTCCCGCAGCGGCAGCGTGGTCCTCTCCTCGGGCTTTCGCGGCTTCCTTACACGGCATAACCCCTTCCGAGGAGGTAAACCCGCGGGCTTTAGCTACAAGAGTCCGAACCTCGGCCCGAAGAGCCCGGGGTTGAGAGGAAAGAGGGAAAGGATGGGGATCATGACATCCCCTGATCTTATTCCCAAGAAAGGCAAAAAGTCAAAGAAAGAAAGAGGCGAGAAACACGTAAGGGGCAACAGCGAAGAGAGCGGGAGTAACGGCTACTCGGTCTCGGTCTCTAGCCACGGCAGGCGCGGACCAGAAGAGAACGACGATTTGTACCTCTCGGGCGCGGTCCAGGGCACGCTGCCGGGGTGGGGCGCGGGCTGGAGCGTGCAGCGGAATAGTGATCGCAGGCAGCCGCCCGGGAGGGTGGAGAGTATCCGGTTGCATGATGTGGGGAGTTTGTTGAAGTGATATGATAATGATTCAGTTGAATTCATTTTGCGATTGTGCGAGGTTTTGACTGTTCTATAGAAAATATGTTGTATATAGATAAGATAAATATGGTTGGGTGTTTTTATAGCATTGGGCTGGTTGGTTGGGTGGCGTGGCGTGGCGTGCTTGGTGGGGATTTTTTTGATGATTGTTTATGAATGACAGAGATTAAGATATTGCCATTTTTTTGTTGTGGGTTGATTTGAAAGGGTGAGCACATGTGCCAAGCCAAGGTAAGGATAGTCTTGATCTTCAGAAACCGCTTTCGCTTGTATCGTATAGTCCCACCCTTTTCAAGCTAGGAGTCTAAGAGCCGTAGGTTGAGGTTAGAGATGAGAATGGCTCAGCAGACTCTAGCGTTCTTAATCAGATTGCGTTGTAGTACTCTCCGCAACAAAAATTTCCGGGAAGGAAACAAAAGGTAATGTCTCACCACAATCGATTGACCGTTTACTACTGCTGTATTTCCAAGCTAAGTAAGGCTTTGGAGCTGGAGCTGGAGCTGGAGCTTCAATTGGTAGTAGCCACGCAGACAATACCTCCTGTCACTCCGAGAATCAATCAGGTGAGCTGATCTCCCATGGTACCTAAGTATCTCCGGAGTGGTTATCGGACTCCAAATGCGACGGAGAAACGGCGGAAAAGGGGGGATTGGATATTAAGTGATGAGTGGCTTAGGCCACATCTTTGCGTTCCAGGAAGGAAGGAGGGAAAGGTTATGAACGGGGAAGGAATTCGCTATTCATGATTTGTCTACTTGCTGGCGCTTCGTGAGTGTACTGTATAATGTAAGTATTTGAGCAGTGGTGCGGACCTGCGAGACTATCTGAACATCTCTTGAGAAAATCGAAGCCGTTGGGGTTTCCTAGTGCAAGTTCTGAGCTTTCGAATATTGGTTTCACGGTAGTTTGATTTGAGATATTTGCTGTGGGGTCGGAGATATAGGGATCGAATCTAGATGGAATGGTGCAGGTACCAAGAAGAATGGAAGGGGCGGAGAGCCTGAGAGGCTGTTTAAGGCGGGTAATGCCTAGATGTGGTGACGTTTATTCTTGGGAAGGTGATTGCGAAGGGTTGGATGGTCTAGGGGTAGGATGCTGGTGAAATGGTTGTTGGGGTTTAGGACATTCGGGACATTTAGCTAGATTGTTCAGAGCGATGAATGATGCCACGACCTAGGTTACATCGCCTCATCCTATCTTCTCCCGTTAGACTCGCTCATGCTGAATCAAGGGACAGGATGTCGTGGCGCATGCGATGTCCCTTGAAAAGCGGGAGGATTAATTGCAACGTCAGGCATAGAGCGAAGTCAATTTGTTCGACTGAAACGTCGAAGATGGAAGTTGATGGCGGATTCATGGCCCGATGTACGGTTGGGTAGGAGAGGACAGCAGAGTTTGGGGTAGTACAACGAGAATATTGACATAAAGAGCTCAATGGCAAGATTTGCTTGATTTAATTTGTAAGCTATGGCGGAATCTACCATTCTCGGAGTAGATCGACGACCTGCGTGTCGCAAGTAAGCTAAGCTAATCGCGCTATGCGAAAAGAAAGCGATAGCTGAGCTCATCCGCTCCGGCGATTCATTCTTCTTCCGTCACGAATGTACGGGTTCGTCTCGCAGCGATCAATGTATGCGTCGATTCCGAGTTTGTGAATCTGCCAATGGTGAGAGACTGCGATGATCGTGCGGATCTTGCTCGTTGGGGAAGTTCCTGGGACCAGACAATGCGTTGAGTTAGTAAGATCCTTGCAGTTCTATTATATCAACAGTCCACCTACAATTTAGTAATCTCGATAGACCGACCGCGGAGTCAAGACTTGTGGCGATCTCTGCAAGCGTAGTCGTATCATCCGAGTAGTCTTCTTTTCCCACTTCTTTTCCCATGAAGATAATTTGACCAAGTGCACGGTGGTTTGCCATTGTGGATATTTTGTCGCTATCATTTTTCGTTCTTTAGACATTGTGTTTCTTTTCGCGCTGAGCGCTAGCAGCGCTGGCGGTGCTGTGTGCGCATTTTGCGAGTGAGAATCATGACAGTGAAAAAAAGTAAGCTTTTGTTGCACATCACGAATCTTTAAAGGGAGACCTACATCTAATGATGTCTGTCAACTGCAATAGTGCTAAGAAGAAGTACCTCTTTACTTCTAAGCGCATATACTTCCTCCGTGCAGCCTTTCTGAGTAGCTAGCCTGCTTCCCCTGAATTTCAGCCCCGCATTTCAAATTAAGCGAGAAGCTTACCATTGTGAGACCCAGATTCAATGAGCGACGAGAACAATACTATCGAAGGCACATCTGCAAAAGCTAGTTAAAATTTTGATATATGCCATTGTGCGGAAACTATGCGGCTAGTGTTAAGCCGTCTTGCGGTCCACGTCGTCGAGTACCAAATTTTGGAGACAATGGCAGACTTTCCTTCCAGTCGAAATCGTAATGTTGGATTATAAAGTAACTCCCACATTCATGATTTTGAGATATGAATTCCTTCAATCACACACACAACTCACAACTTTTCAAACTCAACCATTCCTCTCAGCTGCAACTTCAATAGCTATCAATTCTTTCTGTCATTGAATATCAGCTTTCTCTGCAATCACCTCCAAGATGGATACAACAGCTCCTGTCAGAGATGACATCAAAGATATCACGGAAGAGGAGTTCGCTCACCCAACCTCCACAGCAACTTCTTTGCAACTCGTCTCCCCTCTACAGACCAGCACCGAGGATACAACAATAAGGACGGCGGACTCCACCACTCTATGGGTAAACACATTCGTCCGCGACATGCAAAGAATTCAGCAGAGTCACCGCCAGTTCCTCGAAAAGAGCAAGAGAGCTCAAAATTTCAAACCCAAACCTCTCCCGCCCTCTCGCCACTCTCGCCACCCGCAGCAATCATCATTCTTCATGACTCTCCTCAACGCCGACTGCCGCTTCGGGATCTACGACGCCATCATCGACGATCACACCACCATCCACATGGTCAAGAAATACGTCCCCAACGGCCTCCTCCTCTCCCTTTCCTTCACATCCCTCGACCTGTACCACGAGATCAAAGCCTGGTCCCGCCGCCGCCCAGACCTCGTCCGATCCCCCGTCTTCGGCCTTTATAACCCCTATCTCACCTCCATCGAATTCTGCTTCCAAACCTCCACTACCCGCGACTTCGCTGACCTCGTCGGCGGCTACTTTGTTTCGGACCTTTTGAATCCGCGACCCGTACCGCACATAGTCCGGCGCGTGTACGGGCCCGCGGCCGCGATGCGGAACCGCGACCGGCTGGAGCATTGGCAGTCGATGATGAACGCTTTTGATACGTCAACGGTGTATTGGATGCTTTGCATTGAGACCCGGAGCGATTATGTGAGGGCGTGGCCTGGCTTGAGGTTCTGTGAGTTGACGAAGGGAGATCCGCGGATCAAGATTGGGCCGCATGAGGAGGAGGGGGTGAGTAATCAGGTTGTGCTGGGGAGGGATGAGCATGGAGATTGGGAGGGAGCGAGAAATGGGAGAGTGGAGCGGCTGGAAAAGGAGGGGAAGGTGATTTGGGTTGATGAGTGGGAGGGGTATATTGATAAGAGGCCGGGAGTTGTTAAGAGATCCGAGTCGAAGTCGTCGCTGGAGTTGTGAGTGACGCTGGTGTAGAAGTTAGAGATGAATTTGTTCAAACAGAAGAGAATGAAACTTAATTCTGTTACATAGATTGGTCAATTCGTACTCGATCATGATCGGTAATAGCCATGAAAGAGTAAATCTCGTTCAGACGTGCAGTTCTCGAATCTTGCTTAATTCGAAATGTATGTCACATCTCTCCTAAGATTTATCTTTGATATCCATTACACCTCAGTTCAAAAAGTAATTTAATTTAAACGAAAATTTATCGGAAAAAAAAATCGTAATACAAATATATATTTTTTATTTTAAATTATAAATTCAAAAATACACGCATTATAATTCATCGCATTAATTATTTACACTTCGCACGAGCGCTTTTTTAAAAAGCTGAAAAAAAGCTTTCTTCATACAATCAAAAACCTTACACTTGCTGCTGCCTCTTCCGGATGCGGTGAATGTGATGTCACCGACGCTGGCTTCCGAACATAGCAATGCATAACACTCATTTGATCTATCGACATCCGTGCCAAGGGGTGATCTATCAACCCCACTAGTTCAAATCGCCCCAAGGACTGCCAATCAAACCTGTGTAATTGCGCAACTCCGATGCACGTCAGGAATATTACGCAAAATTTGAGAAGAGATGCAAAGAGTTTCACTACGGATTCCTGGCGTAGCTAGTGAACGGCTCGTGCCGCGACAGGACCTCGGGAATATTTCAAGACTTGGTCACGTGTGTCAAAGATTTGTTGGAGAGGCAGATCGAAATATCCGAAGATTAAACACCAAAGACAAATATCTTGGATCCTTAAACATGTGGGATGTATGTCGCCCAGTTCACAGTGGAGTAAGCACTCGCATTCAGCGCTCTCATCCCGAGGAAGGCCTCGACGATCAGATAGAGTCTGGCGGCAGCGTATGTGCAAGCGAGGGGAAAGATACTCCAAAATTCAGCTCTCAGTGGCAGTATTTTTGGAACTCTAGCAGCCTCTCTTGCTAGTCTTGCCTTCTCCACGTCCTCAAGCTTAGACTTCCAAAAGATACTGCAGAAGAATCGCTGCCAGCGTCCAATATGGTACCAGGCAGCAGAAGTTTCGAATATCCAGAAAGCAACAGTGTTACCAAACAAGAACATGCTACACACCCTCCACAGGATCAACTCTGCTCTTGTTGGAAATTCGAAGTTCCAACCCATGACGTGTATAGAGGCATACACCAAGGTTGCAACGCAAAGAATTGCTTCCTGATATCCCTTGAGGTTGGGGAATCTGTCGTTGCCGAGCCGCGACATTGGCCTCTCGAAGGGTGCGACAGGCATATTCATGAAGGTTTGCACGTTCAAAGACCAACTAGGGCACAGATCGTCGATGAAGTCTAGCGGTGTTTGTTTATATGGCGTCGCTGCAATCTCCCCGGCTTCCCTGAGTATCCGCTCTATGCTAATCTTAAGTTGCAACTTGATCGGAATTCGGACATTGGAAGGTTTATGTAACCAACAAAGGCTTGTCATGATGGAACAGACAACAATGGCAAGTGCTGACAATTCCATCGTAGTTACGGTGAGGCGTTGAGCTGCTCGCCCGAGGCATTGAAGAACCAGGTAGCCAATCTGAAAACAGGTGACTACTTTCGCAACCGTATCTTGCTTAGACTTGTCTGCCAGTTCAGCCGATGTAACGTCCGGGAATGGTAGATAGCGGTGCTCAATAAGCCAATGGATCTGCTTCGCAGTGGCGGGGAATGGAACGGTGTCTGGTGGCACGAGAAGAAACCCGCCCATGTCGGCAAAGAATCCGTGTTCCATCGTCCACTAAGGGGAGTTTGAGGCCTTGAAAGCCTTGACTGAATCCCTGGCTGTGCCCCACTGCCCGCTGGCATAGGTAAGCACGAATTCTGGGCCAGCGATTGCTATAGCCATCCAGAACAGTCGACGACGTATGGTATCCCATAGGATTTCGTCCTCCGAAGGAACGTTGAGGCACAACATCGTGTATGTGCAGACAAAAATGGTGAATAAGCTGGACCATGCGATGTCGAGTGTCCCGCGGCTGTCGGGTTGGTGCACCTATCCATAAACAAGCCCGCTACTCGCGGCAGTCACTGTACAGGTCGTGATAGCTGTTTTGTTGCTAAACATCGTCTCTCTTTGTCGCATAAACGGACACAGAATATCCCCAGAGTATTATCCAGCGAAAGCAAGAACGGGCACAGATAAATGGAGAAAGTGTTTTTGAAGTTGATACAATTTAGTGAGGATGAGAGTTTCTCGAAAAGATTTGAGTAATCCGCTTGGAGGCATCTCCGTATCGTTGACTTTAATAGCAGCCTGAAAAGAGACGGTAGAGGAACACCGTTTGGCTGTAAAACACCAATATGACCACAAGCCAGGATACAGACTGCGATGGCGCTAGAGGAACACTGTGTAGCTGTAAAACACCAACATGACCACAAGCCAGAGTTCAGACTGCGTTGGCGCTGGATCACACTGAATCGTCGCCCCGTCTAGGCGTAGTAGAAGAAAACAAAGGCTAGGTTGAGCTGCATTGTGAGATAATATGTTACATATCGTAGTCGAGAAACAAGGAAGAAATCCTCTCGCACTCCCTTGTCATGACCGAATGCTTGATGAGCAGATGGCAAAATAAGGCTGGACCGGGAGATTTCATTGGCCAGAGGCACATTCGACCACAATGTAAGCCTGTGCAAGCGACGGCGCCTAAAACCCCCCGCATCCTCTGCTCAGACCAGGCGTTTCCAACATGCGGCTCTCAACGTGCGGCTGTAAACGTGCGGCTCTAAGCGTGCGGCTCTAAGCGTGCGGCTCTAAGCGTGCGGCTCCAAGCGTGCGGCTATAAACGTGCGGCCCCCTACCTCATCTGCGCCGCCGCAAGCAGAAATCGTGATAACTCCTAGGGTAGTTTTCTTGGTCACATGATATATATTTCTTAAAGCTATCTGGTTCGAAGCATATCACCTTTGAGTTGCTTCCGTACAAATGGACTGTCCCTAAAACCTGCGAGCATCGCCGCTCGGAGTTGTGTGATGAGACGCGGGGACGCGCAGATACGGCGCTGGTTGTGTTGCCCAGACCCCGTGCCTTGCGGCGGTGACTGTTGGCAGAGGGTTGAATATCGGCTCGTCCCTCGAAATCGTCAGAATTTGTCCCCCAAGAAAGTAGCCAACAACTCTGGATGTAACAAACATCCCAAGGCTTCTTTGACCAAGATGGAATCATTGTCGCGTCAACGAAAACAACCCACGCCGGTCCAGATGGAGGTCGTACCACTGACGAGCAATTTCGAAAGCACTCACCCAGCCCTCCTCTCCTACGACGAGATACCGGAATGGTACCAAGACAATGACTTCATTCGTCACGGCTATCGCCCCGAATCAAACTCTGTTCGTGCGTGCTTCGCCAGTTGGCTATACATGCATAACGAGACTGTCAACATTCATTCGCATTTCATACCTGGAATTCTTTTCCTGGCAGCCGAAGTTGGGATTCATCAATACTTGCAGACCAAGTACCCAAAGGCCACAATTGGCGATCGTCTGATATTTGCGTTCTTCCTTCTGACGGCCGTAACATGCCTGGGCATGTCGGCAGCGTACCATACCTTGATGAACCACTCGAACCACGTCTCACATCTATGGCTACGACTTGATTTCGTCGGCATCGCGATTTTGACCCTTGGAGACTTCGTATCTGGGATCTACATGGTTTTCTACTGCGAACCAGTTTTACAAAGGATATATTGGATCATGGTACATATATGGTCACCTTTGCTTGGCACATTGGAGCTAACAGATGTTCTACGCAGATAATCACGCTCAGCTTTGCAACGATATTCATACTCCTGAACCCCAGGTTCCAAGGTCGTCGTTGGCGTACCTTCCGCGTCTGCACATTTGTCGGTACTGGTCTATCGGGCCTCGCGCCTCTCGCACACGGTGTCAAAATCTTTGGCTTTTCGCAAATGGGGAAGCAGTCTGGTATGGCATATTACGTCGGTGAAGGACTATTGTTAATGCTGGGTGCACTGTTCTACACTGTCAGTATTGAAATAATGTGTTCTAGTCCATACGTGAACACCTGCTGTTTATGAACTGACCCCACGCCATTCATGAATGGCGGGGTGTTTATGTATGCCATTCGTGAATGGGCGGGGCCCCGTTCATAAACAGCAATTGTTGGCGTATGGACTAGAACAAATGAAATGAGATATGTGGAACTAAGAAGAGTGCTGATTGATGTGTATAGATGCGGATTCCCGAGTCATTCAAGCCTGGCAGGTTCGATCTAGTTGGATGTTCCCATCAGATTTTCCATATCCTGGTGGTCTTTGCAACAGCAGTTCAGTTGATTGGTATTCTTTCTGCTTTCGACTACAACTATCACCATCGAACATGCGGACTTGCGTGAAAGCTATTGTCTCGATGTCGAAGTTGGTGTCGAACATTTCGAATGCTCGGCACTGCGTTGGGTTGGGCAATAAAGGGGCAAATCCTAGAATAAGCGAAGTTTTATACTAGCATAATATTATGGCATGAATTTTATAATTCGGGTCTTTGAAACTGTGACAGAGTAGATTCGGTTTACGCATGCAATATAATTCAATTAATTTGAAATTTTGGCCCCGGTTGCAATCTAATCTGATCTGTACTTATTATCGACTTTTTCAAGTTTTTAGTTTTAATGTTCTCGCCACCCCGGCAGAGCCTCACCCAAAGCCTCATCACCGCCCTCGGAGCTACTATAATCCGACAGCCGCACCTCCACACCATCGCAACCGCTTTATCATTACGCAACCGTACAACGCAACCGTAGCTCTACACTTTAATCGCACTTTAATAGCTTAAATACAGCTATGTTTATCTTGGCGCCTTAAGCTACGATAAAGAAACATCACCGGTCTGGACGTTTTCTCAACCATCATAAGCAATGTCGGGCGCAGACCCATTATACACAGTCTTCATACGACTGCCGTTCCCCAGAGGAGACTTCGTAGATCCTCCATCTGTAAGTCTGCCAACATATTCCTAGACTACACTAAAATTACAAGGTGGAATGGGATGCAGCCAAGGACAAAGCCTTGTGGAAGATCCTATCGAAAGCTTCGAAGAACAGTGATATTGATTGTGTGCATCCCTGCCTTTCGAGTCCGCATAGCTAATGATAATAGGGAATGAATTGTCAGTTATTTTCTCATCTGCCAGCTTCTCTCTAATTTATTATAGAGCTTCAAAATTCGAAGTAACACTAGCCTTCCTACTCCAACAAGCAGCATGGCTTTACGAACGTCAGCTATCACAAGTTCGTGCACAGATGAGGAAAGTCGGAGTGTCGAAAACATCTGCCGCACCATCACCAATTCCTGGCAGTGCAGCTGATTCTGCGGGAGGAGAATCGATGAGAAGGACGGGCTCTGGAGGTGGTGGTCAGTCTCAACGTCATGTTGAAGCCAAGGAGCTCACATCATCTAGGACCTCGAGTTACATCTGCGTTGTCTGCAAGAAAAGACTCTCCGATACCTGGCAGTATCCCAAACACTCCAGGTAGATCTATGGGTAATGCTTCAGCTCCCAACAGATTCTCAGCACTGACTTCCATCAGCCCCTCCTTTCTCTCGCACATCTTCAGCAAATACAACAGTCACATCCCGCAATTTTGCACCGCAAACAAGCCCACGTCCAGCTCAAGCAACACTAAACCGTCGTTCGCTTTCCCCTAAACCGAAATCACGTCCAACCTCAATAGCCATTGATCCCCCAACCCGCTCGCCAAGACCAGATCCCCTCTCTTCCCCCTCCGTCAGCTCCTCGGATTCCTCATCCGATGACTCTCCTCCTCTACAAAGCCGTCTTCTCCGCCGCCCTCCGAGATTCTCAAACAAACTTGGACAATCGGAAGACGCTGACGATGATGATGACGAACCTGCATTCATGCCCTTCTCCACACCTGCAGAAGCTGGCACAACGCACCATGACCCATCTGCCACTTTACGAGGAGATCCGAGGAGTATGGGTCGAAAGGTACCAGTGTATAGGAAGAGTATGGACGCAGCATTGCAATCAGCGACCAGTGACTCCAGTGCAAGTTCGACACCTGCTACGAAGAGGCCGGGGCCACTGCATGGTTTGCACAGACAGCGACCGACAGGTCCTCTGAGCCCCAAGAGGACCGCGGAACTGGCGGGTAGGAGTCCGGGGATGAAGGGAAAGGGGAGAGATGGCAGTGAAGGGAGTCCGAGTATGGGAAGTAGTTTCAGTGACCTGGATGGTTTGTTTTTCTCTGTCGTGGCGAGATTCTCTGACTAATTTCTCGCAGATGCTTCAGTGACGCAAAGTGCGTTGGAAGAGGCGCTCGCCAGTAATATGCAAGCTGGTGGTATGGCAAGCAGGATGAGTACAATCAGTCAAGCGCTAAGGAGTAAGTATTTGTGATTGTAAATCTGGAGTAATAATTTGGCGTTCCGGCTGGAGGCAGGTTCTTGGTATGCGCGAGCATAGGAGTTGTATAAGATTGGACAATATGAGAGCACAGCATCGAATTGAAGACTACAACGAAATTCAAAGTAGTCACCTCACCACCCCAGATTTGATAGTTTTAAATTTTCATTTCGTAAAGTCGTCTCTGTTTCTTGTTATTTTGCTGAATATCCATCCCAATTCCCAGGTCCCATAAGCTTTCCGATACTATTGTGGATTCCAATTTCTTTTCTCTTCCTCTCGTGGAGGACTTTTTCTTCCACCTCCTGTTCAATGATCGATAAGATGTCGAATACATTCTCCATTCCATAAAGATCCCGAATCCTTCCTCTCCCCCACTTGAATTTGTTCAATAACTGTTGTTTTTCGCATAGCGAAGCCCGTTTCCCACTCTCCCAGGCATAATATAACTTCGAGAAGTATTGCTCAGTTGAACTTCCTCCACATCATCTCTCCACATAAACTCAAGAAATAACGCTCTCAATCCATCGCTCACACAAACAAAAACAACCAACTTGCTCCAAACACAAACAGAAACAGACTCCAGACAAAAGATGAAATAGGCCCAGATACGCTTTACCAGCCAACAGCCTCAACAAGAGCCTTCTCTTCCAAAGCCTTGATATGCGGCGGCTTATACTTGTCGCTGTCAGCACCCCAACCACTCAGACTAACCGTAGCAGAAACCTCAGCAGCCCACGCACTAGGTCCAGTCTTATTCAAGTATCCCCACTCATTCACCGCACGCGCAGTCTCAACCACCTGCTCTCTCACCTCTCCACCACCATCCATCTCCCCATCCCCATTAACAGTCCACGCGCACCCACCTTCCTTCTCCCCCGGACTAGCGAACCGATTCCACGGCAACTTCTTCCACGCATTCGGCTTATTAGCTACACCCGCGGGACTGCGCTCGTGCAGGTATTTGCACTCCTCCGCCGAGTTATTACACCCCGACGCATCGTTCGCCCAATACCAGCACGTCTTCGACTTAAAGGGCCCCGTGTTCGCTTGTCCGCTGGGCCCCTCTTCGCTGTTTTCTGAGCCAGTGGGTGGTTTCGCCGGCAGGGAATCGGCGAGCGCGCCCCAGGTCGGTTTCCCCATGCGTAGGTTGGCCGGGTCGATGGCGGCGGTGGCGGGTAGGTAGGCGTGCAGGTCCCGGCACTCGTCGGCGGTGAAGCGGCATTCTTTGTTGGGGGTTGCCCACCACCAGCAGGTTGCTGTTTTGGGGGTTACTTTCTTGAGGGGGTCGGTGATGGGGGGTTTGCGGGGGAGGGTCCAGGGTGCTTTGGGGGGTTGGATTAGAGTGCTGGGCTGTTGGGCTGCGAGGATTTTGGCGAGCTTTGGATATGTGTTAGTATTAATAAATAGAGGAGGGAAAGATGGAAGGCTTACTCTCTCGTCGAATAGCTGGTTGATTTCCTCTTTGCTCATGCCTTGGAACTCGTGGTTCTCGCTACCGGACTTCACGCTTTCGTCCTCGTCGGCAAAACGACTTGCTCCAAGACCGATAGCAGTAGGCTTCAGAATCTGCGGCTGCACTGTGTTGGGTCGTGCAGGCATGCTCGTCTTTGCCTCGGAGACGTATTTAACATCATCCCACTCCTGAGCATTGATGCCCTCGATCCTCTCTAGTCCATTGGAGACAGTGCTAACACTCATTGCCGTCATGGCCACAGATTTTGCACTTAACGCTGCTCTCTGCTGCTGGATCAGAGTCTCGGCCGACATGACACCCTTCTTGAAAGCATCTTCTGTGAATTGGCCTCTCTGTTTGGTCCTCAAGTTCTCGCCTCCATGTGTGATGCCAGAGACGTGCTTGCAGACCTTGATTTGATCACCGGCCTTGATCTCCAGGTGGATGGGGGACATCTTAGGTACGTCTCTTGGCGCGATTATGACAACGCCAGGTTTGAAGTGTAGGGGCTTGTGCGGGTTAAGGATTGACGGAGGTACTGGAGTAGCAGATTTGGCAGACGATTTGGCGGACTTGTGGGAGACACGGGACACGGGACGAGCTGTCAAAGGACGAAATTCAGGATTGTTAGGTTGTGCGATATCGTTGATTGACTTGGGGCTGTGACCATGCGTCTTCTTGAAAGCTTCGATGATAGGCTTGGGTGCTAGTGGTGGAGTTGCAGTCCATGTCTTGGTTGGAGCTGGTGCTGCAATTTCTGGTGTACTGCTGGGAGACGCGTCTTGAGCTTGGACATCTGATGCCCAGGTCTGAATTTGAGAGCGGGTTGCGTGCTCAGAGGGCGTTGGAGTCTGGTATGCTGCCGGCTCTGAGGCCTCATTTTGGGACCAAGCTGATGGTGGGTATGATTCTTCACCATTTTTCTTGTGTTTGCCAGGCTTAGACTTTTGCCCTGCCTTTGTGAGCCCTGAGTTGAAGGCATTGACTTCGTCCAATTGAGCTTGTGTATAGAATGACAAGCCGCCGTTTATGGGGCGTGCCACTGGTTCGCGTTTCGGGGTAGGAGTAGGCTCAGCAGGCTGAGAAGTCGTTGTAGAAGTCTTGTCCGTTGTGTTTGGGAGAGAAGGTTCATCGTCAGAAGAAACTTCTGCAGAAGTGGTATTGGGTGTTTCCAAGTCGGTCAAGTCGGCAGGATCCGACATAGGGGAATGGACCTGCCGTTCAGAGACTTCCATAATCTCTGCTTTGATGGTGTTGAAAGCTCTCGGAGGAATCTGAACGCTGAAATCGTTCTGCTCGTTGATGTCGTCGAAGCTGATCAATTCTTGGTCGAGAACGTGCTGTTGTTGTGGGCCGTTCGTGAATACATATCGACCTTTATGAATCAAGCCATCGATCTTGATCCATTCTTCTTCGGTGAAGTAATCAGCTCCACGGAGCATGTAAAGGCCCTGTGCGTTAAATTTAGCAAACGTTTGCCTATTGGCGTCCAGGTGGCTGGTTACCATCTTGACCTGCTCCAATGCCCGAGCAGCAGTTGGTGAGAGCGCCATGTTCTAGATTCTTTTATTGTGCTATCAATTGGAAGAATTGTAGCAGCAGCTGGATAATTGCTTTTGTGGCATGTGCAAGATCCTTTGTGGCTTGGTAGCTTTAGCTAGAGAAGTTTCTTATGTCGGGCAATTGAAGAAAACGATAGCTCTGAAAAGAGTTCAATTATGAAGGAAGGAAATCAGAACAAAATGACAGAAATAATATCAGGGCTGGGGACGACACCATTATAAGTTAGTGACGTGTGGATCAAACCTCAATACTGTATTGGAGATAGCGTTAGGGTCGCGTCTTCCCAAACCCTGCATCTAAAAAGTTTATTATCAGTGCTCTTGGCCTATGGCGGTTTCACATCGAGTTTTTCCTAGCCAGTAAACTCCTGCAAGTGCATGGACATGTCAACATTCGTTGAGGATAGAAAGCGGGCACCAATCATCAGGATATCTGCTTCGTTCACACTTCTCACCGGATGCATTGGTGTAAGAGGGTAGGGTGGGACAGAGGAGACGAGCTCGGCAACACGCGTTGAGGGGCAGGGTTAGACGCGGTTTTGGCACGGGCCGCGACGCGTGAACTTTGAAACCAGTCAGCACTATCTATACCTGTGTACCTATGTCGGATTAGATCAGCAAACAAAATTAAAGCACCAGTAATTGCCCGAATTCGTGGCGCACAGGCCATCCCCACCAAAATTATAAGGGGGCCAGAAATCAGTTAATTGAGACTATATACACCTGAATTACCATAATGCAGTCTTAATAGGCTTTCCACCATTATTAATAAGGCGCGCGCATCGCCTAGGCATCTGGGAAATTCGTTTCCGTACTTCCGTTATTGTTACTTTGCTCCATTCCTCTTGTAAAGCCTCCTTGATTTCCTCCTCAGATTGGAAGATCCTATGCCGTAACCTCTGCTTAATTATGTTCCAGATAGCCTCGATTGGGTTCAGATCAGGGCTCTGGGCAGGGTGCTTTAAGTTAACAATCCAATTATTCTCCTTAAGCTGCTGCGCGAGGCCCCTTTTCCTCATGCCGTGAGAGGGGTCCCCATCCTCTTAAAAAAGCCACAGTCCTAGGTCTCTTATACGTGCTTTTTGAATAGCATCGATATAAACTGGCAAGAGACGCTCTGTATAGTACTTCTGAGTCATGGAATTACCCTGCGGCTTAACGTCGACTTTGTGAGGCTTCTGGGCTTCCCAATCCGTAAGTCTGGCTTGGTATTCCTCTGGCGTTTCAGTCGTTGGCCGCCGGCGAGGCTTAGTAGGCATTAGGGGTTGTTCTTCGTACTCTTCTTCGTTATTATAGAACTCCAGCTTCTTAGCCTTATCAAACCAGGTGACCCACGCAGCTACATAAAACTTGACTCCCTTCCTCTCTCCTCTCTCTATAATATTCTCATCATCGTACTGTGTCCCAAGCTCTCTAAGTATCCTAGGAGCTTGTTGTGCCGAAGGGTCAATATGTGCTTTATTGGTAAAGAATATATAAGACTAAAAGTCCTCCATTGTTTTGTCCTTATGCTTATGTGCATAAGCTACCCGTTCGTCCTTATTCCTAGCCGAGATTTCCTTTTTGACAAATGCACACTTATAAAACTGACTACTATTGGTATACTCTTTAAGCTTGCGTTGTAACTGGCGCTTCTTACAAGGAATTTTGTGATAGGCAATCTGCGCTTCGTACGGCTGATTTCGGACAGGATTTCTAGCCGGATCGACTAGCTTCTTACACATAGCTTTTGTGACTTTTGAGGGCTTTCCAAGCTTGCCTGATCTCCCGCGTGTATGTCGATAAGCTAAGATACCCATATTTTCACGTTGCTTAAGCCAGCGTCGCGCGGTAGACTCAGTAGTACTTTCATCCTTTGCGATCTAGCGTAGCGATTTGAATGAGATTTCTTTGTCGTACGCTGTGAAGAACCTAGTCTTTTTGATCGTATTAGCTTCGTGGCCACTAGAAGGGCCTGGCGGAGGGGTAATGCGGCTTGTGCGACGTGTAGTTGGGGCCATAGTGAGTGTTTAGAGTGATAATAGATAAATCGCAAAAATCGCGTTTCGCGATTTTTGGTGTTTTTGGCCCGTGCGCCACGAATTCGGGCACCCACTGGTGAAGGGGAAGCTGAGATCATACGGAGGAGGTTGGGTAGTTGAAAAAAGGGGCAGCGTTGCGCTCACGTGACACTTCTTGATGTAGACGGGAAGCCTGTATCCCATTCGCAGTCAGCCGTAAGAGGTGTTGCCAGTATTGCATCTAGAATTCTCCGGATAATTCAAGCTAGAAATGTATATATAACTTTCATTTTGCACGGACAACATTCCAAGATCCATAGCCGTATTGCCTATTGGAGCGAAGTCTCTTGCGCACATTTCCTAAAGCCCAGAACTCTCAACGAAGTATATACAAACGCCTTCCCCAACCATACACTATTAAAGAAGCGTTGATCAAACAATCCCGTGTCTCTCAAAAGAAACTCTCGCAGGAAACGGAAGCCGACCTCCCAAATTTCGTTGACGGACTCTTGGCCCTGCCCTCATTAGCCTTGAGCTCCCGAACCGACAATCGTTTACTTACACTGCGTAACTCTTTCTCGAGCTTTTTGTTCCCGACTAAAGAGCCAGAAAATCAGGACCATGATTATGATAAAACATGTGACCGAAAGACAAACGGTGAGAGTGGCCATGTCGGTCCATTGGCTGTAATCTTCAAAGGGCGAGGCCATGACGGGAAGGGCGTGCTGTGCGTGACGTGTAATCGGTTTGTTGAGGAAATACCGTATATTGCAGCTGTGCGATGGATGGACTCGGTTTAGATGTTGGACATCGACATAAGAGAAGTTTGGATGGAAGGAAACGATGCATGGATATTGCATGTGGCAGGAGATGATCCGGAACAAAAAGCAATGAATAATATCTAGTGGAGAGCACGTCTATCTATATTGAAAAATCGTCCTTACACAGAAGGACTTGAGAGTCGAGTCAGGGTTGGTGAAACTCGCGGAGCCCTGCATCAGACCGCTGAATTGCTCAAGGAGCTCCCAACATCAAAAGCTCACGAAATGACATGTGAGACATTCGAGCGGTGCAACGACGGTAGTGTGTTGCTGAGCATGCCTTGCATGCAAGTAACCGTTAGGCGAAACGAATGAGCACGCCCTTGGAGATTGGAAAGTTAACAAAAATTTGTGCATCTTTCAAGGGCAAGATATTGTCCGACATAGATGTAAGTGCCATATGAAACTGTACCACCAAGCCACGCTCTATACGTTCACGATCACTCGGCCGTTGAATGACTCGCACAAGATCAGGCCGTCGTGGGAGGGAACCTACCTCCGATGAGCGGGGAGGTATCAATGATAGCATCCCAGTCATGCCCATCAAATGCTGCCTGTCGACTCTTCAACACGGCTGCGTGCGTTCTTTCCTGCATCTCAGCCTCGTAAGCTTGCAATCCTGCGATCTGACCAATTTCGCCAGAATACACCTTCTTGAGCTGATCCACAAGTAGTGCAGCGTCGAGAATGCCATGGTTAGCCCCTTCGCCCCTGAACATCGTCATAGCATGCGCCGAGTCTCCTGCCAGAGTCACGACACCATTCTGATTGTCCCAAGGTTCACAAGGGAAATCAGCGAGGCGCAAACCAGTTGTCGACATGCTATCATCTGGAATATCCATGATCATGCTGAGTAGCGGCTCGGCGAAGCATTGTGCTCGTTTCTTCATTTCAACAACTCTTTCAGGGGATGTGTTTGGGATGGCATCTTTCTCTGCATCATTGACCATCCAGGTGACCCCTACGAGTGCATCATAGGAATTTCGACCATCTGGGTCTGCCAACACTTCCTAGAGATGAATCAGAATGCTCTTGAAGCTGACAAAAGTCTCGACCCACCTGAATGCTGTAAAACAAAAAAGTCTTGGTATACGGTTGAAGGGCAAAGAACAGTAATGGATTGAGCGCTCTCACAGGAGCAGCTTGCTCCGGTGTGAAATGTCTGACTGCTCCAATCAGATTCACAGGCAGTGGAGTCAACTTTGTATTCTCCATCTTCAATCCTGCACGAACAACACTATTGTTCCCATCTGCACCGATCAAGAGACCACCAGTGACAGAGGTTCCGTCCGCAAACCTGGCTGTGACCTCTGTGCCCTTGGTCGAGAATGACTCCAGTTTCTTCCCATATTGTATGTCAAGACCTGATGTCAGGACTGTTCGCAGCTTCTGCCGTCCCGCTCGCAGAAATCGTCTCGTTGGGTATACATGGTATTTAGGTTCGCAGGTTGCAGCATTGAGGAACAAGAATCCGCCCTCGCCCTCTTTAATACTCGAGTCGACGTTGGTCTAGGAAGTTAGCAAATGTTCGAATACACATCGCCAAGACTTACCTGTGGTAAAAGTGCTGAGAGCTGTGGCCCTATTGTGCGTTCAAGAGAAGCGATGCTCCAGTGCAGAGTGAGGCTCCATCCCTGGCTTCTTTCTGACGAAAGCTCATGTTGTTCAAATATGCGAAAAGGTATGCCTGCTTCACGACAGCCCTGGGCAAGAGTCAGACCTACCACACCTGCTCCAATTATCAACACTTCTTTCGGAGAATCGATTTTGGTGTCTGGCATTGCTTATCGAGGTTGATTTCCACAGAAGGGAAGAAAGAACTGGTCTGCGATAAAGATGAAGCCACCTGGAAGCAGCTTCCAATAGAATTGCACCACGGAATCTACTTACTCCATTGGTACCTACCGCCGATGTCGACACGGAACGCATGCGGGAGGTAAAAGGCTGTGTCTTCTTTGGGTGGAAAAGCAATTATTCTTCCCCATTGTCTGGGAAGACGGGTGCGAGTGCAGATATGCTCAAATTGGCCAATGGGTCCTGAATCGAGAGCTCGTGTTCTTGTACTTGTACCACGAGCGATTGTGGGAGCATGTCCTAAGGACACCATCCATAGCCATCTGGGTCGCTCTCTCAGACAATGGCAGGAGGCATTGCAGAGAAGGCGAAGCTCTACATGACAGTCTCACGCGAGGGCCCGGCAGTTCGGCAGCTCAAAGCTTCGGAAAGGGAAGTTCAGCTAGATGATTGTTGCATGAGAAGGCGTTTCCTGGAAGTGTGATTCCAGGATTCTGGTTGGGACGTGGGGAGGTTGACCAACGAATTATCTCTGGCGACCATCGCATCAACGCCATGCTTAGTCATTGAGAAAAGCAATCACGGCATCACAACCTCAACCAGAGCTGCACGGCTGTTGGTGTTCTGATGCTACCAGATACCATGTTCAAAGATGACTTCGCCCCAGCAACCAAAGAGAAAGGAGCGGCCTTGTGATGCATGTGTATGTTCAAAGCCCTTCTTGCATGAAACCCGGACCATGTTGACATCTGTGTTACGATAGAGGAAGCGAAAGAGTCGATGCGTGCTCGAAGAAGATTCGCCGATATGTGTTCTCTGTAAATTCCACGGTCAAGAATGTACTTTCATACAGAACCCGCAATCTCGGAAGAGGAAAACCCCTCAAGATGTCGAAGAAGCAGGAGCTACTAAGAGAAGGTCCATGTCCACAACTCCGTCACGTGCTTATGTACTGATAAGGTCCCACAGGTTCTCAAGTTCATCTGTGGTCTCGAAGAAGTCTCCTGCAACTCAGATGCGCGTTATTCGTACTACAAATGGCACTGGTGTTGAAGAATATGACGATCTGGAAGGTCCCAGCCTCCTCAAGAAAACCCTCGGCTTGCAGAACAAACATCACAGCCAATATGTTGGAGCTACGCGAGGATTAGAACCTTCACTTCTTGGCCAACTCTCTGCTCATGGTAAGAGTGAGGTGCCGCTGGCTGAAGGCAGCCTTCGACGAGTGAGCTCGACAGAAGCGTTCATTCTCCTACCCGATCCTGGAACGCAAAATTATAGCGATGAGCTTGACGATCTGGACGCCATTGAAGCTATCATCAAACCACATGGAAAAGCCCTTGTCGATATATATTTTCGAATCGTTTTTCCCAGCTTCCCGATTCTTCACAAAGAAGTGTACCTTGAGAAATACAATCGTTCTTATCGAGAATTTTCTCCGCCCCTGCTTGCGGCCGTCTATCTTCTCGCTTTGCAATACTGGTCCTATGATGATCGCCTAAGCAAATCAAAGAAACCAGATGTAGTCGAGCTAGAGAAACTCGCAAGAAAGGCTCTGGGTGATACCATTCATCGGCCGAAATTATCCACCGTCCAAGCTGGATTATTACTACTTCAGCATACAGACACGGACTCAGCCGAACTCACGTCTCAGCTTGTGAGTGTTGCGTATGGGCTTGGACTTCATTTAGATGCCTCGGAATGGAACATTCCAGACTGGGAAAAAGGGCTTCGAAAGCGATTAGGCTGGGGGCTCTTTATGCAGAATACATGGGCCAGTCTTGGCAGTGGACGTCCATCGCTGATAAGTTCGGCAAATTGGGCACTATTGCCAGTCAATAATTCAGACTTCCCAGAGAAAATCGAAGACGACCAAGAAGGCAGTTCGGAAGTGGAAAAGGGCAGAATACTATTCAGCCATATGATCTCACTTTCTGAGATACTAGCGGAATTACTTGATACCGTATTTACGGTAAGAACAACAAGAGGTATGTTCACTCGTTTTCGTTCTTCGTTCAATTTTTTTTAGTATTGTCTGGATCATGAAATGTTCATGGCCGATCTCCCTCCACATTCTGCTTGATGCGGGATATATGAAGCAAAATCAGTTCTCGATTTGGCAAGTTCTGCGATGAATTGTCATAATTTCTTACACTCTGTTCGATAGTCGAATGCCTCTCATTTTCCCTAGAGATGATAGATACTCTTAGAAGCTATTTCCGTTTATTGCTGTTTCTCTCTCGTGGTCTCAGGCACTCGAGACTATTCCGACTTTTCAATTTTTGACATCACTTTCTTCTTCAATTCCTATCAACTTGGATGCATTGTGCAACCCAGTAACTAACCAGTCATGCAGAGATCACAGATGCTGGTATAAATGGACTTTCTATTGTTCTGGAAAGAGTCAAACCAGTCCAGGTCAAACTCAAAGAATGGTTCTCAAGCCTTCCAGACTGCCTTTCGATGGAAGCAACTCAAGTCATGAAGCTCAACTCTGTCGGATATCTCAGATTAGCTTACATCGCCACCGAGATCAGCATCCACCGCCGAATTTTATCGAGTCTCTCCACTTCTACAGACCCGCAACTACACCGCTTCTGTCGCAACGTTGCTCATGAGCGCTTCATGTTCGCTATCGATTTTGTTCAGTCTCTGAAACCTCAACATCTTTCTAGCTTCTGGTATTTTGCATCACCACAGAACTTTGCCCTGATCGCAGCCTTCGGCACGCTTCTGCTTTCAATAGCATCAACGACAGAAGAAGCAGATTTCTATCGTACTAAGTTAAGAGAGTACCGTTGGACGTTGAAAATCAACAGCGAAAACGGTGCCAAATACATGAAACCCGCAATGGCTCTACTCGATGCAAATTTGGGCCTCCTAAACGAAGCACGCAATCCTCTCCGATCGCAACATACTCCTATACCACTTGAGAATGGGAGTGTTACCTCAGACGCCACGGATCAGTTCGCCTTTTCACATTCTCACTTATCATCGAATGGAGACTTCAACTCCCCAAGTCAATACTCCTTCGACACGAACTATTACCCCAATCAACACGCGGTGGCAGCGTCGCCAGTGGGGTATCAAACCTCGACGAATATCGATGGGAATGCGCACGATTTTGGCTACGGAATCGAGGGAAGCACCGGCCTTTGGCCCTCGTATTAGGTAGGTCAGAGTATATGTTCTCGGCAGTCTATCGAAATCGATAAACTCCACCAAGATGTGATGACATATCAATAGACCATTTTCGCTGTCAGGTCAGCTGATTCACCGACCAGTGCCCGAATAGGGCAGTTTGCGGGAAGGAGAAATGCATGTCACCTTTTAAATTTTCGCCAAGACAATTTCGACCGTTGGACCCTCGTACAAGCTTTTCACATCGCGGATTATTCATCAGATACCCGACCAGGTCATTTGCTGACGAACATCCATTGCCCTTCGATCATGTCGTCGCATTCCGTTATTAGTTCTCACTCGATCGGTGGTTCCACGACGATCAGGGATCATGAAGTCGGCCGCACATTTTTCCTTCGGTTTCTTCTGGTCTGATTGGAAGACGAGTGGCTTCGATGTCCAATTTGGGTGGTCATTTTCTTTTATCCGAATGCATGCATATGCAGAAGAGCGAACATGGACCAATCGACGACCATACCACGATTACTCCAGAGCTGAAAAGACGGAGCTGTAATATCTACGACTATGGCCAAACACTTTATATGGTCAGGTCAAACTCTACAATAATCTCTACCTATTCAGCCTACAATTCAGCATCATGCCCGCCAATATGCCTACTACCACTTTACTCTTTATAGGAGCCGCTCTTTTAGCTCTCTCACCTGCAACTCGTGCGACGCTATTCTACCCTACAGTACAAGCATCACTCCTTGAACACATACTCGTCGATACACATGGCGCTCATGCTTCTGGATTTGCGGATGCAATTACACCATGTACGAACTACGTATCTGGTAGTCAAAATGAAGGCCGGGAGACAGCAGCGCAGTGGCTCAGGGTCGCGTTTCACGATTTCGTGACTGCGCATGTAGATGAAGGTACCGGGGGTATTGATGCGAGCATCGGGTTTGAGACTTTGAGAGAAGAGGATTCGGGGACTGCTTTCAATGATTCTTTCAGTTTCTTCAGGCCGTATGTCAGTTCTAAGGTCAGCAGTAAGTATCGCCCTAAGCTTTTAGGTCCTCGTTTTGTAGTCTTCTACATGGAACAAAAGATTCCATTTACTAAGAAATCTTGAGACTTTCACAGTAGAAGGATCTCGGGTGCCAAGCTGTTTCATATTCAAGACATGTTATCTTTGTACTTTGGAGCATGGGCCCAATTTTCTGTTGCGATGTATTCACATGCTGATCAAACTACCTGCAGTGGCCGATCTAGTTGCTCTCTCTGTGACTATGGTACAGATCCTACGCCCTGTATTACTTCGAGTCCTGCTGATCATACCAGAGTGTTGGAAGTTGTGGCGGTCCTCAGATTCCTGTCAGAGGGGGCAGAATTGATGCCACTGAAGCAGGGCCATTCGGTGTACCGGCTCCCGACACAGACCTTCCAACGACTCTCCAATATTTCGCAAACTCTGGTTTCAATCAAGTAGACTCTATTGGTCTCACTGCTTGTGGTCATACCATGGGAAGTGTCCATCACGTAAGTATGCTATGGTTATCCTTTGCGGTCTCACTAACAAGTCATAGGGCGGGTTTCCGACAGTTGTCGGTCCTCAAGCAGTTGCGAACAACAATATTGCAGGAGGCATTCACTTCGACAGCACTGTAGCTGTATTTGACCCTGTTGTAGTTACGGAGTACTTGAACAGTACAGGCCAAGCGGGAGGACCGCTTGTGACATCTTTCAATGTCTCCTCACGAAGCGATCTTCGACTGTACGAAAGTGACAACAATGCCACTATGATAGAACTTGCGCAACAGGGCGAGGGATTCTTACATACTTGCTCTACGCTTCTTCAGAGAATGGTGGAGACGGTTCCAAGCAACGTTGTGTTATCAGATGTCGTCTCGCCGATAGAAATCAAGCCAATAAACGCCAGTCTCGACTTTGATGCCACAGGAAACTTAATCTTTACTGGCTATATTCGAGTGAGTCACACTCGTCTCCTGGTTGCATCTATACTAATGAAGCAGGTTCTGTCATCTGTAGCTGCAAATGCCCCCACTTCGCTGTCGATTTCCACTTCAGAATCTCAGTCAGTACCTTTGACAGCGGAAAGTACCCTAGGCACCAATGTCTTCGGTGTCACCACGTTCTTTCCATTCAATGTCAGCATCACGGGTCCAAATTCTTTCGAATCATTCAAAATTCAATGTCCTGGACGAGAAAAGACATTTTCAGTAAAATCCTCCGCGTTTGTCGTCCCATCTCTGTCATCTAGTACATCAGAAGCGACGACCGTTACGAATTTCACTGTCGCCGTTTCTTCTTCAGCGCCTTCGTATATCAAGCGATCGTCTAAGCGTGATTCTACTCCCGGGATAACGGTTCAGGCTCCAGTAGGACAGATGGGAACTCTTGGACCTGCGATATTGACATTTTCGGACGTTACAGTGACCAACATTGGGTCGAAAGCTGGCTATGAATTATGGTTTGGATCAGTCAATGTCGGTACGAATGTCACCGGTGCAGTGAGTATCGCTGCATTGGACAGCGATGGGAACGAACTCGACATACTGTTTGTGTGATTGTGCACATCAGTTGACAGCGCAGTCCGCTCTTCGAGAAATATATTCTGCAATTTCTGATACATATAATATCATTCACAAATACCAACGATAGTTTCCTCCATCCTCCAAATCATCAAGTCGTGGTATCCCCTGCAGTCCGTACTCCTTGCAGAAAGACCTCTTCAACTTCCAAACCAACATTATCGCAAAACCAGAAATCCAAACCAAGCAGAAAATTGCAAGCGCAAAACACAAGGGACCCCCTGCTGACCTCCTCTCATCATTAAATTCAAACGGCGTAATCAGCACTCTTCATAACCACCTTCTCATCACCAACGCTTCCCTCCTCTTCCACACCACTATCCACAACATCTCCACTGATAGTCTCCTCAATCAAAGTATTCGGCTCCGGGAAGAAATGGCTCAACAAGCAATAGCTCGCAAAAGCACTCGTGAATCCCCAGATATAGAACATGTCATAGATATAAACACTGCCACCAATACTGTGCTTCAAGCTCGGGTTCACAGACGCTGCCATACCCGGAATATTCGGCACGACCGAGATCAGGAAAGCGATAACGGCTCTCCAGTTCGTTCCAGCTTCGTTGTATCGATACCTGCCTCGAGACTTGTACAGATCCGGAACATCGATATGAGTATGCTTCACGACCCAATAATCCGCACCCATAATCGCTGCAATAGGCGCAAGGAAGATGCCCAAACCAGCCATGAACGAGAGGAGCGAGGCAGCGCTATGGATAATCTTCCACGGAACCATGATCCAGGCCGCCGTGATCGTGGCGATAATCACTCCGCGGCGAATGTTGATGTATTTCGGGAACAAACTCGTCATATCGTTGGCACAGGAGATCACGTTGGCAGACAGATTGGTACCGATCTGAGCAATGACCCAAGCGAAACCGACGAAAAAAGCTCCGGCACGACCAGAGGGGCCTTGCCATTGACCGGCGAGGGTGAGCGGGTCCCAGATGTATTGTCCGTAGACGACTTTCGCGGCGGAGGTGGAGATGATGCCGAAGAGGCCGAGGCAGAGTTGGATGAGTGGGAGGAAGAGAACTTGCCAGTAGACGCCGTTCTCGCGCTTGAGGTAGCGGGTGAAATCGGGGATGTTGGTCGCCATTGTCGCCCAGCCGCCAGTGATGGAGGAGAGTGAGGAGAGAATGAGCCAGGAGCGTGCGGCGCCTGAGACTTGGTATTCTTGTTTCCAGATTGTGCCTGAGCCGCCGGCCTTCAGGCACATGGCGATGACTACTGCGATACAAGTAATGGAGACGACGACTACGATCATGTTAGTGTGGTTCATCGGGAAAACATTGGTGGGGACGAACCAAACTTGAAGACGAAGAACCATTGAAGTTTGTGTGGTGGGGTAAGCAAGATCGGGAACTGGATGGACCAGAAGATCAAGTGACTGACCATCTGCTGGGTTGTGATACCAACAGACGCGGGGATGTGGTTGGGGATGTTAAGATAGGATGGCCAAATAGCTCTGATCATCTGAGTGACAGCAGTAGAGCCAGTGTAGGTCTGAATGGCGTGCCAGAAAAGAGCAGTAGTCATACGAACAATGACAGCAAATTTGGCGAAGTACCAACCGAAGGAGGAGCGCATGGCCACAGGGAAGGGAACATGGAGACGAGCTCCAAGGACACCGTTAAGAACGAGAGGAACTGTGCAGCACAAAGATCCGAAGATAATGCAGACAATGGCCTCGCGACTGGAGTATGTTAGTTGTTGCCTCACGTGAATGCAATATCAAAACTCACTAAGTCAATCCGACTGCAAGAATGGTGGCAGGCGCTTCCCAAGACTGAGCGTTCAAGGCATCAGAGAACCAGAAACCAGCCATCGTGAAAGCAGTCCATGTTCGGCGATCGATCGGAGTTACGTCCATGTCAATATTGGTCCTAACTCTGATTAATGCCATATCCGCAAGTTGCTTCCAAAATGCTCACCAGGTCCCTTCATCGCCGAGAGCACCTTTTTCCTGGGGAAGAATCCATCCTGAAAGTTTAGTCTTCTCCTTTGCTCCCTCCTTGATCTTCGCAAAGCGCTGGCGGAGTGCCATGATGGTTGCTGCTTTTCAGAAGTCGATTCGCGCTGATGATACTGGTCAATCTTCCTCTCTCCCTCAAGAAGGTTGATTCTCGAAGATTGTCGAACTGACTGTTCTTGTCGTTGCTGATGAGGATGAATTCACGAAGGGAAAGACATCATTATATGCATTTCCAGGCATCATTATCAAGTCAGACTTGCCGTTGCTCATGATTCTGAACGCTATGTGTGTATCTGCGATAGAATGCGCCTGTGTCTATCTTGGGCCGTTGAGGTTCAGCGATAACCCACACTTTGGGGAAGTGGGCAGCGATAAGACCACAATGGGTGCAAACTGGGAGTTGGTGGCCGTCGCTCGCCGGAGGCAGTGGCCCTACGCTCGAGACACTTTCCCCGACCGCCAGTTGCTAGTGTGTGAAACTTGGCCCACTGCGGGGGCCATCTGATATTGGGGAAGGCCAGATGCCGCTGATCATACCAAGGAATAATATCCCGTGTCTCGGCAGGCGTCCAATGGGACAGCGGATTGATAAGTGGGTGACTTTCCACTGGAAACCTTGTCTGCATATAAATGTTTCTTTTTTTCAAGTCATTTGCTATGCTTCTTTTATTTTCAGCCATGTATTGACATTGTGGCTTTTGTTGGCAGGTTTGGAGTCTCGTGAGGTATTCCCTCCTTGGAACATCCCTAACCTAATTGGAAACAATTCTTTTCTGGTGTCTTTTTTTGATATGGGAAATGGAAGGACTGAATTGAATGAAAGGTGAACGAAAAAAAAGCTGAATTGGAAGTCCAAGATATCTTCAAAAGGACACCTGATAACGAGCCAAAGGAGATTCTCTCACAGAATGATAACATTGCCTCAAGAACAGGCTCGTGGTGTCTCACTTAAGCCAATTGAGAAACAGCGCGTGAAGGACAAGAAACCGACGCCTTTCATCTGCCCAGCGGTGGCCGGCGCCAGGTCTCAGCCTACGGCGGGCACACTATGCCCAAGCCAACGTACCTTAGACTCGTGAACCTCGAAGTGATTTCTTCCTACAACAGTCTAGTGAGATGCCATAAGATCATTCTTCTGTATCAGCAACGATTCAAACATCTGCTTGGCGATAAGTCAGTCTCCAAGTCCTATCTGATGCTTGGATTTGATCAAAGAGCTTGGCGTTGAAGAATCTTTCCGCCCATGCGACCTTCGAATTCTGCGCCTTGCATTGCTGGCGACCTTCAAGGCTCCCATATTGTGATGTGAACGAGAGACTCATGCCACCTGGATGTAAAGGAAAACAGAAAGAAGAGTTGCAAGAGTCACACAGAGTTCAGAATCGGACAGACCTGCAATCTTATATTAGGTAAGCAGGCGACGTCAACCACCAGTGAACGCTGGTGATCCGTGACAAAAAGCTCTATTCTCGTCAACACAACACAATGAAGATAATTTCAAGTACGAGAACCATAATCAGATCCGAAATTCCAACTTGAAGTCATGTTCCAGCCTCGAGCGAGCAAATACTTCCCGACTTTCAGCCTCGTTCTAAGATAAGTAGCCGAAGCCCACCCTTGTACCATATACGCCACTCACCTCCCACTTTCCGTGTCCTTATCTCAACGAGAGCCCTTCGCTGCTTTGCCTGCGGCCCTACGGCAATGGCCTGCCAGCACATTTGTCCGCCGGCGACCATAGCCTAGCGTGAACCTTCAGCCGGCGGCTTCAACGTTTCCCAAATTCGTTTGATAGACAGCTCTCCACTCAGTTGATGTTGTTTTTTCTTAAAACCTCCGCCTAGAACGTGGCTTTCGCAGTGTCTCTGTATGGTTTTGTCGACTTTCGAGGCGTTCATTTCATGTATGTGGCTTAGTGTGCCTTCCGACAAAGTGTCTTGAGAGTCCCTCATTCCCCTCAGATCTTGTCGCCACAAACAGTTTCTTCGCCACTGCTTAGAGCGATATATATATCATATACTATCAGACACAGAACATAGGTGTTTGCTCTTTTTCGACTTGAGAAGACCGAATCGCCCGACATCGACTCGAAATGGCTCCGTCAATTAAGATGTCCCTCCCCAATGCTCGTCCATATACGTACAACTTTCCAGTCGAACGGACGGCACTCGTCATTATTGACATGCAGCGAGATTTTGTGGATCCTAACGGATTTGGCTCCATTCAATGTGGCAATCCCGAAATCTTCTCGGTAGTCCGCACCATCGTGCCAACCATTCAAAAAGTCCTGGAAGTGTGCCGATCAACTGGCATTCAGGTCATCCATACTCGAGAAGGCCACAGACCGGATCTTTCTGACCTGCCTTCTTCCAAGAAAATGAGACAAGTGGGCAATCCAAATGGTCACCACACGATGGGAATTGGAGATCAAGGACCGATGGGAAGACTCCTAGTCCGAGGTGAATGGGGCCACGATATCATTGACGAGCTGAGACAATTGCCTGGAGAGCCAGTAATCGACAAGCCTGGAAAGGGTAGCTATTGGGGAACGGGACTTCACAGGACGTTGCTTGCAAGAGGCATAACTCATTTGCTATTCTCTGGTGTTACCACTGAGTAAGTGTTTCTCAACCTTCTGGCGAACTTTTCTAACGTCGGAATAGATGTTGCGTCACTACAACTGTCCGTGAATGTCATGACCGTGGATTCGAGTGTTGTATTTTGTCAGACTGTACAGGAGGATTTGATGCACAGCAGGTCACCACATCCCTAGATACCATTTGCGGCCAAGATGGCCTTTTTGGGTTTGTCGGTCACAGCTCCGATTTCTTCGCTGCTGTATCAAAATCAAGAGAGATGACACCTCCGTCTACCCCGCCTGCGACAGAAGATGCTTTATTGCCAATTCCTCAACTCCAACAAAGATACAAGAGCGGGCTCCTAAACCCAGAAGAGGTAGTCAAATCTGTTTTTAATCGAATCGAGAGGTATGAGAAGATCGATCCCGCTGTATGGATATCGAAGCAATCTCGAGAAGAAGTTCTCACTGCTGCGAAGTCCTTGACGGAGAGGTTTTCTGAGAAACCTATGCCCCCACTTTACGGTGTTCCGTTCGCCCTGAAAGACAACATCGATATCGAAGGCGTCGTCACAACAGCAACATGCGAGACTTTTGCCTATTCTGCCAAATCTACAGCGCCCGCTGTTCAATTACTCCTCGATGCAGGTGCACTGTATATCGGCAAGCTCAATATGGATCAACTTGCGACTGGTCTGTCTGGCTGTCGGTCACCATATGGCACACCACATAGCGTGTACTCTAGCGAATACATCTCAGGCGGATCATCGTCTGGATCTGCCGTCGCGGTTGCTGCTGGCCTGGTCTCCTTTACTCTTGGCACCGACACGGCAGGAAGTGGTCGTGTCCCAGCAGCGTTCAACGGCATCGTCGGGTACAAGCCAACGAAAGGCACCATTTCCGCACGCGGAGTAGTCCCAGCTTGCAAGAGTCTCGATACTCTTTCAATCATGGCACCAACACTTGCGGAAGCTCGCAAAGTCTGGTTTGTAATTAATCATTATGATGATTTGGATCCGTTTGCCAAGAAGCCTCTTGGCCTATCTTTATGGAAACAAGAGTTTCGTGGCTACAAAGAAGGCGGGTTTACTTTCGGTGTTCCTCCTCAATCGGTTCTCGAGACATGCTCTAAGGAGTACCAAGAGCTTTACGAGACCTCTGTTCAGAAACTGCGCTCATGTGGTGGCCGTCTCGTTGAGATCGATTACACACCCTTCGAAAAAGCAGCGGATCTTTTATACGATGCGTCACTCGTCCACGAACGAATCGCTAGTATCGGACACGATTTCCTGATGTCACATCTCGACTCTCTTCATCCAACCACCAAGGCTCTGTTTGAAGCTGCTCTTTCATCGCCACTCAGACCTTGGAATGTCTACCATGATCAAGCGCTGCAAGCTGAGTATACCAGGCAAGCGCAGAGGACATTCGATACCCTCGAAGGTGGAGTGGATGTTCTGCTCGTCCCCAGTACGCCTTGCCATCCGACGATCAAGGAGATGGAAGAAGAGCCACTGAAACTGAATGCCAAGGTTGGAACCTTTACACATGCGGGTAATGTGGTGGATCTTTGTGGTGTAAGCGTAAATGCTGGATTCTTCGAGAAGGGTGGAGTAAAGCTTCCCTTTGGTGTGACGTTTCTGAGCGGAAGTGGATACGATGGGAAGATCTTGGATATTGCAGCAGTCTTTGAGGAAGCTGTAAAGGGCGAGAGGAAGTCTTGAGCTCGCTTGGCATTTTGGATGGGATTTTTGGGAGGAACGACATCATTCATGATTCATGAACGGCGGCGCATATAGTTTTAGAATTCTGGACACATATATAGTTTAGTTCTTGTATTGTTACCCTATTCCAGCATCAATATTCGCTTCAAGTGTTCTAGTTTCGAGTTCAACTCTAAGTTTGGCACATGCCGAGTCGCTTGAAACTTGGGCAAACTTATGTTGCCCTTCCACCATCCTGCCCGGTATCACTTCCCACAACAATTAACGTTATCAGATAATACAGCATGTCCCAATTCCTAAATATGCTTTCATATCTCGGTTCAGTCCCCGGGTAAACTTCGATGCACGTGCTTACAAATCCAGGCGCACAACGCGGCCGCGCGGCCGTCTCTGACATCAAATCTCATTTCAAACAACGACGTCCTTCACGGAATTCCGTGGTTCATCTTCTGTACGTCCGTATGAAGCTTAGTTATTGACCTATTCGCCCAATTTTATGAGTATGCATCAAATTACAGAGCAAGTGCTTTGATAAGCTGTTCGTCCGGTAGCCAATTGTGTCACAGCATTGTCTTACGTCCAAGGCGATGCCTGATTAAGACCTCGTTGATTCGACCCCTCGTACCTGCATGAGCTGATGAGAACTCAGTATGCCTTGCTGTACATGAAGGTTACCTTTTCGGTAGACCTGTGCTTAGGTAAAGTGCCTTAGCCAGCTAGAGTCTAGAAACCCCCTTCGCGGCGCAATTTACTTCGAGACAACATCGGATCTGTGTTGTGAGCTACTTGCAGGTGCTTGCTAATCATATTTTACCTAGTCACAAATATGATGCAAGCTGAGGGGCTCGAGGCTTTCTAAATACGAAAGAGGAAAGGACGCCTCATAATGAGAAGATATAAGAAGCCCTGCGAGCCCGGCCAAAGTTTTGCTCTTCACTCACTCGAACATTCTCCTGATTTCATCTTGTGCACTGTTCATCTCGCTTTCTTTCCATTAATCTACAATTCGTCGCCAGTCTATTAAGATGTCTCCAACCACGTATCTCATCACTGGAGCCAGCCGAGGTAAGTACCAACTACACATCAAGTTCCCTCTCATTTCTGTTAACACAAGCTCAGGACTTGGTCTCGGTCTCCTCAAGGCTTACCTCTCTCGACCGAACACCACTGTCATTGCTGCAGTCCGGAATCCTACATCGGCCTCATCTCTCAATACCCTTCCCAAAGGCGAGGGCAGCACTCTCATCATCGTCAAGATTGACAGCGCCTCTCATACCGACGCATTGGCCGCCGTCAAAGAACTTACCACCGTCCACAACATCAATACTCTGGATGTGGTGATCGCAAACGCTGGTATCTCCAACACTTTGGCCCCTGTCGCGATTGTACCCCTTTCCGAGATAGAGGAGCACTTCAATGTCAACGCCATTGGTCCATTTCTCCTCTTCCAAGCTTGTTTCCCGTTGTTGAAGAAGGGAAGTAAGTTCATCGGCATGAGTTCTGCTCTGGCCACCATTTCAGGAATGGAGATGAGACCTTTCCCTATGACAGCATATGGGGTCAGCAAAGCTGCCTTGAATTATTTTGTCAGGAAGATTCATTTTGAGAATGAAGAGCTGATTTCATTTGCTCTGGATCCTGGGTAGGCGATGTTTCTAACGATTTGAATATGGCTTTTCTAACGTCGTGTAATAGATTTGTGCAGACCGATATGGGCAACACGGGTGCTCAACTTGTTGGTATGAAAGAAGCGACGACCCCAATCGATGACTGTGTTGCCGGCATGTTGAAGATTATTGATGAGTCGACTCGAGAGAAGACTTCTGGGCGCTTTCCTATCTGGGAGGGAGGAGAGTTCCCATGGTAGGCAATGCTTAGGGATCGAAGTGACCTGTAACTGAATTTGGCAACGTGCGGTACTTTGTTTCTGAATACGTCTTTGACTCATGCCTGAATTGTTATTGGAATTTCTTTATGCTTGCGATCAATACTCCACATGCTGTGCCTCCTTCTCGCCTTACGACTCGTGTTACCCTCTTTGGCAGTCGACTAGAGACTCGCTATGTTAAATCCATAGGGTAGGCCTCAAGTCTGAGCGTACATTGCTTGTAAGAAACTTTTCTTTATCAACTAGATTGGAAGCTTTGTCAGCTTTCAAGACCTACCATAGAAACTCATTGCTTATAAGCTTTATGTTCAATTATTTGAAATCCTGCGTTGATGTTGAAGAGCCATTCTTCTCTTTTCTCCATCGGGATATTCTTGTCGACACCACAATCACGAATTCGATTCAGAAGATCCGTACAGGAAGAACCTATTATTGACATTATCATTCACGAATCTGTGAAAGATGATTGATGTTTATAAAATCTCCGTCTTGTTCTCCTCCACCACCAATACTATTTTCATTGAACCCAGTGCAGGCACTGAACAGAACCATACAAATTGAGTTACACAAAGAATATTCACAATACAATTCACATCATGCGGGTGTCCCCATCGATTATTTGGATCCCTCTTGGAGCAAGTTTTCTCTCGAGCTCTTACGCACAAATAGATCTCATTTGTGCAAGCCTAGAGAGCCACCGCGCACTAGGAGTTGTTGAAGCGGATGTTGGCACCACTGTCCTTTGCCCTCCTCTGACAGCCTCTCAGCAGCAAACAAGTGTATCATACAATCAAACAACAATTTCCATACAGACAGCTGAACTGGCGCAAGCAATGTCGACGAGCTGTCAGCCTTATCCTACAGCTCTGATTATGAGTTTAAATTCAAGCTTGTTGTCTTATCAACAGTACATTTCGGAACTAGCTATATCCACTTTCGCATTCGACCAGGCCACCACCACAACTCCTATAGCTGCAGCTAGTGATATGAGTTTACCAGCTTGTCCAATCCTTGATGGAGTGCCTTTATCAATGGCCGGATGCACAGTAACAAATATCTTTACACCAGTCACGCTAGCTCCTCAGACATCATCGGCAACTGTGAATGTCCCCACGTTGACTCCCACAAGCGGAGAGAGTGCAGTCACGTCACAGATGGTGGCCATCAAGCGAACCCTTCCACGTCTCCCGAGAGAAGAAATTACTACCGTTTCTTTTACCTTACAATCAAGTTCGACGGACGCCAACCTGCATAACGAACCTGAGCCTACAACCCCTCCAACTTCCTCTACTCTTGTACCAAAATCGACGTTTGCGTCTCCAACCTTCAACACAATCACACCTTCATCCAGAAAGAGTACTGCAAACATGGGAAAGACATCTCCAATGATGTCCGCTCTCATCTGCGCACTCTTTGCGTTGCTGCTTGCCACACCTGCTCTAGCTATCAGTATCTTAAGCGCGACGACAGGTTGCACCGCAGATCTAATCAACGGTTGCTCTAGCACCGCTCCCTCCTTCTCTGGTCTTCCCACCATTCTTGCTGGTGTTGGGTCTCCGACACGTTGCGCCAGTGATCCTAGTGCGTTGTGTCTTGGCACAGTGACTATGGGTAGCTTTGCCGCCCCCCCAACAGCTCCTCCGTCTACAACATCAGTTGTATCGACTTTGTCATCAGCTATGGTCTCTGGATCAGCGGTCTCGAATTTGAAGGTCACCACGGCGAAGGTTACTCCCACGCCTTTGGAAACCATATCTCCTTGTGCGGACAATCAGAGCTTCCTTTGTGATGGTACTGTAACCATTGGCGCTTTCGCTGGAGCACCTACCACAACAAGCACCTCTAGACATGTAGTCATCCTCACTGGGACACCTTCTTCGACTCCTCTCATTTCTCCAAAGCCTACGCAAAATACTCTTGGATCCGCGGCTGCTTCCACTGTCACCGCACTTGAATCAGACAGTGCCTCAGACTCGAGCGTTCCGCTAGATACTCCAGTGCCCTCTCAACTCCTGACAACCTCCACAATTCAAAGCACAACCACACTGCCCCCGAGTACAACTACATCCATTAGCGTCGTTACAGCAGCACCGAAGAGCGGGCCAAGTCTACAAAACTCAGGAAGCATGAGCAAGAGACCCTCAGTTGCTTTTTTGCTCATATTCATGCTCTTCGCGCTCTGCTCGACTGTCATGGCAGAATGGCCAACCAAATCCTACCCACCACAAGAAACATTCTGTACGGAAGATCCTCTACATGGCTGTGTCAATGGTACACCTATGAGTATTCTGACTTTAAAGGCCACTCCTACAACCTCGAATCCCGCAAATCAAGCATCGGTGACTATTATCCCTTGCTCCCAAGATTCTGTAGATGGTTGCGTGGGTACCACTCCCCTATCTGACTTCTGGTCATCCACTCGTCTTATCACACTTCCTCCTCTGTCAACGACTCCTGTCTGGTCATGGCCATGGAACAGCACTCATTCAGGAAACCCAGGCTCGCTTTCTGTCTTCCTTTCGCGGGTCTCCACGGGCATCACTCATTCGATCTCGGGTTCGACTACTGGAAGCGCCACTATAACCCCGACCCCATGTTCAGGCGATCAAGCTATGCTATGTGTTGGTACAGTCACTGTGGGACCTACACCTTGTGCAGGAGCTACGAGCGTTGTTTGCGTCGGGACGGTTACTCTTGCTACTAAATCCCTTCTAACTTTAGAAGATAGTAGTACCACGCAGCCTCAAACTACTTCGACCGAACCTCCCACCGGTGCTTCGACCAGCCCTTCAGTCAGTACCTCAGTCAAATCTTCGGTCAGCACTGCATCCGCAACAAGCGCAGGATTAAGTGTTAAGCCTCCACGAGTCTTCCTGTTGGTTTCCGCCCTATTGAACCTCTTACCTAGCTTTGCCAACGCCGCCTCCGTATCGAACCCACAAGTTACATCAATTCCTATTCAAGACGCTGCTCCTCCTAAGCTTACTCCATCTGGAACCATTGCTGCGATCGCCCCGATTGATAATACCCATGAATACACAACCTCCCTCAAGATTGTGACTAAGACCGACTCCTACGTGTTGACGGATAGTACTACCTCGATCAGCTCGACGTTCACGTCTACGTACACCGATGTCTATATCCTTCCTGTCTCCCCAGTCACTGACTCAACTCATCCCAGCTACTCCTCATACGTTTCCCCGACTTATTGGTCAAGCACGACGACTCCATATCCCACTACGACTAGTACATCCTCTGTTACGAGCAGTACTACATCCTCGAAGTCGGTTGGACCTTCTCCTACATCGGGTGGAAACATCGGGGCTATGGCTTGCGTTGGTAGTCCATTTGCCTTGCTTGTTTTGTTGTGGATTGCATTGGCATAAGCTGATGAGCCTCCACTTCATCAATTCGGAGTTTGTAAGGACGTGATGGGCGTGAATATGAGTGAGACGAAGAGAGACTTTAAAGTCAGTCTTCGGTATCAAAAAATTCGGTGCTTTTACATCTTGTTGTCCAAGGCGCGCGTTGTCAGATAGTGAATCAAATTCAGTATCTTCGAAACTTGCTATTGTGATACTTTCGTGACTTTCCTGAATTGCATGCGATGGTGTAACACTCACACACCTAAGTACGAGGACACAATGTACGAGGCCAGGTGTCTTCTTCTCTTCTTTAGAAGGTATATTACCCCTCAAAACCCCCCGAAACATCTCAAAATGTAAAGCCCACAACCAAAGAACAAAATGGAAGCCCTCCGCGTGCCCCTCCTCGCGCAACTATCAGCCCACCTCCTCCTCCACATCGCACTCCTAATCCCTCCCTCCACCCTCTCCCAAAAACAACTAGCACTAAGCTTCCTACCCGCTATCTGGGCAATCAATATCTATACCTGGACCGCCGGTTTCGGGTTCCTCGCCATAGCACAGTCGCTCTGGGCGCTAGAACTGCTGGGAGTTCGTCGAGTCAGGGAAGAATTTTCTTGTTTGAGATACCAAAGGATCGCCGCAAAGAAAGTGAAGATCGAATCAAGAGTAGAAGAGAAAAAGACCTCCGAGAAGCAGAAACTGAAAGAAGGAATAACAAAAGAGCCCTACCCTTCCACCCTCTGGCCTCGCATCTTCTGGGTCGCAAACCTAAGTAAAAATCCCCTCCTCCTCACTTCCCTTACCACATCCCGATCTATCCCACTCTTTCTCCTCCTAGTCTCCCCCTACTAACTTCCACAGTCTGTTCCCTCCGCTACACATCCTGGCAAACCACCTCATCCACATCCCTACCTCCCTCAAAACCCCCCAAACGCATCCCTTTCCTAACCCACCTCTTCCTCCACACAACCCTCTACCTCCTCCTCATCGACGCCATATCCCTCTACACCCACTTCGACCCCTATTTCCAAATCTCGACTCCCATCTCGGAGCCCTTTCCTCGCCGCTTACGCACTTTCCTCTCTCTCTACCACTTACACCATATCCCTCCACAACTGGTGCGGATTTTAATCGTTGGAGGCCAGCAATATGCCGTATTTTCGCTCCTTACGACAATCCCAGCGATTTTCTTTGTGGGACTGGGAGCGTTGGGAGTGGTGGGTGATTTTTGGGGCGGAACGATGGGGTGGAGGGCTGGTGTGGGGAATCTGAGTCTGGGGACGGCGGTCGTGAGGAGGGGGTTGAGGGGGTTTTGGGGGGAGGGGTGGGTTCAATATCTGAGAGTTGTAGGTTTTACCCTTCTTCGACTTGCAAATAAAACAGTGCTAATGGAAATGTATAGATCTTAACAGGACCAGGGAAAGCACTTACGAAGCAATTGGGCTTACCGGAGAGAGGTCTGAGGGCGTATAGTTTGAGAGTCGTGATCGCTTTTGGGATATCGAGTTTCTTGCATGTTTCGACGTTACCGTCTTCTTCTAATCCTGCGTTTCTGGGATTGAAGCCGTTGCGGTATGCGGCGTTCTTTTGGGTTCAAGGGGCGTTGGTTGTTGGTGAAGCGGTTGCTAGCCACTTGCTTGAAAGAGTATATCCTAGGAGTTCAAGAGGCGGGTTGGCAAAAGCAGGCTTGAGCGTAGTGAGGTTGGTTTGGGTCATTGGAGTCATGTATTGGACTGCGCCGTTGATAGTGGATGAGATGACTAAAGCGTCAAGGGCTTTTGGGTTAAGGCAGCCGGTTTTGTTTAAGTTGCCGGAGTCGTGAAGACAGAGAGCAAGGATTTGAGCAGAGGAAGCAACGGTTTACCGGTTTGGGGGTGAATTACTGGAAGTTCCCATGAAATTTGTAAAGCAATACCATTACAAAGACTTTACTGCCTTCTCACCCGGCAATAACTACCGACAGCGAAAGCGATACCGAAAACCTCAGCCTCACCCAAACAGCCCATCAATCTGCCTACCGAAGACCCGCATACAATCTACCCCTCCTCTCAATCTCCAGGTAACCTAACATCACCAGCCTTGCGTCCCTCCCCATTCCCAAAACAACGAAAACCAATACGCCGCAATCACCACCTGCAGTTCCGCTCTCATATAGAATTACTTGACCCTACCCCCGAAACGTGGCTACCGACTGTGCCCCAAAAGCAAACACGGCACAGCGAATAAAGAAACCTTAACCTCGCTAAGCCCCTTCGAACGAGGCATTTTCCACGCGTTAATTGATGTGCTGGCACTCATCACCACCGGGATAATTCATCAGATTGAAAAAAGAGATATCGCTCAATCGTGGTATATTCTAACAGTAGTACACAAAAAACAAAGGTATGTAAAATGCCACCCACACATATTGTTGGAGCATAATCGCAACGCCCCTGCGCCTCGAACGCCCACCAGCCTGCCACCCATCCATGCATACCCGATATTTGTTTTCTGGCAAAAACACCACCCGCACGCGCATGCACTCCAAAAATACAGCATTAGGAGCCAGCCTCTCGTCGTCACGTCGTTTGCGTACTGTACAGCTATATCCATGCTAGGCTAGCTTAGAAACCCCAGAAGCTAGCACGCTCTAGAACTTGACACTGATCAGAATTGATTCGGGTTGTGATGCTGCTCTTGAGGTTGAGGCGGTGGTGGTCTTTGACCCCAGAGAGCGTTATGTATAGCTGGATGTCCAGCAGCAGGCTCAGGCTCGTTCATAGCCATTGGTTGATTTGAGTTCTCCCGCTGCTCCTGTTCTGATGGTCTTCGACCTTGGGCCTGTGCTCGCTGTTGTCTTAGTTGTTCTCTGTATGCGTCCGCGGACGTTTGTGGTTGAGCGTATGGTTGTTGGATAACGTGGCTCTGGTATGGTTCTGGATCTTCAGACGCATGACTTTGGTATGGTTCTGGTGGCGAGGTCATAGCCATTCCTATGTCTTGGCCTTGTAATCGGGGATGTTCTTGCTTTCTTACAGTGCCCGGTGTTGGGTTGTGGCCCACTAGGCGGTCGGGATTCGAGTCCAGTGGTGGGTCGTCGTATCGTTGACCTCCGGCGCTGATATCTTGCCCATTTGCATCGTATCTTTGACGTGCTGGAACATATCCTCCAGGATTCAATGGATTCGGTTGAGCATTCTCAATCAGACCTGCTCCTTCATCGTAGATTTTGTTGTTGTTATCGTTAGTCTGGAACTTGGGCAGACCGAATTTGCTTCTCCTAAACTCTTCTGCAATAGGCAGACTTTCGGTCCTCTTGTATCCTTCAGCACTAATAGTTGGCTCTAATGCCATATCGTTCTCGTTGTTCATGTTCATCTTGTACGATGGATCATTTTCTCTGTGCTTGCGGCCGACGAATAACCATCTCATTCCTCGTGCAAAGCCCTTGACCAAATCCCATGGATTCATAGCATCAACAAGAGCCATGATACCCAAGAACCCTCCTTGCTTGGGACCAATCTCGTTTTTGATGGGCGACATCGGATACTCCGTGTTTTTCGGGTGTTGATATGGCTTCCAGGGAAACGCAAACAAATGCAAGACGGCGAACATTGCCATCTCAATACACAATAGTAATGATGGAATCCCAACCTTGAGATCCGGGTATGCGACTTTAGCTGTTGGCTTGACTACATTGAAAGTCGTCGACGTGAGAATGCTGATCAGGAAACTTTGCCAAAACGACAAGAAAATGACCAACTTGATAGCTATAACCTTGAGGAGAGGACTATGAGGCCTCAAATCAACACGAAGCTGGAAGTAGAACTGGATCACACAGTACATGGCAATCGAAACTGCTACACCTTCAATAACCAGGATCTGACCACTATTAGCTTGGAGCACGTGACACGGAAAAAGAACATACCCAGATATGCGCAAAGACGGGAGAATTCGATGATTCGCAGTACTTGTTAAAATACTGCGTGACCACAGCCGTGACGGTCATGGTGACGCGAATAAAGCAATATTGGTAGATGCCCGTCCAGATGATATTGAACCAAGTCAACCCACTTCTAGGCGTTCTCCAAGGACCCCTCTCTCCACCACAACAAGAAGCAAACCAGTTCACAGGCAAAACCCATTTCTTCGGTTGTATGCTACGGAAGTACATCTTCTGTTCGTGGAGATCGGGCGCGATGTAGTGGCACAGCAGCGCAAAGAAGGAAGCGATGGCGAACGCTTCGTAGCAATCGGATATGACCTGGAAGTATATGGCGTGCCAGTAATACCAGAAGGAGAGGAAAGCTGCAGCGGCGTAGACTGGGACCATGAACAGGATTCTAATAATACTAAGAATTGTCAGCACAAATTCAGCGTCCAGAGGCCAGGTAGGGAACGTACTGTCTCTGCTCGTACGGTTTCGTATAATGGATCGCATGCATCCATATCAAATAGAAGGATAACAAAATAGCAATCAAGGCGCATGCTGCCGCTATTATCAATCCCAACGTATGAAAGGTCATGCTCCCAGCAATATGAACCTCGGAGCGCCCAACTATAATTCCATTAGCCATCTATCCAGCATATCTGAAGTCGCAGAGAAATCCTACTCCGCAAATCGTCCAGCGTCGCATTACACGTCGTATTTATCGAAAGACCCATCTTTGCAATGACGCTTATCAGAGCCAAAAAAACCAGCCGAAGAGAGTGTGAATAGAGGTCACCACGGCCCACGACGCTCCTATCCTTCCAAACGGTCTCGAATTCGTTCGCGATGTATTCGTGAATGTTGCAGTAGAAAAATGCTGTGCAGCTTTTCAAAACGAAATCCAATGCCCTCTTGTCTGCCAAGATGTTTGCGTGTGTCAACCTGTTCCTGAATCACAATCACATCAAATGGCCCGTCCCAGTTTTTCCAGCCTCGCGAAGGTATTATTGTCCGTCGTTGAACCAGTCACGCCCTCGTCGCAATCGTAATCAGTTCGTGGTCGCGCTCGTAGTAATTCACTCGATTTCGGAGTTCGGTCGATGAAGGAGAGAAGAGGGTCGAGGTTGGTAAAGGAAGTGGAGTGGTGTTTGAGAGGAGGGTTCAAAAGATCCGCAAGTGGCTGAGCTGATCCTCGTGTCGCAGCGCAGGGCAGCCTTTCACAAAATTAGGATACACGCATTCAATTGTCTTGGCAGCATCGACACCGCCCAACGAGGGACGCACCCCTTCCAACGCCAGATCCCTAAAATCTGGGTGGATTTATTACGTTAAAAAGTTGGACGTGGGAAGCTTGCTCGTCTTGAGTTGCACTGCCCGCCCGGTACGGTACTTGAAGAACGTATCAAATGCGATGCCGGGTCTGCAGTACGAGTCCGTATGAAACAATATCGTGATGTTGGCTACGTTGGTCGCAGTAATGCTGCTTTGGGTACTTTAACAATACACAGATGCCCCCCTTCTCTCTTCTCAGCCATTCCGTGTATTTGCATGAAGCATCGGTCAATATATAATTTCATCTGCGGAAGCTTCAGCCTCAGTGGTGTTGGATTGGGCCGGCGCTTCTGCAACCTGGCGTCATATCGTAGATCTTTATCTCCCATCAACCTCTCACGAGTAACTACAGATTTTAATTCCGATTCAAACTTTAACAATATAATACAGATCTGTAAATATTACAGGCCTTTTGATCCCTTTCTTTCTTGACAAAGAAAGAAGTGGACGAAGACAATTTCGCAAAAGGGGATTCTTTGCATGGCTCCCAAGTGCCAAGGAGTATCATTGTCACCATGAAACGGCCCATCATGCACTCACTTCAACCTCCTCACGTGCCCCGAGCTTAACGCTTTCAACTTTCTTTGATGCTTGTCTTCGGAGCACGTCCAAGTGTCTTGCAATTCAACTGAACTCTGCTTGTATTCGGAGCCCTCAAAACTATGTCTCATAACTCAATTGAGTTGAACCAAGGTGAACCCGTCAGCCTCGTAAGCACACTAACCTCATCCTCGGATTGTGTAGCTAAAACTACCAATCACGGAAAAAGAGCCTGCTCAGTCTCACCAGTAAGCCTGACCTTTTCGCATTTCGTATCTGGCGGCCGAAACGATTTGCGCAGCGTCAATATTTCCTACTCCGGTACTCTCATACGAGATCTCGCCGAGAGCGTGCATTTTGCGAACCCTCTTTAAGCACTAGCTCCCCATACATTTGTCTATTATGCCGTAGAATCGTTGCTTATGCCGAGGTCAGGTTGTACTTTTGACTGCGAAGTTTGCATAGAACTGTAAACGTGCTTGTAAGTTCTTCGTAGCATTCATAGCATTCGTAAGCTACATATCCTTACATGGAACCATGATTCGTAACCTTTTCCACACCCCAATTGGACAGTCATAATTTACAGTGTTCCTACAACGCCATCCATATGCTTTCGTATCCATCAGTGATCTTCAACCCATTGCTCAATCCTGTCGATCAAGTCTTGCTTCTTTCCCGAGGAACTGAGACCTTTGGTCTTTAGCCAGTCTCTCAAATCTGCGAGAGTAAACTTCTTCAAAGTACCTCTCTCTACAGCATTTTTCAAATCGTCCACACTCATATCAGCAAGAGTCCCCTCATTCTTCTCTACTTTTATTTTCTTCTTCGGTGGACCATCATCGTCATCACTGCCTCGTTTCAAATCCGTCCCATCAATCCCACCATATCGGGATTTCTGGGATGCCCGTGCTTCTTCGTCCAGTATCTTACCCCACTCGTTGATATATTCTCCGGCGCGTTTATCGATTTGGCGAAACTTTGGCATTGTTTTGTCTTCTTGAACGGTGGGGATTTCGTCTTCTAACGCCATCGCCTGGATGATTTTGTAATGCCATTGTAAAGATGGATTAGGGTATTTGCTGGGATCATATATACCACCTGGTAGTTGTAACTAAAGAATGTTAGACTCGGAACCGAAGCTTTGAGTAGATAAGAGAGGAACATTTTTCGGGATCACTACGTACTTGTTGGACAATCTTCCGCGTTGAGGTTGTAAGCTCTTCGGAAGCTATCAAAGGTTTTGGCACTGGGCCGGGTTCCCGAATGTCGTCTGCAAATGGAAGAGGGTATAACCAAAGACCAGCAGGAATTACTTGAACACGACTGTCGTCGAATCTCTCCTCGGATGGTAGAATGGCAACCAGCGCAGGCGATGCATTGGATCTGGCAATGAACCATGCTACGCCCATGATCTTTGACTTGACAAGCTTCTTCCAAAGTGCTGCAAAGACACGAGTTGAGCCAACGTAGTCTTCTTCACTTGGATAGATGAAAGTTGATTTCTTGACCGAATCCTGTATCTTGAGCATTGAACGAGGCTTGAAGCCAATAATTCGAAGGACAGGTGGACCGAAATTCTTGAGCTCCTTCTGTTCTTCTGGGTTGAACATGACGTTGGTACCACCAAATTTGTAAGCTTTCTTGATTTCGACCTTTTGCACTTCTCGTGCTACGTCGCCCCCTGAAAACTTTTTGGTCTCGCCCTGAGCAATCTGCAGTGTCTCTCCGCCAGCCCAGATGAAGCAGTTGCGTGCTGGCGCTTGTTTTTGCAGGAGGTTATATCCTTTGACTGTGATCTTTAGACTGGGACCAATTTCAAAAGGCATGTGAGAGAACAGCGATCTCTTTGCCACCTGTTTAGAGTTGATGTCTGAGATCAGAGTGCTGAGCAGTGAAATACCACCGCCTCCCTGTGACTTGAAAGCAGTTGGTGGCAGAGCCAAGTCTGAACCTTCAGCAGCATCACGATAGATGATATCCTATGTTATTAGCAAACGAAAGACAGGTTCTGGGACAACTTACATCGTAAAACTTCGAGCGATCAAACTCATGGTCGGGATGAGAAATTGGGAAGAGCTCAATGATGACACCAAGATCGTATAAATCCTTCGCTCTAACCTGAGCTTGGTTTCTCATGTTCTTGTCTGCAGCATGAGGGTCGTCCTTGTCTGTGATAATGAACAGTCTTCGCGAGCCAAAGTTTGGTGCCCTCGTAGTAAAGATCTGGTTCGCACAGAAGAGCATGTTGGACATCGACACTGGTTCCCTTGTTGGCTCAAGTATTTCTCGCGCCCCTTCCTCATTCTCCACAATTCCTTTGAGAGTTTTCACATCTTCGATATCCGGGATGTTCAAATCGCTCAGCAGATAACAATGAGGATATTGGATGCCTCCACGACTGCTCGCATCTTCGTCTTGGAATTTGGACTGTTCGGTGCCAAATAACAAGACTCCCATCATGTCTTTTGGGCTTGATATGATCCGCTGCTGCATGATCTGATATGCGCACTTGATAGCAGCTAAGGTTGGGCTGTCCTTCTCGGCTTTCTTGTCGTTGGAAGGTGGAGGATCGGTGAGCATAGTCTTGCTGACATCAATTGCAAATAGAACGGCATCTTTCTGTGTAATGAAGGTCTGGAGGCATTAGAATCTATATGACAGCTGCATAGTGAATGCTCACACTCTCGTCATAATCTTCTTCTTCCTCTTCCTCCTCCTTCTTCCAGGATTCCTTATCCGCCATGTTGCCTGATTGATCTCTCTTGACTTATCGATTATCGAGTGTTGTGGCTCTAATTACAAGAAGGCTGCTCGGTCTTCTTGCTGGCAATTGAATCGCACCTGGTAGTGAGAGACGGCGAAAGTCGCGAAGAGAAGGGAAGAAAATAGGCAGACGCGTAGGAGTGGAGTTCAGAACACGAAAGATGCACGGCTCACGTGCAGCTCCTAATGAGGCAGCCGCAATTGGCTTCGGCATTTCAAAACACCGTCATCCAAAGCATCCTTGTACATTTCGAGGGGCGATCTTCACAAGTGTCTAGAACCTTTGGAGCTTACTCTCTCTTTCAGCCTCGGCGATGTTAAGGTGATAATATCTGTCTTCTCTTCTGCTCCAAAAAGCAAACCACAATGGCTTTCCGCAATCCAGTCTCTCAGTTCGCCAAAAGAGCATCTCCGTCAACGATATCCAGATTAACGAGTACTCCGACATCTTCATTATGGCATCGAAGCAGTGCGGATCAATTGCGGAATTTTGCGACACCAGTACCTCCTGTAACCCAAGATGCGACGAGCTCAAAGGGGGCTACAGCAATGGTCTTTATGAATATGGGAGGTCCATCAACAACCGGCGAAGTTAAGGATTTCTTGAGCAGGCTCTTCGTGCGTCCCCACCCCGCCTTCGATGAATCTTTTCTGACCATCTACAATAGGCCGATGCAGATTTGATACCCCTCGGACGATTCCAAAATTATCTTGGACCTCTAATCTCGAGCCGTCGAACTCCCAAGATTCAAAAGCAGTATGCAGAAATTGGTGGCGGATCTCCAATTCGCAAGTGGTCGGAATATCAAGCTGCGGAGATGTGCAAGATTTTGGACAAGATCTCGCCAGAGACAGCTCCTCACAAGCCATACGTTGCATTTCGATACGCCAATCCGTTGACGGAGGAAATGTACAACAAGTTATTAGAGGATGGATTTGGTGGCGGGAAAGGTGGACGAGCCGTTGCGTTTACACAATACCCACAGTATAGCTGCTCGACGACAGGAAGTAGCTTAAACGAATTATGGAAGTGGAGACAAAGACTTGAAGGAAAGGGTGAGGGCGATTTGAATGGTGCTAACGATGGAAGCATCAACTGGAGTGTGATTGATCGATGGCCGGTACATCCGGGATTGGTTGATGCAATTGCTCTTAATATTGAGGACAAGCTTGCTGAGTATCCCGAGAGCGAGAGAGATGATGTGGTTTTACTGTTCTCGGCTCACAGCTTACCAATGGATGTGGTCAACAGAGGTACGATATATTTCGCGCTATGGAAGAATTCATGCTGATATCTACTAGGAGATCCATATCCTGCTGAAGTTGCTGCCACTGTCAATGCAGTGATGCATCGACTAAAACATTCTCATCCTTACCGTCTAGTTTGGCAGTCACAAGTCGGACCTAAGGCATGGCTAGGTGCTCAGACCAGCGACACGGTCGAGAACTACATCAAGAAGGGCCAGAAGAATATGATCCTCATCCCAGTAGCGTTTACATCTGACCATATCGAAACTCTCTACGAGCTGGACAAGGAAGTCATTGGAGAGTCAGGCCATGCTGATACTATCAAACGATCAGAGAGCTTGAATGGCCACCCAGTGTTCATTCAAGCTTTAGCAGATATTGCTAAGTCACATTTAGACAGCGGAGAGGTCTGTAGCAAGCAAATGGGGCTGAGATGTCCAGGATGCAAGAGTGAGAGATGTGCCGAGAGCAAAAAGTTCTTTGCAGGCCAAGGCGCAGGTGAGACCTTTGCAGTCTAGACTTTTGAATAGGATTTTGCATTGTATCTTTAGTACCCGAGCGAAAGTGTAAATATGGGTTAGGAAAATGCAAGCCGGGAACCTGGATTTTCAACTCTGCACTTGAGCTTATGTCCTTCCTGGTGCTTCGACCTCCGTGGTGGAGGTTCGGAGCCGGAGTGCAGATTAAGTCCGAAGATATGCAGCCAAAGATGCATATCGTCATCACTTTTGCTTTTGCAGTCGTCCATAAGCACTGAGACATCGGAAAGTGTTGATGTTGATATTAATGTTCAAATAGCTCACAACTTGGGATAGATGCAAGTACGCGCAATCAGGTCAATAGGGTCCCTTTTCTTGCAGAATTGAAGACATGATTGATCTGACATTTGCTTTGCCCTCGTCACTTTCTGGCACCGACAGGAGGATCTCAGATCGGTTCCAATCGCTGGCTCACCCCGTTCCCGCATACCCCTGGACGGATCCCTATCCTTGTCGAGTTTGTCGATTTCCAAGCAGAAATCAAGTAACAACGCACCAGCACAGCTTCCATTTAGGCTTTGGAATCACAGATCCGTTGAGGATGGCATTCTTTGATACGCCAGCTCTGCGCGTTTCAGAGGCCTGGTTGATCGAATAAAGCTTGGTTACGTATTTGGGGTCTGTGGCCGCAGGGATTGCTGCTCTTTGTGATGACTGCGCTCGCTCCCCAGAAGTGTCCGGACTCCACGTAGACTATTTCCACCAGCCTATCTTGGGGGTTAGGGTGGGTTAGCTGCACATTCTTGATAACGACCTCTGACCCCATCTCCGATTTGACATGCTTCTGCAGACGACATTCCTCTTTCCTCCCTCCCAACATTGGTGTTTGGACTGCCAAAATCCATCTGTGATCTCTCTGGGGGTATTCCGCACGCGATAATTCTGCGATAGAGCACCTCGATGTCAAGACGTACGCGATAAGCACCATTGAACCCTCAAAACAACCATGAGCGATACCATCGAAAGCGCAGCGCGCGGAGAAGAGGAAGTTGTTCACAGAGAGTTTTGGGGGGCGAAGGACTCGTTGAGGAGGAATGCCGGGCTGCACAAGAGGGCCTCGGATGAAGTCACTCCATTGCTGGCCGATGGACAAGGGAATGATGGAGACAATAGCCGGAGAGGAAGGGAATGGGAAGGCCACGCAGACTATGAAGGTTTGACATGGTGGCACAAGCCCTCTGTACGAACGTTATTGCTGCACGTTGCATTTCTCAACTGACGATTGACGACAGATGTACTGGCTTCTACCTCCCTTCTTCCTCTTCGCCATTGCGGGAGGTGGGATTATGGTCCCGAAGCTGAACCTCATCCTATCATTAGTATGTCGCGGATACTTCATCGACCGATCTTCGATGGACCCGAATTTCGTACTGGCTCCTATAATGCTTGGAGGCGATAATCCTCAATGTCGCATACCAGAAGTCCAAGCATTGGCAACCAAGTTCACGTTATATATCACGATGATAAGTGGGACATTGAGCGCTATAATGTCGCCGAAGCTAGGAGCATTGTCCGACCGCTATGGTAGATTGAGGATTCTTGTTATCACTAGTGGAGGAGCGTTTCTTGGGGAGATCATCACGATCGCAGCCGCTACATATCCAGACTCGATGTCCTATAACTGGCTGTTGCTAGGCGCATTCTGCGATGGACTCTGCGGCTCTTTCAATGCCGGCATGGCAATCACTCATGCCTACGCAGCAGACTGTACGCCTCCACCAAAGCGAGCTGTAGCTTTTGGATACTTCCACGCATGCCTGTTTTCTGGTATCGCCATTGGACCGCTCATCGCAGCCTTCTTGGTGAAAGAGACAGGGTCCTTGATTAGCACATTCTACTTCGCCTTGGCCGTACATACCTTCTTCATCTTGTTTGTCTTGACGATGGTTCCCGAATCTTTGACAAAGAAGAGGCAACATCAAGCTCAAGAAAGGCACAATGCCGAACTCTACGCCCTTGGCCTTGTAGAGAGGGACTGGGTTGTTTTCTTCAAGAGAGCAAATATTCTTGCACCATTGAAGATCCTCTACCCAACAGGTCCGGGTACTACTGCGAAACTCCGCTCCAATCTTATCCTTCTCTCAATGGTTGACACCATCATCTTTGGCGTCGCTATGGGTGCCATGACCGTAGTTGTCTACTACTTGGGCTTTCAATTTGGATGGGACACAGCACAGATCAGTATATTTACCTCAGTAGTAAACGTCGTCCGAGTCACAGCACTCATCGTCGTGCTTCCCACCCTGAACTACCTTGTCCGCACGCGTCGTGCAAACAAACAACGCCGAGAATCTGGATTTGCTGTCCCAGAGCCAAATTCTGGTACAGACACTCTCGACCTGTCAATCATCCGAGCGGCAGTATGCTTCGAGATCGTCGGATACGGTACTTATGCGGCCGTCCGCACGGGACCGTTATTCGTTGTTGCTGGTGTAATGGCCGCGATGGGTGGCATCGGAAGTCCGACATTACAATCTGCTCTCACCAAGCACGTTCCTCATGACCGGATCGGACAGCTGCTTGGCGCTACGGGATTGTTGCATGCCTTGGCTCGGATTGTGTGCCCGTTGATCTTTAATTTGATCTATGCTAATACCGTGGGGACATTCCCTCAAGCTGTGTTCGTTGTGCTCAGTTGCTGCTTCGTGGTGGGATTCATTGCTTCTTGGGGCATCAGGCCAAATGGTATGCCACCCTTCTTCCCTTACTTAAATTGGAATCCTAACAAAACAACAGTCTACCTCGAAGATCCCATCACCTTCAGCGGCAACACCAGAACAGATGCCGATCCAGACGTCCTCGTCGATGAAGAAGTCACCGGCCTCTAATTCATACTCCCCTCACAACCCACATTCACTTCTAGATATCATATTTCCTATATCTATACACATACTCTGTCTCTCAACACGGCGTTTCGGCTCTGATCTCGATGACATGACCAGACATGGCAACATGGGAGTACACGGCCTCCGGTAGATTTAGATTGGCTTGGCTTGCTTTTGTTTTTGTGTGTGTATGAATGCTGTTCTTTTAGGATGAAGCTGTTTTTCTTAGGAGAGGGGAGATTGTATGCTGGATTGTATGAACGATAGCTGTACAGAGATGAGAATTGATGATTGTATATGACGACCTTGTTTCGGCCATGTAGTGAATTTACAGAGTGCCTTGATCTGTGGAAGTGAATGGATTAAGACTGCCTAGTGGTCGCCAGCAGTGTGAAAGCCCCTTCTATATAAACAGCTTCTCGAACTTCTTTACTCGATCAGCATAAATTATTGAATAGCGAGGATGAAGCAGATCCCCGGGGACGTTGCCGCGTTACAAGAACTTCAACACCACACATCTTTCTCCAGTTTCCGGCTTATTACACCTAGGTCCCTGGCTAAATTTCGCCTACCAAACATTTGTCTTTTGTTAACTTTATTACACTGTCAACTTTCTACTGCTGTTGTCAAGTTATCCCCATTCTCGTCCACTACCAGCTACTCTGTCCTCTGAGATCGGCCAGTCACTACAAAACTACACACACACCCAACCCGCTCCTCCTCCAGTGATGACATCCTTCTTTGGGTGCTCCGTTTCTTATGGGGGGAAGCTGGAAAGTAGTGAGAGGGATTATTTATACCCGACCTTTACACGAGGTAGCTTTGAATGAATTTCTTCAAGACTTTTCTGACACAGAAAAAGACGGTGCTGCTTTAAATGAATAAACCCTGCAAAGAAAATGGAATAATATAAAATGAAATAATGTCCATGGCTGGCAACTTTCAAGCAAATAAAGTCAAACGTCTGGCGTGCGACTTGTTGGTATACTTACTAGTTGACGAAGTTCTTGGTGAAGAACAAAGTGACTTGGTGCTATTGGATGAGGTACGGGTTAGCCCGTTGTAGGGTGTTTGTGCGTTCTGTGGAACGTGTTTGTAAGGGCTTGGATGTACGAGCATTGAGGGCTTTCTTTTGTTGTCAATATTGAGGTTGGTTTTCGTCTAATCTAAAAATGAGGATTATCGTGGTCTGTCGTCTGTTTTCTGCTGTTGTCGATTATATTATGTTAATTGTTGCTCATGGATTGAGTAAATTCTGGTGTGAGATACTTTTCAGTGTGAAAGGTCGTCTGTTTTGTTGGGGACTTGAGTGTGACGATATGTTCTGAAATGTCTGATCTGACTTTGGCTATCATATATCATATTCCAAGCGTATCTGTATTCTTGTTGGCACCTAGTTTCATCCGTTCTCAGATAATGAATCTTTTCAACCTGGCTTTCCTCTCTTCTTCGTTTGTCTTACTGTTCACTACCAGTGAAATTTCTTCTGTCAATGGATTTGCCGTTGTCACAATAATTCTTGCTGTCAACTTCATTTTCGTTTACCAAATACAACTCAACAAGGCAGCCATTATTATGGCCGGAGAACTTAACTCCTTCTAATGACACGAAGGTGTCCTGGTGATCTACCCGGCCCACACCACACAGGACCGCAGTCAGAAAGGAGTAATTGTTGTCTGGAGGAGAAACATAATCGCAGTCCTCTGGCGTTTATATCGTCAGTGAATGTTCGCCTGAGGCGCCAAGCCGCCAGCCTTAAGCTATCTTCATACGCAACCAAGGGTGAATAGCTCGAATGAGACTGGCACTTGCCTAAAGCGGAAAAACCGTGAAGAGGCAAGGCATTGAGCCTTGCTACGTCCTCAGAGCAGTTTCTAAGGCCGTGGATCGTTGAGTTGGGCTAGGACGTGCCTGGGGCGACAGGTTCTCCTCTATTCTGGCGTTTGCGGGGTATATAAAAGAGTGCTCCAGTTGCCATTAGCAAACGGCAAAGGGTGTTGAATCACTATGCCAGCGCTAGATGGCCAGCTTCAGGGGGGTCCGGGTTTGAAATACAAGTGGAGATTTTTGGATGCTCGTAACAAATTTGCTTTCTTAAACTTTAATGTTGATATTATGTTCTATAGTGCTTGCTGTTGTTAAGTTCAGTTTTATTGTCAAAGGTGTGTTTGCTTTTTGTCATAGCTTGCACTTTCGTCGTAGCTCTATTTTCTAGAGAAACCCATCCTTCGTATGGTCATTGTTCCGAGCCTGAAGGAGCAAGTCTACGTTCAGGCGGTGTAGACTTTCATCTTATCTATGAATCTTCTTGCAATATTGCGCACAATGTAACTCTAAAATCGAAGCTACAATCCTCATACAAATCACAAGTCAGCAGCCATTGCTTCTAAGATGTCGTGATCAGCTCGCTAAGATCAGGGGTCTCGCTTAAGCACCCTAAGGGACAAGAATGGTAGAGACCAGATACCACTGTGGGGATGCTATAGCATTTCATGATCTTCATGATCAAGCAGCTTGAAAGGCTTTGCGCATGTACAGTACCAGCAAGAGTCGCAATAAGGAGCTCAGCTCGTGCATTTCCACCACGTGATTGTTCCAAGGTCTGTAGGGTTTGCTTCGGCGTTGATGCACATGAGCCCCTGGTGATAGCAAGTGATGGTATCGCATGACTGTAACAACAGCTTGCGTATTTTTCATAATCTTGATAGATAGAGTTGTTGCCCATGTATCAAATTTCCACAGTAAGCTTGGTGGTTGTTGGTCTACTATAAGAGTAACCTCACCAACCATTTTGTGCACTAGTTTGTAGATAACTTATGTTATTTAGTTAGTCGGAAGTACTCCAGAAGACACTAGTGGGTAATTTGCAACTCAAAACGGGTGGGAGACACTAGCCACTAATGCTAGTGGAGCACATCAGATCTGTGGCTATATATTGCGCCCTATATTGCATAGACACTTCTTCTTCTAACACTGATAATATTCAGAGCAACTCTTCGTTTCTTGTCATTATCATCAAAGTACTATGTCATCGAGTGATTCAGATAGCGGAATCTCAACAACCGCAATGGCTCTTTCATTATCCCCGCAACACGTCACCTCTGATGATGCTGCGCAAGTAATCATGGACGAGCAAGAAAGGTATCCGCAGATGGATCGGTCTAAAGCATTGGAATATCTGCTCGAGCATCGGTGGGGCTTTTCTGGCAAAGGATCCTTCTTCTTTGACACTAATGGAGAGAGAGCAGTTTGGGGTAAAAAAAAAAGCTCCTATCCTACTTCTTGCGCAAAACGATACTGAACAAAATGTACAGACGTGAATTGCAACAGCGAGCGACCAGCAGACTGGAGGATTTCTATGAAATAGAATGCAAGGGAAACAAGTACTGGTTGAGGTGCAAGAAGCAGACCATCGCAATGATCGACAAACCCAAGCCCACAGACATGTCAACAATGGTAGCTCATCCGAGCGAACAAGGATGGAATCTACCTGTTGGCCACGTCCGGCATTTCTTGAAATTCCCGATTGGTAAGTTTTCAATGCGTCTCAATCATATTAGAAACGACACTGATTAGTACGTTTCCACATGCAGATATCCGTCTCTCGATTTTCGATCGCGTCCTCACTCTCTCTAAAGCCGAAACTATTGCTCCTCGAGCTGTGACAAGCAATTGGAAACGCTTCATCGACCAGCCTAGATTTGTCGTACACAACAAGGAAGGCGAAACCTATGAGCAAGGGACTCCTGTTGTCATTGAAACCCATCAAACCGACGAAGATGGAGAGTACACTCAACTCAATTATGTCTACTTCAAGGCTATTGACGCTTCGTGCTTGAGGGTCTGCAAGCAGTTCTACCAAGAAGGAAGTAGCTTGCTTTATGGTAATAACTCGTATGCTTTTGGCATGGTCAACAAGCATTATCACACCAGCCCTCCCTCGTACTTTCATGGTAGCGGAGAGCATCGACCGGATCCCCGAAAGCCTTTGGCAACCCACTTGACCGGTGCCATCGCTCGCTCAATGCCAAAGATACACAAGCGATCACACGTCAAGTCTTTGCCAGGTTGGATTTATTACGATTCTTTTTTGAGATTCTTGTGGACGATCACACCAAGAAATACGGCAATGCTTAGATCCCTGATCTTCACTGGGAACGTAAAGATTCATCATTGTGACCGGTCTCTATGTCCAGCTGGAGGATGTGAGGACAGCATTATCAAAAGCCTCAGACTTTATATCCCATTCTTCAACACATTCTGTCCCAACCTGAAATACTTGGCAATCCAAGCTAAAGAGGATGTTGTTCAGCCAGGCCCTCCATACCCCTTACGACCGGGCGAGCCAGCCAACCGCGATGAAGCTCTTCAACGATTTCTCGACGAACTACGGAACATCGTTTCTCTGCAAAAGCTAGTCGTAATCGATGAAAGTCAGCAACCGCTTCAGATTGCGAAGTCAACCATGGAATGGTTCAATCATCGAACCAACGAAAGAGCACGTGCCGAAGCCGCCGATCGTCAGAAATTGATTCCATCAACCAAAGAGAAGGTCAAGACTCTGGAAACTACATGCAAGTTCTGTGGGGGTGAGCATGTCTGGCCTGACTGCTGGGACTTGTGTAACTTTTGCGGGGTCTACGGCCATTACCGATCTACTTGCCCTGAGTTGCAGAAATAAACTCCGTCAATTTTTGGCCTTGATGAGTATGATCACAAAAACCAAATAATGGAATTCAATTGGAAGGGGGACAAGGAAGGCCACTTTCTTTTTGCGACTGTGGGGGAGGCATTTTAGTATGGAAGATTTCGAGGCGCCTTCATAGCACTAAAGAATAATCGAGAACCGTAACAATACTGCAACATGCATGATATGATGTGAAGAGTCGAACGGCCTGTATGTGAAATCATGTTGATAAAGTATGGAATGAAAAACATTTGTTGTGAGAGGATGACTTTCCTGGCTCGGGATACGTCCCATTTTAGCTTGATTGATTGGATACCTGTCTGAAACAAAATCAAATCGAAATATCTGATTTCAAGAGCCAATTTTCCTATGACTTCAGTAATCAGGCCAAGAAAATCATGTTGTTGCAATTGTAGGATTTCACGTGATGTTGCCTATTCTGGAAATGTGGCTTGGGGCTGAAAATCAGATAATCCATCTCATCAGATGGGCGGCTGTATGCTTGTTATATATCATGGCACAAAGTATATGATTCACTATGTCGTTTGTTACTGCCCTTCTTCTCTTTCCGTTAAGATCCCTTGCGGCCCCCCTATCAACTCGCGAAATCCAATCCATTGGCTCCATTGACCCCTCAACCGACGAATGGTCCTCAACGCTCTCGGGCATCGGCCCTCTAATCCTCCTCGTCGGTGAACGAACTACTCAGCAAGTCCTCCGGAACGTCCACTCCCGATCTTCAGCTTTCAGTCTTGCAGCCTCGCCATTGGGTCTTCTCTCCGTGGTAACGAGCCTCATTCGCTTCTGTGGAACGCAGCAATTGAGAGCTTTCATCGGATATGAATTAGAGGCAAGGACCGTTTCTGGGATTGAGGTCACGAGAGTCAATTGTGGGGGTGTCACGGCGCATTTGACGCATGGCTATGTGGTGAGAAGTATTGTTGCAAATCCGGCTAGTCGGTTGATTGCCGTGAGCATTTTAGAGGGGAACGAAAGAGGTCTGGAAGAGTGTGCTTTGGAGAGGATAAGAGCTAGTGAGAGATTTGAGAAGCAAAAGAGAAAGCTGGACATTCCTGACGGAGAGGCGAACGTGGATTGGTGCATGCATATTACGCTGACTGATGTATCCGATGAGTCTTTGAACACTCTTGTCCAGACATTAGCTCGAGCTGTTGGAGTCGATCCCAGAACGAAGAAGGTCAACAACTTGGAACGATCTTTGATACTTGGACTTCGGCCGAGCGGAAACGCAAACCACAATGATGGCACTGGTCGTGTAATACTCACAGAAGAGACTATTGGAGAAGATCATATTTCACCGATTCCCAGAAAGTTGCAACCGACACTTACATCCAGCACGGCAAAATCGACGGATGCCAAGGTCTCCATCGTCCAAGTCGCTTCAACCTTGTCAGAGAAATATCCCTCTTCGACTTCGTCTCCTCTCTGGAATTTCTCATTCATGACAACTTTTGATGCAGTCTCCGAATTCACAACGAGGCCTCCCACACGAAGATTTCATGGTCCTATCATTGGCGTACTCTCCTTTCTAGGAATAATTACTGTCCATCTTCTGGCTTTGTGGCACAACGGTTGGGTCATGTCTATCGGCTGGATTCTTGTCATGATTGGCTATTTTGGAATTGTCCTCGGTGTCTTGTTTGCTTCACTTCTCATTTCATCTTCTTGTATCAGTATCCATCTCGACACTTCGTATCGAAATTCCTCACGGCTTTGGAAAGATGGCATGATCATCTCCGTCAAAAACGTTGACTCCATGGACACAACGGGAAGTGCTTTTGTTTCTTGTCCACAGCCACATCAAAATCTCGAAGCGATTTATATCAAGCCATCGACGCGTCAAGACCGTAGCCTCGCTTCATTCATTACCATATCATTAATCTTTGCTTTCATCGCCCACTACCTAGGTCTTCGCGCTATCAAATGGTGGGCAAGCATTGGAGAGCTAGGGATCTGCATTATTGCTGCTTTCGCCCGCTCTGTCTCCAACGACGCCCAACCCCGCTTCAAAGAAGTCGAAGGTATGAGGATCGATAAACGGTGCTCTTCCACGGGAATTATTGTTACTCAGAGTGCTCGTCTCATAGATGAACATACAGAACCAACATACAAGGTTGATGGAAGATCGTACGCTCTCAAGCTTCTCAACAACACGCCCATAGTAGGAGAACGTGTCGCATACCAAATGGCTAAATTGTGCATAAACGACGAAGCCATATGTACCCTACTTACCAAGTTGACAGGGTTAAGACTCGTCGTTTCATCCTCCTCTTCATCTCTATCGGTTCCTATTCGCTCAGTCCTCGTATCTTTTACGGGAGGAATCCTCGTCTCGGAAGGCCTTGCTGCTCCTGCTCCGCAGCTCATCCTTTCATTTCAAGCCAAAATTTCAGACCTCGCAGCGCCAACTTCCCTTCTCAGTAGGATCATTATGCGACAACTGGAATGGTGTCTACAGACAGGTGTCGGAAAGGGTATTCCATTGGGAAATGTGTATGTCTTTGCGATGCAGAGTATGCTGGATTGGTGGACGGTAAGTGAGGATAGGAACGACATGGCAGACTTGCAGAAGAATTTGTATTGGCCGATGCTTTTGGTCAATTGCGCTTTCTTTTTGGAGTGTCTGAAGATGGAGAAGGAGGACGACGACTTGGTAAAGGGGTTGGCGGAGGTGCATGGGGAAGGAGAAGAGGGTGATGCGAAGGTTGCCAATGATGTTGTGAATTTTTTGAGGGCGTGGGAATGAATAACTTGAAACTTTGTTAGGAGCTTAGAAACCAAATACCGAACATCTCAAAAACAGCTTGTTGTTCCTCTATCAGTTTGCATTAGAGAATAAAGAGGAGTTGTATGGTACAATCTGGAATTGGAGAGGAACGAGTCCAATACCACTGCAAGCAAGTGAAATCCTTGTGCCTCCTGATTTGAAGTGACTCGTTCATTTAGTGCACAAAACTCGTGGGCTATACCTAGGTAGGATGATCAACGTAAGTCACGCTCCTTGATCAAGATCGCCTACATAAGTATCTGATTTGCGCCCAAAACTTGTTCCCTCATCGCAAAAACACCATCCTTTCTGCAAACAAATAATTTCAACCTGCGGGAAGCGCATCATCTATTGAACCTAAAGAGATGAGCGATACACCAGTCCCCTTGCGAGATACTCGCACGATCAAGAAGAGGAATCTCGCCATGACTGTGGAACAGCCGTTCTTTCGGACTATGACAAAGACGTGCCTCAAAAGAATGAAGACAGGAGCCAAGAACGCATTCCCGAATCTTGGAGAAACTGAAGCTTTGTATGAATTTGCTAGGAAACACCAACTGGAAGGATTCTTCACCTCGACGAAGAGGGAGAGAGATGTGTGTTTGGCCCTAGTAAGAAGCCGAACTTCAGGAGATTCCTGTCGCAACATACTAAAATACATTTACAGAGATCGACTACTTCATGAGCAACGATTATCGAAGTAGGAACTTTTCGCAACGTGAGGGTTATCGCGGCATGAAGTTCTTTGTCCCTTCCCAAACGCCGACACTCGAATCGGTCGATCGACCCAAGGCTAAAGAACTGACTGCTATCATTGTACATCCGAGTGAGCAAGGTGCAAAACTTTCCACGGACCACAAAGCGCACTTGCTCAAATTACCCGCTGGTGAGTTTCAGTTTCGTTCCCGCTCTATGAAAAACTGTTTCTTGCATAGCTCGCTAATACCACTTCCCGTGTAGAGATTCGCCTCCAGATACTCGAGCTCGTCGTTTCAGTATCCAGAGAGAAGACTGTCCATCCAAAAGTCGTTACCTGCAACTGGAAGCCCGAATGGTAAGATTCTTGCTACACTGAAGCGTTTGTGTCATTTTGTGACGGGATCGAAGCTGGGAGCTATGTGGGGGCGAGACGAAAGACAGAAGATATCCAAATTGCTCTCATGATCTACAACATCCTTAAAACATAACACTTTGCTAATTCATTGGGCAGGAGCGAATCAAGATATGAAATAGAGATCCCGAACTGCTACCCTAGTGTGACCGAAATGTCGGAATATGCTCGAAATCAGCGCGAGGACGATGAAGGAATTTATACCGAGATCCAGAAGGTCTACTATAAATCCATCGATGCGACATGCCTGAGGGTATGCAAGCAGTTATACCGTGAGCGCAGCAAGGTACTTTACGGTCGAAATCGCTTCGCTTTCGGGATGAGCAATACTAGCTTTCGTAGAAGCCCTCCGTCCTATGTTGGTGGCCAGGTCCAAACTTGGAATCGTCCTGACAAGCCAGTCCTAGATAACAACCGGCAGCACAACATAACTCTAGCTATCGAGAATGTCGAAGGCCAGGCGCCCCATGAGTCTGCCACCATGGCTTATTGCGACTCGTTGCTCAGATTTCTATACACCATCTGCCCCAGAAATGCTTCATTCTTAACGTCCTTAACGTTCGAAGGCAATGTCAAAATCCACGACTGTTATTCTAAACGTTGTTCATCGCAATGTGACGACGATCTAGTCCACAGCTTGCGAACCTATGTTCCATTCTTGAACAAGTTCTGTACAAGCCTCAGAAAGCTCACCATCTTAGCAGGCAAGGGGGGCGGTGTCAGTATCCGTTCAGCACGCATCGAGGATGGCCCTAATCGTTGGAATAAAGCCTTTCTATCGCTCCTTGAGCACGACATCCGCAGTCTATCTACACTTGAAGAGATTGAAGTTTGTGATCGGGACAAGGTGCCACTGATAGTTGCCCAAACTACTGTCGCTTGGTTCGTCGAACGCGCACGAGCAAAGGCAAAAGAGGACGCCAGAGCATTGGAGGAAAGGACCAAGTTGGAAAGAGGTTCAGCGTGAGTTTTGTGGCGGTGACCTGGACCGGGTGTCCGGAGGTCTACATTCTTTGGGGTGTACACGAGGATCAATGATCGGGGCTTAGCATACCGACATCTCTGTCTTCGGGACGGTGAATGTATGAGCATATCGTACAAAGTCAAGATGCTTTCTCCTTTTCGACACCATAGACACTTTAGCAGATATTACTAGATATATGCATCTCGCTACGACTTCTTAGTGGCTGAAGAGAATATGAAGCAATCAAACAGCTGTTATCATGTACTGCACCAACATAGAAATACGAGAAGAAGAAAAAGTACCAAAATATGAACCCTCACGTCTTCAACTCCACCTGTATATAATGCATCCGCTGAATGTGGATAGGTTAAGAAGATAAATGCCATCCTAATTTGAAACAGCCAAGATGGTCCTCCGAGTTGAAACGGAGCTCTCGATCATCTTACATCAATCACCTTGAGGAATGCCGGACTCTCGCTACCTTCCGAAACAGTGGCTAATGGTGTTAGATGAGCATCATCTCCTCCAGGTCCAGATTGAAGCTGCCGCAGGTAGGATTGTGCCACCTTCATCCACATCGCTCTCTCTGATCGAGAAGCTCCTAGGCCCTTCCAGACCCAAATAGCTTTTCCAGTATCAAAGAGAAAGACATCGTTAGTCTGGAAATCCGTGCTTTGAACAGGTTGTCCCTCCTTGACAAGGTTGAACGACAGTTGACCGGATGCGTCACTGAGGCAGAAGAGTCTCTGAGGTCGCGATGAGGTCGACTGAGATGTTGAGGAAACAGGTCTCGGAGCTCGAAATTCTCTCTGTTCGATATTTTTGCCTCCTAGCAAATCAACAATCACTCTAGATCTTGCCTCGGTCTGCGAAAGCACCTCGACGTCGATATGTTTGGCAAGAGTCAAATCACTGACGACTTGAGCCCCTTTTGCCTTCTCCATGGGACTACACTTTGACCCTTGCCAAACCCATATCTTGTCTCCCTTGTCCAATACAAAGACATCGTCATCGTCAAGGCTCTGCCAAATGGGTTGTACTTCGTGCACCACTGTAGATCCAGTTCCAGGGTGCTTGAAAATTCGAAGAAGCATAGATTTCTCTTCGGGCTCGGCAGCTTCGACGTGTCGGAAGCCTGACTTCACACCACCAGAAAGGATCCTGAGACGAGGGAACAGGTGCATGATTTCGTCGGACGGTTGCTGTTGGATCTCTCGATGCTGCGTGGCTACACCTCGCAAGAATTCGTCCAACTCCACTGTCTTGTATGCCGCCGTCCCTGCTTCATCCTGAGAAGTATTTTGACCCAACCAGAAGAATATCTCATGTCCCAATTGTTCCTGCCCATTCTTGTCGCCGATCTTGTATGAATGGAGCACGATGTAGCTGTCTCCGTCGTAGAATTGCCCATATTTCTCCTTCGGCCAAGGAACGACCTCGAAATCTTCGATCCGCCAGATGTACAAGCCAGCATGTTGCCCAAGACCCTTCCATGCTGGTTCCGTCTCAGCAGATTTGTATTTGACTTTGTGGTCGATTTCTGTGCCAATCAACTCCACATTGCTATCCTTGATGTCGTACTGCTTAAGATGCGTCAATCCTTCGTGTGGTGCCATGCTGTTGGCGACTAAGTTGTCTCAGTTGGGTAAAATCGAGGTTTGGAAGGTCTGAGGGAGTCCATCGCGGCGTAATTGAGGAAGTCTTGGAGGTGCTTGGCAGCTTGTGATCTGCAGAAATCTTGAAACGAACGATGTTTGGTGTGAATGAATGCGAATTATTAAGCACGCACGGTGTATATTTCAACATGGGGGCCAACAGATGGTTCTTTACACCCTGGTGGTCACAAATCTCCAACCTTCATCTCGATTCATGGGAATGGTGACTTCTGATCCTTGTGAGCTGCGATCAATGCTGACCAGTGTCTGTGTTATCAACTTTTAATTGTCATAAGTTTGGCTTCCCGCTCTGTTGAACAGTATGTATCATTCGTCTTAATTAGCTGGCCTGATTATTGCTTTTGGTTCTGGCCTTGAATTGTAAAAAAAAGAGCTGTCTGGGTACTTTTTGAGTGCACTCTTCTCTTCAATGCCAGAAATTTGTGCAAAATCACGAAGCCTCCGCTATCTTCTTGTGATAATCCCGAGCTCTGAATCCGTTTTACGATTATGGCAGCAGTTTGCGCTTCAAGTAGATGAAGTGGAAGATGTTGATGTTAGAACTCCGTAAAGTCGGGCTGTAAAATCACGCTGTATAGCTAGAGCACTGATATCAGGTCGCAACAACTGATTGTTTGGGCAAAGAAGGATACAGTCCTCGAACAATCAGAGCATGTGCTCCTCTTGTGGTGCAGTCTACGCACAAGGTACCTCGCACACCTGTCCCAAGTAAGTACACTTAATTACTCTCCTTCATCTGAACGTAATGCTCCTGATAATTGTTAAATCTAGGTAGAGCATCAAGCTAGGACTGCATCTTGACGGGCTAGTTGCGTTGGATAAGGGTGAGCTAGGTCTACTTGGGGATACACAGAGCATTCATTTGTTGTGACTTTCGTTGTGGAGGAAAGGGAATGATTCAATATACTTTCTCTTGCCAGAGACTGATTATTACCCCTTCATTTTGGCTTCCATCTCATTGAGATATTTCTTTGCCTCTTCACGATCAAATCCATAAGCTAATCGCACCATTTCGTAAGTAAGTTCTTCTACCATGCCTTCGAAAACGCCGAACTTTTCGAGTACGGCGTAGATTCTGGATGCAGCCCCGTCTAGCACATCGGCTATTGATTTCTGTAAGGGTCTTCCTCTACTCTCGAGTGCCTGCTCCACATCTCGAAACTTCTGTCTGTACATTTTCCGTGCTGCAACTTGGCGGGATACGTTGCGGTGTGCTATGTGGTCGGGTTTTGTAGAATGCCGTCGGTCTTGGCGTCGGCAGAGATGAGCGGAAAGGGCATTGGGTAGTGGATGACCTCCCAAGGCGCCGTCTGAGCAAATTCCCAGTCGATTATGGCGAGGAAATTGAAGTACTGATCGACGAGAATATTCTGCGTTCCCATGTCCATATGGTCAAGGTGGAACGGCCCGCCACCAGTTTTAAAGAGGGCTGTATTGTGCACGATGTCTTTAAACACGAAAGGACCCAGCCTAGTAAAAATGTTGCTGCCGTCGTCAGCGACATCATTCTTGCAGGCTTGACGGAATTTGGCCTCCGCGACAGCAGCGAAATAGTCGCAGGCTTCCGTGAAGGGACCCTCATCTGAGAGGCCTTCTGCTACGGCTGTAGAGAGTTTGCCGATGATAGCACCGGTGTCGTTGGAGAAATGGGAGATTGAACCAATTTGTGGAAATGTGAAGGTCGCTAGTTCGGCTTGGGCGGAAGTCCACTGTGTGATAATGTGCTCCTGCGTTGAGATCTACTCCAGCGGGATTAGGAGAACTAAATACGGGAGGAATATGAAGATGGGTCGCACCGGAAGCTCGCAAATATTAAATTGCACATCTTGCATAGTGTTGCCGTAAAACCCTTCAATAAGCATGTACGCCGCGCCAACATTTGCTGCCCTTTGCGACCCTGGGCCTTCATAGGCGTATAGTTTGGGGAACGGGACGCCAGTAACGTTCTCGTAGAGGAACTTCATCTGCGCAACTTCACACTCAATTGAATACAGCTCAGAATGCTCATTGGCGCTATCAGTGCTATCGGGATGCCTAGGGAGCCGCACGCGTGCAATGATGAGGTGGCCGTCGACCGCCAGGAGTTCGAAGCAGCACCAAAATTGCCCAGCAGAGAAGGCTTCACTAATCGAGACCGGTTGACCGATAATGAGTTGGGTATGCTCCACGAGAGAGGATTTGTTGATGATACTCATGAATCTCTCAAGACGTTCTTTCATGCCGTTGTAATCCCAACCATCATAGGATGTCCAGCCTGCGCTGGGAGGTACATTTTTAGGTACGATCATCTTCATGATTAAACTACGAGGAAGCATTAGCGAATCAGTGTAGATGGTTCTCGAACAAGAGGGGAGGAGTTAGGTATTTAGAAGGCCATGAGAGCTTGAAAGCTTTCTGAACGTTTTGGAAGATACCTTTGTAGCTGTTGAACAGGACCAGAAGAGCAGAGGTCCAGAGTGTAAACTGTCGCCGTGTGACTCAAGGTGTGCCTCACGTACAGCCAATTGCATACAAAAAAAAGTTCGGTTGATTTTGTCGCGGTATCACGAGTTGTGCAATCGGCTGTTAGATTAAGCGAATACCTCCTTACCTTCGCCTTCGTAAAATGTAGCTTCTCCGATCTATATCTCTCTACCTCTACTCATAAACTGGCAGCAACGCAACATAGAGCTTCTTTAAGTCAGCTATGTCTCTTTCAAAGATAAAGCATATAATATTAGTCTGTACCCTTCGCCCGGCTGCCTTTAATGCCTTCGGTACTACTATCGTATCTATCTTCCCCTACTGACAAAGGATCCGACAGGTTTTTATCTAGCAAAGGCGGCGTGGGCAAGTCTTTTGTGACTACACAATTAGCGCTCTCGCTCTCGCTAGCTAGTCACTCCGTCGGCGTTCTCGATATCGACCTGACAGGCCCTTCCATCCCCCGCATGTTTGCAGTCGAAGACACAAAAGTCACTTAAGCCCCCGGAGGCTGGCTGCCGATCACAGTCCACTCCAGCATTGAAACCGAGGCAGGGACTATTGGCCCACTGCACGTTATATCTCTAGGCTTCCTTCTCTCGCATCGAGGCGACGCCGTGGTGTGGCGCGGTCCGAAGAAGAGCGCCATGGTACGCCAATTGTTGTCGGACGTAATCTGGGATGCGCTCGACTATTTGCTCATCGACACACCCCCTGGCACGAGCGACGAACATATCTCACTAGTCGAGACCCTATTGCACACGACTGCCTCTAGTCCTGCTTATCCGGATCAGCTAGCTGGTGCCGTTGTTGTGACGACGCCACAAGCGGTGGCGACGGCAGACGTACGCAAGGAGCTCAACTTCTATGTGAAGACGGGCTTGAGGGTCCTAGGGGCTGTCGAGAATATGAGTGAGTTTGTGTGCCCTATTTGCTCGGAGTGCACGCATCTTTTCAGCTCCAAAAGCGATTAGTTAATGGCGAAAGAGTTCGGCGTACAGTTTTTAGGAAGCGTCCCTATTGATCCAGAATTTGGAATGCTAGTAGAAACGGGTAAATGCTCAACTGAGACGATTGTTCATAGGCGAGATATTTCAAAGTCGATACTGGCAAGTGCTAGTAAGGATGTAGACGAGAATACAAGTGTGGAGGAATTAACTTTATTAGTCGAAAAATACCGGAGCTACTCCCTAGCTCCATTCTTTAAAGTGATCATAGATAAGGTCCTTGTAGTTATTGATTCTGCGAACGCGGGCAGTAGGCAGCAGTAAATAGAGGCAATTAAATAGCAAAGTTAATAACAGGCATTTATAGCATATATCCCGCTTTTTTAGCTTATAATTAGTAATAAATTTTATAATTATATAGCCTTCGTATAATAAATTCGAAATCGGCTTCAGCGCCGAACACAACTTCATTGCATCGTTCCTTGACACTATTCTCATCCACATCCTTCGTTCTATTTAATGCACTGACCGGAAATTCAAATGTAGCAGAGGTCGAAGGATGGAATCCAGCGTCAACTTTTAGGGTGTGTTTGGCTAGCGAATTTGAGTTTTTATTTTTAGCGCGAATGGAAATCAAATTTTATTCTATTCATAGATTAAATGTAAATGTAAATGTGAATGTGTGGGTTGTTTGGCTGGGGAGGTGGTAAAATAATTGGCAAGGCTGAGGAGTAGAATTGTGGTTGAATCTATTCTATTCGAATACAATAGGGCTTTTTTTGCATATTCATTTTTTGTTAGGCCTATTCGCGAATAGAGTCATTCTATTCCATTCGATTTGAATAGAGTCCTCTATTCCTTAGTGAGCAAAACAGTTCTCTCTATTCAACACTCTATTCACACTCGGCTTAAACTTTTGGTGGTACAGCCTTCTCCATTCCCACCCACATCCGTGAGCCAAACACACCCTTAGTGTTTCAATCCGGCGTCTTGTCGTGGAGCTGCTCTTCCGTTTAGCCAGGTCCTTGCTAGCCTAACACCTAAGCCCCTTCTCTTCTTTTCTCTAGAGTCTAAGACTGGTGGAGGAGAGCTACCACTCTAGAACGGATTGTCATATGTGAATGCGCTGTCCCTCCTCGAAACATCAACTCCGTCATCAATATCCTCGAGCTCCATTTTGGGTGCTGGTACAGGAGCCTTGGAGAGTCGCATTTGAAAGCTGCATCCACCCCTATGGTTTCCTTCCCACCAATCATCCCTAGCTTTCTCGACCTTAACCTCGGAGAGCTTAGTCCGGCGTGTGGGCATTTCGTCTGTGCCGTCTCATCGACCGTGTGATCATCGAGTGTTTGCGCGTAGGGACTCCTTCCGTATCCCACCGCTGATTCGCTTCGTGGTCGACTGTTTCTTGTGAGAAGAGGGTGGGTGTTTCGATTGAAGGGGATTGGAGGGACGCTTTTGCTTTGGTGTATGTTTGTGTGAACATCCAAGCAGTATCCGAGGTCGGGATTGGATGTCTGCTTCTTCCTTGTTCTCCCCTTCCACAATGCAGTGTGAACTCAACTCCTCTATTTCCATATCACTTGTGCTTGTCGGAGTATCAGGCGGAGTCGGAGTCAACACTGCGGTGCGCTGCCACGGCCATAGATGCGGATCCTTCGCCATATAGTAAGAGCTGAGGCCACCGGGAATGGCCCACTTAAGCGAAACTCAACAAATGAGACCTTATTTACCAAAAATCATAATTTTTTAGTCTTCTTATGAATCTCTATGAAAATGGAACTTATTATTAATTAATAGTAGCTATACCCTTGTACTTAATTACATCCTCAATCTTACAAGTCAATTGCTCAGTGTAGTAGCGAAAGTCACGTGGGTCAACTCGGTCCCATAGCTTTTGCAACTCCCTCTTCAAATCCACCTTATTTTTGGGCACATAGTCCAAGTTTTTCAATTCCTCCTTTATTCACCTCCAAACCTTCTCAATAGAGTTCAAATCTAGTGAAAAAAAAAGCCAATTAAACCCTCGAATATTATGCTATAGTCTAAGTAATCTGGCATGCCCTTTATACACCTTAGACCCATCTTCCATGAAAATATACTCCAGCCCTAAATTATTAAAGAAAAAGAAGATTATAGGCTAAGAAACTTGCTATAAATAAGCTTTAGAACATATGTCTTTGCGTTCTAGAAGCTTTTTTAGGAAGACTAATAGCGACTTGTAATCCCAACCTAATGCCCCCCATATCATGACCATTGTCCTCCCTAACCTATAAACTAACTTAATGCAATCAGGGCACTTTCTCTCATCTACCCTCCTAGTCACATATATCCTACCATTCTTCCGAGTCTCAAATATAGCCTCATCAGACTATACAACCTTCCTCCAGTCCCCTCCTTGCTTGCCATCATCTCTATGAGCTGCATAGTTTGATGTCCCCCACCATCTATGCTCCTTGGCAAATACATATCTCTTCCTAGCTTGTTT